>NC_142867.1:139539100-139849900 GCF_051225735.1 Oryctolagus cuniculus | reverse complement strand
CTCTCTCTCTCTCTCTGCCTCTCCTCTCTCTGTGTAACTTTGACTTTCAAATAAATAAATAAATCTTAAAAAAAAAATTTCAGGAAGAAATCCTGAGCTTAGGAAAAGCTAGTGGGAGGGGGCGGGGCTTGAGGTGGGGGTAAGCCAGAAGTGTTTCTGTTTCTGCGATTACACACAACAATTTAACAAAAGGGAGACAGCAAGCAGGAAGAAACCTCTAAATGAATGGCTCCTGAAGTAAACAGATATCTCAGTATAATAAGGTTAAAAAGAAAGTTGTTCTAACCGCTGGGTCAGACTTCCAGTGAAAGAGAGCACTTCCCTTCTGAGAAAGGAACTTTGATACCCTGCCGGGGTCACAGGAAAAACCCTCAGAACAATGATGCCTGCAGGTGCCTGGCACACACAGGTGAGTTGCTTTACAGAGAAAGCGAGGGGAAATTGGTTTGTGCAGTGGGCGTGGGGGAGGAGCAGAGCTTGGGGGTCACTTTTAAAAGGAAGGGGTTAGGGGAGGAAAGAGAAGGGAGGAGCCGAGGCAGCTACGCTTGGCTCCAGGTCAGTGTGGGCTGCCCAGGAGGGGTGGGCAGGGGCAGCCTCAGGACCAGAGTGGCCATGCTGAAGGGAAACAGGCGAATAACTGGTTCTTCCATTTCTCCCGCGGATTTCCAGCAAGTTGCCACCAGGTTGCCCAGTACTTTGTATGAGTGCATTTCTGTGTTTGTTGGGCTGCCTGTCCAGGTAGGTATCCTGAAGAGCAAGGTATAGCTTGCCTGCAAGCAGGAGCCGAAGGCTGACGTCCCTGAGGGGTCTGCGGAGTCTGGAGGGGCACTTGGATGTGGACAGCGTGTGCCACTGAAGCCGGGAGATGGTCTTCTCTGGATCTCACAGGCTGGGGAGGCATCTCGACGTAAGGCAAAGAAGCCGCCCCACGGATCGACCCGTTCTGGGCCACGTGCCAGGCAGAAATCCACTTGTGAAGGAAGGAGCAACACACTAAAAGTAGAAATCAACAGTAGGGCCAGCGCCACGGCTCACTAGGCTAATCCTCTGCCTTGCGGCGCCGGCACACCGGGTTCTAGTCCCGGTCGGGGCGCCGGATTCTGTCCCGGTTGCCCCTCTTCCAGGCCAGCTCTCTGCTGTGGCCCGGGAGTGCAGTGGAGGATGGCCCAAGTGCTTGGGCCCTGCACCCCATGGGAGACCAGGAGAAGCACCTGGCTCCTGCCTTCGGATCAGCGTAGCACGCCGGCCGCGGCGGCCATTGGAGGGTGAACCAACGGCAAAGGAAGACCTTTCTCTCTCTCTCTCTCTCTCTCTCTCTCTCTCTCTCACTCTCCACTCTGCCTGTCAAAAAAAAAAAGGGGGGGGGAGTCAACAGTACACTATCAAGGGGTGGACGCGGTGCCCACAGCAGTGAAGCCCCTGCTTGTGACACCCACGTCCTGAGGTGTCAGGTTTGAGTCCTGTCTACTCTTCTTCTGATCCAGCATCCTGCTTGTGCCTCCTGGGAGGCAGTAGGTGGTGGCTCAAGTGCTTCCCATGGCGGAAACTGGGAGGGAGTTCCTGGATTCTGGCTTTGGCCCGGCCCAGCCCTGGCTATTCAGGCATTTGAGGAGTGAAGCAGTGGAGGAAACATAATTCTTTAACTCTTCCTCTATCTCTCTCTTATGCCTTTCAAGTGAATGAAAATAAATTTAAAAAACAATAACGCACTCTCAAGAGGTGGCATACATGGAAAAGAATATACCTCCCAAAGAAACTCAGGAGACAGACAGTAATCCAGGGCAGGGAACTAAAGGACATTTTTGCAATTAAGGAACCTGGATTAGAGAGGAATTTAGACCTTGCCTCAGCAGAGGAAAAGGGTTGAGCAGGGCTCATACCACCATGCTGAGGTGGGGATGGGGGAACCAACAGATATTCTGCATCATTTGGAGAAGTAAGGAATCAAATTCAAAGATCAACAAACACAAAACTGGTTCCCAGAGGACCTTGAATCCAGGCTCAAGGAATTGCCCTTGATTCCCTTAGGAGTGGCTGCAGGAACTCAATCCTGGGCCTGCCTGCTTTGAAAGACAGGGAGGAAGCTGCGGCTGAGGTGGATTCGGGTGTGAGGTCAGAGGAGCAGGTCGATAGGGGAGGCTAAAGATTTGGAGAAGTCCAGACAAGTCAGAAATATTCTAGAACCATTTGTTTCCTTCTCCCTGTCACTGATGGGTATGTATGATACCACAGAGCAGGTGAGTTATGGAGAAAAAGGGCTTGTTTTGGCTGAAGGCTGTGGTCCAAGGTGGAAGACCTGCATCTGGTGATGGCCTTGCAGGCAGAGTCGGGAGGGGGTACAGGGTGAGAGACAGGGAGCAGGTGTGTGTGTCTCTTATGTCTCTCTCCTTTTAAAGCCACCAGCATTCAGTAATAGGAGACCCCGTGACTATCTTAGCCAATCCATATCACCTCCCAGAGGCCCCGCCTCCGATCACTACAGCTGCGTTGTATCCAGCCTCTTCACACCTCACAATGGTGATCACGTTCCAGCATGAGCTTGGGGAAGGGGCAAACCGTATCCCATCACAGCAGTATGGAAAGGGTAGAAAGTAAAGAGTGGGGTAGGTGGGCAGCCATGCAGAGGTCAGGGCAGCCCCACGGGTAGGGAGCTGGGCAGGAGCCGTGAGGTCTTTGGTAACCAGGGTTTCCAGAATCACCCCGTGATGAAACTCACCATGGCCCTGGGTCGTGACTGCCCTGTCCTGTGAGGGGTGCTGGAGGTCCCTGATCTGAGCCACCCTCATGTCCAAGCGGGGGCGGAGAAAATGTCAGGTGACCTTTGCACATTGCATCGCAAGGTTGGCAGTGTTCTAAAATGCACTGAGGAGCCAACAGCAGCCACTTGCCTTCAAAATATATACATTTATTTGAGAGGCAGAAACAGAGCTCCCATCTCCTAGTTCACTCCCCAAACGCTAGCACAATTTGGGCTAGAACCAGGAGCCAGGAACTCAATCCACGTCTCCCTCATGGGTGGCAGGAACCCAATGATTTTAACCATAACCACTGCCTCCCAGGGTCTGCACGAGCAGGAAGCCGGAGTCAGGAGCCAGAGCTGGGAATCGAACCCAGGCACTCCAATGTGAGACTGGGCATCTTCATCAGTGGCTAACCCACTAGGCCAAATGCCCACCCCTACTCACTTTTGACATTTGGATTTATGACTTCACTTCTTTCTCTTGGTTCTTTGCATGTGGACATAATTTCTCTTGGGAGAGAATGGGGGAGGAATTAGAAGACGAGAGAGCATTTGGAGGAGAAAGGAAGAGGTGTAGGTAGGAAGGAAGAGATGGGAGACAAGAAGAAGCTGAGAAGAAAGCGAATGGATGGGAGGGGGAAGGTCTGGTTTTAGGGGAAGCCAAAGATGGCTCCCACCATGGGCTGGAAGGGGTGTAGCTCAGGAAAAATAGTTTTTCTCCTCTTCCAGTACTCCTAAACTAACACAAAAACAGTGTTTTCTACCAAACGGTTTATACCTGCATAGTGTTTTGAACATTGTCACAATCAATTTATAGTCACAAGGGGTGGGCGTTGGCACAGCAGTTAAGCCCACAGCCCTTAGCAGAGTGTCTGGTTCACGTCCCGCTGCTCCACCTATCGACTCAGCCTGCACTAATGTACACCCTGGAAGGCTGCAGGTGATGGCTCAGATAGTTGGGACCCTGCCCACCCATGTGGGAGATCTGGATTGAGTTCCAGGCTCCTGGCCTCAGCCTGATCCAACACTGGCTGTTGCAGGCATTTGGAGAATGAACCAGTAGATGAAAGATCTCTCTCTCTCTCTCTCTCTCTCTCTCTCTCTCTCTCTCTCTCCATGTGTATGTGTGTGTGTGCCTTTCAAATCAAATGAAAATAAATAATACAAATGTTTAAGGCTATATCTTTAAAAATTATGGAGTCGCTCTTATCAAACACTAATCCCCCAAAATGGTAAGTAAAGGCAAGAGGTTGTGAAGGAGAGGCTCTTGATCAGGAGCCTGTTTCTGATAACAGGAACCATCAGAAAAGACAGCGAGAACCTCAGCCCGTACAAAGAATAGTTCTGCAGGGAACTCTGCTGGACTCAGTCTGACACCACCATTGTTACTGATTCTTAGAGCCAAGGATAATCAATTCAAACCAACTTACATAATCCACCTCATTTTGCCTTTACGAACTTCCCTTTGCCTCAAACTTTTTGAACAAACTTATACTTTACTGGGCCACACATATTCCTATTGCAACGCCCTACTACTCCCAGATAAATCTCTTTATTTGTTTATTGCTTTTTACATAGACTGGTGGAGCATGTTTATGAGTTAGAAGGCAGCATTTTTAAAAAAAATTATTTATTTGTTTTCATTTTATTTCAAAGCCAGAGAGGGAAAAGGAGGGGGGGTGGAGAGAAGGAAACTTCTAATGCCTTCCCACCCAGGAGCATTAGCAGGGAGCTGGATTGGAGGTGGCACAGCCAGGACTCGAACCAGTACTCATATGGGAAGTCAGGGTTGCAGACGGCACCTTAACCTACCGCATCACAACGCCGGCCCCTCCACAAGCTTTTTGAACTACCTTGGGTGTCACCTGCTCTTCTTTCTCTCCTCAGTTGTCAGAAACATGGATTAAGCCATTCTAGATTTAGGGCACACACTCAAAGGCAGTCAGAAGGTTGCTTCTTTTCCTTGCCTAAAACCCTAAAGCCATGTCCAATATTGTATGACAAGAAGTCTTTGCAATTTTACCCCACTTTCCCAGGTACATCAACATCTTCTGAGTGCTTCAGAGTGAGGAGGCTGATCCAGGGTTACTGAAACAGGTGGATAGTAATGAACCTATTCTTAGTCTTCTACAAAGAATGATAAGTATCACAGAAGTTTATTTTTCTCCCTTGATTTGTAGTTGCTTTTGTACTATATGCCTCACATAGTGCCTAACATCATACCTACATCACTACAGAACCAAATTGGTATAACTATTTTGATAACTCAAGTGGAAGAATTCTGAATATTTTTGTATTGCAAATGAGGATGTTTTTAGAAAAGCAAGATAATTGTCTCTATTTTCCTCTTGCCATGAGCATACACATGAGGCCTGAAGTTGGCAAAACACATGGAAAAGTCCTTTGCTGCAGGTGGCACTCCTTAGAGTCACACAGAAGGCAGAATCGAGAAAGCGTCACTCTGAGTATTCATCGAGGTTGAAAGTAAATTAATGGCAGGCCGGAATGATCTATGATGGGGAAAAAGTGTGAAATGACAACGCGACAAACAGTGGCTATGCAGATGAAAGCACCTGCTGTTATTGTCACTGTTCAACATTTTTGCCAAGTTCTCTTATACCTAAATGCTACAAATAGAGTACGAAGTAGTAAACTCTGCCTTAAACACACAGTAATGTGTATTTGATGATGAGAGCATAAGAAATAATGGAGTAACAACAGCTCATGCCTTTACAAGCCCTCAAGGTGTAGTAGAAACTTCAACCATGACAGCCAGCACTACAGCGAGAGTGCTGGAAGCATTTCCCCTGTGCTTTCCTTCCTCCACAACCCGGAGCGCAGAAGCAGGTGACGGGAGACCAGGCTACGGGTGACTGAAGATTTGGAAGCTACTTCAAAGAAACGTTTTGCCTGTGCGGAGGGAAATTGTCTTTCCCTGGGGAGTGAGCACGCATGCGTGAGGAAGTGCTAGAGGCCTTTAAAAAGTTAATGGGAATGGAAATTGTGCATATGAAAAAAAATTGCATGCATTTTTAAAAAGCGTGTGCCCCTTAACCTTACCTTTGGTTCCATTTTCTTCCCACTTTGTGAAGTGTGCTTGCTGAGTGGCCCCCGTTTCCTGAGGGAACATATCCTGAGACTGCCAGTGGATGCTTGAGCTGCAGATTCCTCTTTCTTATCATGTACCAGGGCCAAAACTTTTGCAGTTTAAAGTGCAATAGCAAAACTAGTAAAGACTCTTTTTTTCCCCTCTTCATGATTTTACAGAAAACATTCTCTTACCATAAATCTTAGCAGCTTCAGCATATGACTTTTTTTTCTTTTATTAAGCTGAAAATGTTCATGTTTATACTAAAGGCTTTCTGGCTTCTCTTCGGCATATCTGGATTGCCAGCATCACCACTCTTGCACTTTGGAGCAATTGTTAAATGAAATAAGGGTCACTTCCAAAAATAAATCTCATCTGCCAAAGTGCCACTGTAGATCTGATGACCCAAATAGCTACTAAGTGGCTAACAAGAGCATAGCCTACCCAGTGTGGATACCTTGGACAAAGACATGATTCTCGTTCTTTGGTGGGACAGAGCAGGATAGTGGGAGATTGCATCACACCAATCAAGATGCCACACAATTTAAATCTTATGGATTGCTTATTTCTGGAGTTTTCCTTTTACTATTTTTTAAAGGTTGTTTACTTATTTATTTATTTATTTATTTTTATTTGAAAGGCAGAGCAACAGATGAAGAAACAAAGAGAAACAGATCTTGTGTCCTTTGGTTCACTCCCCAGATGCCTGCAACACCCAGAGATGGACCAGGCCAAAGTCAGGAGCCAGGAAGTCCTTCTGGGTCTCCTATGGGTGTGGGGACAAGAACCCAAGGCCTTGGGTTATCATCTGCTGCTCCAGTGGCATGCACTAGCAGGAAGCTGGGTCACAAGCAGAACTCCAGTATAGTATGTGGTTTCCCAAGCAGCGTCTTTGTTTTTTGCAATAACGTAACTTCATTTTATTTATTTATTTTATTTGCAAGGCAGAGTTACGCAGAGAGGGAAAGAAAGGGAGAGGAAGACCTTCCATCCACTGGTTCACTCTCCCAAATGGTGGCAAGAGCCAGGGCTGGCACAAGCTGAAGCCAGGAGCCCAGAACTCTATCTGGGTGTCCCATGTGGGTGCAGGGGCCCAAGTACCTGGACCATCCTCTATTGCTTTCCAAGGCACATCATCAGGGAGTTGGATCAGAAGAGGAGCATCTGGGACATGAACCGGCACCCATTTGGTGCTGCAGATGGCAGTTTAGCCCACTATACCACAATGTCAGCCCCAATAACATAATTTTAAACACAAATATTTTCCTTAACTCAGCACAGGATCAAGGATTGCATTATAATGTTAATTCTTTTCCCCCCAAAGAAACCTTTTATTTAAGGAATACAAATTCCATAAGTACAACTTTAGGAATATAGCGATTCTTCCCACCATACCAGCCCTCTCACCCCAACTCCCACTCTTCCTCCTCTTCCCTCTCCCATTCCTAGTCCCATTCTCCATTAAGATTCACTTTCAATTAACTCTATACACAGAAGACAAACTATGCTAAGTAAAGATTTCAACAATTTGCACACACACACACACACAAACAAAAACTGCTTGAGAACAAGTTTTACAGATAATTCTGCATGGGAATTAAATGCACAGTGACTCCTGTTGTTAATTTAACTATTAACACTCTTATGTATGATGTGAGTGATCACCTGAGGCTCTAGACATGAGCTGCCAAGCCTTTTAAATCCACAATCTCCATCAGTATTTAGACAAGGCCATAAACAAAGTGGAAATTCTCTCCTCCCTTCAATAGTACATCCTTCTTTGATGGCCACCTCTTTCCACTGGGATCTCACTCAGAGAGATCCTTCATGTGAGATATTTTTTTTGCCAGTGTTTTGGCTTCCCAAGCCTGAAATGCTCCCATGGGTTTTTCAGCCAGACCAGAATGCCTTAAGAGCCGATTCTGTGGTCAGAGTGCTATTTAAAATGATTGTCATTCTATGAATATGCTGTGTGGATTGCTTCCCGTGTTGGAACATTCTCTCCTTTTTAATTCTATCTATTATTATTACCAGACATTTTCTTATTTATATGATACCTTTTTTATTTTTTCTTGACAGGCAGAGTGGACAGTGAGAGAGAGAGACAGAGAGAAAGTTCTTCTTTTTCCATTGGTTCACCCCCCACCAAATGGCTGCCATGGCCGGCGAGCTACATTGATCCGAAGCCAGGAGCCAGGTGCTTCTTCCTGGTCTCCCATGCGGGTGCAGGGCCCAAGCACTTGGGCCATCCTCCACTGTCTTCCCCGGCCACAGCAGAGAGCTGGACTGGAAAAGGAGCAACTGGGACAAAACTGGCGCCCTAACCGGGACTAGAACCAGGAGTACCGGTGCTGTAGGCAGAGGGTTAGCTTAGTGAGCTGTGGTGCCGGCCAATCTTATTTATATGATACCTTTAACACTTAATCCTATCTATATGATCACTTTATCATTTAAGATGACATTTTTACCACCCAGCTTAATGGGATTTGGGGGTCCCATGGAAAATTTTTAAACTTAGAAGTAAGTCTGTAGGAATGTATGCAGAACTATACAGCTTTACAGTTACAAACTTCCTTCTCCCTCTCTTATTCCCACTCTTATTTTTTACTGAGATCTATTTTCAATTGACTTTATACACATATGATTAACTCTGTGTTAAGTTATGAGTTCAACAAACAATATGAAGAAGGGGAAAAAACTATTCCTCAAAAGTCAAGACAAGGCTGTTCAAGTCATTGCTTCTCAAAGTGTCAATTTCACTTCTACAGATTGCCTTTTAGGTGCTCTATTAGCACAGATCAGGGAGAACATATGGTATTTGCCCCTTTGGGACTGGCTTATTTCACGAAGTATGATGTTTTCCAAATTCATCCATTTTGTTTCAAATGATCAGATTTCTTTTTTTTTTTTTTTTTTTTTTTTTTGGCCGCTGTGTAGTATTCAAAAGAGTACACGTCCCATAATTTATTTATCCAGTCTTTAGTTGATGGGCATTTAGGTTGATTCCATGTCTTAGCTATTGTGAATTGAGCAATAAACATGGGGGTGCAGATAACTTTTATTTGCTGATTTAATTTCCTCTGGGTAAATTCCCTGGAGTTGGATGGCTAGGTCGTATGGTAGGACTATATTCAGATTTCTGAGGTTTCTCCAAACTGTCTTCCATAGTGGTTTTACCAGTTTACATTCCCATCAACAGTGGATTAGGGTACCTTTTTCCCCACATCCTCCTCTGCATTTGTCGTTTATTGATTTCTGTATAAAAGCCATTCTAACTGGGGTGAGGTGAAACCTCATTGTGGTTTTGATTTGCATTTCCCTGCTGGCTAGGGATCCTGAACTTTTTTTATGTGTTTATTGGCCATTTGGGTTTCCTCTTTTGAAAAATGTCCATTTAAGTCCTTTCCGAAGCAGTATCTTAACCACTGTACCAAACACCTGCCATATGTGTCCAAAGTTTAAAGCACTAACCTGTGCCAGGACCAACCAATCATCAACCAAGTGGGATCTTGTCCTATTTGTATCTCCTCAAGGTAAAACAGGGCTTTCATTTTGGATATTCAGGGCGAAGTTTTCAGGACAATTGTTGTATGGATTAAATAATACCTATGATGTAGTACCAGTGTTACTGATCTTTCTTTGAAGATGACTTAAGGAAATTATCTCACCTGGCTCTGGAAATGCAAAACAAAATCATCTTGTTATTTTAGACCAGAGATTTCCAATTTTTTCTCATTAGTTTATTTAGCTCACAGTCCTAGTCATAAAGAAAAGAAGGAAGGGTGGGAGGAAGGAAAGAATGAAGGGGAAAGAAAGAACAGAAAAAAGAAAAAAGAATGCATCTATCTACATACAGATCCATTATCTATCATCTATCCATCCATCCGTCCATCCATCCAACCACCCATTTATCCACCTTTTTATCTATCTATCATCCATCTACTCATTACCTATTTATCCATCCATGCATCTATTTTTTATAAATTTAAATTTTTAAAGATTGATTTTATGTATTTGAATGGCATAGTTACAAAGAGAGGTAGAGAGAGAGAGAGAGAGAGAGAGAGAGAGGTAGAGAGAGAGAGAGAGAGAGAGAGAGAGGTATTCCATCTGCTGGTTCACTCCCCAAATGGCCACAACAGCCGGGATTGGGCCAGGCCAGAGCCAGGAGCCAGGAGCTTCTTCTGGGTCTCCCATGTGGGTGCAGGGGCCCAAGCACTTGGGCCATCTTCTGCTGCTTTCATAGGCACATTATCAGGGAGCTGGATGGGAAGAGGAACAGCTGGGTCTCGAACCGGCACACATATGGGATGCTGGTGCTGCAGGTGGAGGCTTTAACCTGCTGCGCCACAGTGCCAACCCTGGTGCATCTATTTTATATAAATTCTTTGCAAGAAGCTTCTCTGGATGAAACTTTTGCAGAATTTCCATTTGGTCTCGATGTGTACAATTGTAACTGACCCCAAAGTCATTCTGTTTAGTAATTTTCTACCTTGTATTCCAGCAGCCTTCACAATATTTATAAGATACTAAGTTTACCATCTGCTCTTGGTCTCTAAGTTATAGGCTTCTGAAGTAAGAGAGGTATTGAGGTATTAATTATTTTAAGTGGTGCATTTTTAAACTTCTTATCTCTTTTTATGAGTGTTCACTAATGAATTCTTATTAAGCCATTAAGGTAAGATAATTTATTGTTGCATATTTTTTCTATAAAATGAGAACAGCTTGTCTGGATTTGCCTGAATCGTAGTAACAGAAGCTTCCAGAACATGTGCTTTGGTGTGAATGTCTAATGGGACTTGCACAGAGCAAGCTGTTCTTCTTGTCTGGGACTCAGACGCGACTCAAGTCCCTGAGAGAAGATGGCACCAAATCAACTACTGCTGGTTTTATTTACCTTCTTTTATGTCATTCTATTTTTTGCTCTAGATGTTCTGTCACTGAGGCATCCTTGTTACTTGCAAAAATTCCATCAAGATTCTACATCTAAACCTAAGACTAAAGTGTTAAATCAGGAGAAGACGTCCATAGCACACACAGAGAAGGCATATTTTGTGACTCTTTGTGCTATTCTTGCCACTTGAGGGGTTCCTGCCAAGAACCAGAGAGGCTCCAGAACACTAAGTCAACCTTCCATAACACAAGGTTGTGTATCTGCAGAGCTGCCACTGTGGCATTACCTCGCAACCAGTTCTATACACTCGCAACCAGTTCTATACACGCTGTTTGGTTTAACTTCTGTTTTTATGTTCTTTCTTTTTATTTTCTTAACAGGAATCTATTTGCTTACTTTTTAAGGATTTATTTACAGCCGGCGCCACGGCTCACTAGGCTAATCCTCCGCCTTGCGGCGCCAGCACACCGGGTTCTAGTCCCAGTCGGGGCGCCGGATTCTGTCCCGGTTGCCCCTCTTCCAGGCCAGCTCTCTGCTGTGGCCAGGGAGGGCAGTGGAGGATGGCCCAAGTGCTTGGGCCCTGCACCCCATGGGAGACCAGGAGAAGCACCTGGCTCCTGCCATCGGATCAGCGCGGTGCACCGGCCGTGGCAGCCATTGGAGGGTGAACCAACGGCAAAGGAAGACCTTTCTCACTGTCCACTCTGCCTGTCAAAAAAATTTTTTAAAAAGGATTTATTTATTTATTTGAGAGGCAGAGTTACAGACACAAAGAGCAAGGAACAGAGAGAGAGAGAAGTCTTCCATCCGCTGGTTCACTCCCCAAATGACCGCAACAGCCAGGGCTGGGCCCAGCTGAAGCCAGGAGCCAGGAGCTTCTTCTGGGTCTCCTACCAGGGCCAACTTCTACTGCTTTCCCAGATGCATTAGCAAGGAGCTGGATCAGAAGTGGAGCAGCTGGGCCTCCAGCTGGGGCCCATATGGGATGCCAGCACTGCAGGTAGAGGCTTAACCTACTACACCACAGCACCAACCCCAGAAATTTCTTTTCTCACAGTTTTGGAGTTTGGAAAGTTCAAGATCCAGGAGTGGGCAAACTCAGTACCTGGGGAGGAGCTGCATCCTGACTTGCAAATGGCCTTCCCTTGCTCAGATCTGCCTTCTGGAAACAGACGTGCTCATGCCAGTCTTCTCATGTGTGTGTGTGTGTGTGTGTATGTATGTCGGTTTTTTTTTTTTTTTTCATAGATACTATGTTTTGCTGCTGAAGATGTGGTCCTGGCTCCAACAGCTGAAATCCGACTTGGAGGCTGCTTGGAATACCGAGTGCAGGCCCGTCCAGGAGTGGGAAGCTGCTTTCTGACAGCATTCCCAGAGATGATTCCCATGTGCTCGTTAAAGCTTGAGAGGTATGATCTATTGGAGTGGCCCCCAAAAGTCTACCTTGGTGAAATCAGTGAAAAATGAAAATTATAGGATGCTTTTCATAGAGCGGGATGTATTCGACTTCTTTTAGGAGACAGTTAGGACCCTGCTACATTTTCTCTGTTGTTTCTTGTATAAAGTGGTGTTGAAGGGCAGATGATAGAAGATTGATTTTCTTGCTTGGTAAAATAAAAATTCAACAATCTTACATCACCTATCATTTTTTTTAATCTGAGCAAAGAAATGTGGAATTCTGGGAACCATTGATCTATGGGACTAAGGCCAAAATCCTTCCCACGGGTGGAAGGCCCCATAGGAATGCTGCCCCTCCGGGTAGGTGATTGGCATGATGGTTAAGATGCTGCTTGGGGCCGGTGCCGCGGCTCACTAGGCTAATCCTCCGCCTGCGGTGCCAGCACACCAGGTTCTAGTCCCGGTTGGGGTGCCGGATTCTGTCCTGGTTGCTCCTCTTCCAGTCCAGCTCTCTGCTGTGGCCCGGGAGTGCAGTGGAGGATGGCCCAAGTCCTTGGGCCCTGCACCCACATGGGAGACCAGGAGAAGCACCTGGCTCCTGGCTTCAGATCGGCACAATGCACCGGCCACAGCGCGCTGGCCATGGCGGCCATTGGAGGGTGAACCAACGGCAAAAAGGAAGACCTTTCTCTCTGTCTCTCTCTCACTGTCTACTCTGCCTGTCAAAAAAATAAAAAAAAAAAAAGATGCTTGGGACATCTACATCCTATATTGGGTGTCTGTGTTCAAGTCCTGGCCCTGTTCTGCATTCCAGGCCCCTGCTAATGTGCACCATGGGTTGCTGCCACCTAAGCTCTGGTCCCATCCAGCTGTTATAGGCATTTGGGGAGCAAACCAGAGAATGAAAGATCTTAGTCTCTGTTTCTCTCTTCACCCCCAACAACCTCTGTGTCCCTGCCTTTCAAATAAGATGAAAATGAATCAATAAAACCTGGGAAGGGTTTAAAGAAAAGAAATGCCACACCTCCCCGCTGCAGTCCTCCAATCTATTCTATTCTTCCCCGTCCTGGCGCCCACCATGCACAGCCCTGGGTCTGCTCCTGTGGAGCCGCTGCTGCTATCCGTCTCCATCTGACCAACTCCTTCACATCCTTCCAAGGCCACCTCCGAATCCAGCACACCTATGACCACGTCCTCTCTGGTGCTTCCACAGGGCAGCTCTCACACTCTCATTACTGTTGGTGAATGGGTCTGTCTGAATGTGTTAACGGAACAGAACGGCACCACCAGAGGGATTCTTTTGAAATACTCTGTTTGATAGGTAGAAAATGATAAGCAGAAAAGCTGTGGGGTCAGCGCTGTGGTGCACTGGGTTAAAGGCCTGGCCTGCAGTGCCGGCATCCCATAAGAATGCTGGTTCAAGTCCCGGCTGCTCCACTTCTGATCCTGCTCCCTGCTAATGTGCCTGGGAAAGCAGTGGAAGATGACCCAAGTGCTTGGGCTCCTGCACCCATGTAGGAGACCCAGAGGAAGCTCCTGGCTCCTGCTTCGGCCTGGCCCAACCCCTGTCATTGCAACCATTTGGTGAGTGAACCAGCAGAGAGAAGACTTCTTTCTATCTCTACCTCTGTCTGTAACTCTGCCTTGCAAATAAAAAAAAGAAAAGAAATCTTAAAAAAAAAGAAAAGAAAAAGAAAAGCTGTTGGTTCAAGAGACAGCTGAAGAGATGGTGGTTGTGTTACTTCATCCCCCTTGCCTCCGCCTCTGTTTCTTTGTTTGGAAAACAACAATACCTGATTCAGCTCAGTGGACTGGATGACCCTGACAGTAAAACGCAAGGAATTATGGAAGAATGTTTCAAAGGCAAAAGCTAAAACATTGAACATATATAAGGCAGTTTTCTTTCTCATGGTTTACTTATCTCACTGGAAGCTGAACCGTAAGTGAGTCTTAGGTGCCTACACCATATTTCTAGGGCTGCCCTAACAAAACACCATAGGCCAGGCGGCTGGAACTACACACACTTATCCTCTCACAGCTCTGGAGGCTGCAGTCAGAGATGAAGCTGCGGGCAGGGCTGGTTTCCCCTGAGGCCTTTCTCCATGTGTCCTACCAGGTTCGGTCTCTGTGTGTGTCTCTCCTAATCTCCCTGTGAGAACTCTCATCCAGATTGGGTTAAGGCCCACCTTAACGACCGTGCTTTAATTTCATTTCATCTTTAAAGACTCAGCCTTGGGGCCAGCGCCATGGCTCACTTGGTTACTCCTCTGCCTGCGGCACCGGCATCCCATATGGGCGCTGGGTTCTAGTCTCGGTTGCTCCTCTTCCAGTCCAGCTCTCTGCTGTGGCCCAGGAGGGCAGTGGAGGATGGCCCAAGTGCTTGGGCCCTGCACCCCATGGGAGACCAGGAGAAGCACCTGGCTCCTGCCATCGGATCAGCGTATCTCCGTCTGTAGCAGCCATTTGGGGGGTGAGCCAACAAAAGGAAGACCTTTCTCTCTGTCTCCTCTCTCACTGTCTAACTCTGTCAAATTAAAAAAAAATAAAAAATAAATAAATACTCAGCCTTCACATTCTGAAGTTCAAGGTTGCAGGACCCTCAGCTTAGGAATTGGGGGTGAGGAAGGCATAATGTAGCCCCTAACAGTGATTTATTGACTTTTGCACAAGTATCTGCAGTAGTCTGAATAAAGCAAAGGTACCTCCTACATGGTCTGTCCAACTCCACAAATCCAACCGGCTGTTAGGGTCCCCATCTGCCCATTGCAGAAATGCAAACGCCATCAGATGAATCACGGTGAAGCTAAGGTGGTTCACCCTGGGAGGGTAGGCTGTGACTCAAACCTGACTCAAATGCACAAGGGCGCTTTGATGATATTTTTAACATCGGAAAAGTATAAAAAGAACATGCCATTGGACAGAAATAAAATGTGAAGGCTCCCCCTTCTACCATCTGATCTTCCTGTGATGACCGGTGGGAAACAGTTGAGTGTGTATTTTTCCCTGCTGGAAGTGCTGCTTTGTGCTCATGTATGCAAACCTATACTGAAACGTACACACATATGGAGACTCCATCTGGAGGCATTTTCACATTCGCTTTGCTTTTATCGGTAACCCATCATTCCCTCTTGGTTTCATGATGTAATTTAGTGGAACTGCATTTAACAGCTTGAAATGACAAGTAATCACCACATTTCACTGGGAGAGGGGATGGCAAATAATGTGCCCTTCCACTTGCCGGTGACAATGGGAAGCCCCAGTGCTCGGCGATGTGCTGGTGTAGACTTTGTCGGTTGCCACTGTGATGGCTAATTGGTGTGTCAACTTGACTAGGGTAAGGGCTGCCTAGATAGCTGGGAAGACGTTACAGTCATGCACCACATAATGACATTTTGACCCATAATTTATTGCGTATATGACAGTGATCCCGTAAGATTACCACAGAACTGAAAAACTCCTGTAGCCATCAGAACTTGTAGCACAGTGCAGTACTCACCATCTGGGGTGGTGCTGACGCAAGCACATTTACTGAGCTGCCAGTTGTATGGCACGTAGTTAGGTACAGTACATAATACTTGAGTATGTTAATAAAGAACTACCGTTATTGGTTTATGTATTTATTATACCATCATTTTAATCATTAATTTAGAGTGTATTCCTTCTACTTATTTTTTTTTAGCTATACTGTATTCTGCCAGTACCAGCCTTATACAGGGGCATTACAAAAAGTTCCCAGAAAAATTAAATTATAAAATAAGCTTAGGAAAAAAAAATTTAAAAGAAAAATAAGCTTAGGGCCAGTGTTGTGGCACAGCAGGGTAAGCCATAGCTTGTTACGCCAGCATCCCATATTGGAGCACCTGTTTGAGTCCTGGCTGTTCTACTTCCAATCCAGATCCCTGCTAATGCACCTGGGAAAGCAGAAGATGTCCAAGCACTTGGGCCTCTACCACCCACCAGGGAGACCAGGACAGAGTGCCCGGCTCCTGGCCCAGACCTGGCTGTTGTGGCCATTTGGGGAGTGAACCAGCAGATGAGATATCTCTGTATCTGTCTGTTTCTCTCTCTTTCTCCACCTTCCAAATAAACTGGAACATAAATAAGTAAATACATTTTTAAACAGTTAACTTGATTCAAATGAAGCTGTTGGATACAAAGAAAGTAAGGTAACAAGTGAAAATAACTGCAAGGAAACAGGCAGATAAATCCAGAAGGTGGGACTTTCAGTAGTAAAACTGGCCTGCTGATTCAAATAGTTACAACCACATAAAAGGAATCAGGGCACAGGAAGCTATATTTTATTGAGAGATTATAGCAGATGTCAATGCGATAGTCTTTAACTGGATCCTGATGTGTACACAAAAAGGCAAGGTTTGAGATAATTAGAAAACTTAAATATGAGTTGATGCTGGAGTTACTGGGTGATTATTAATTTTATTAGGCATATGCCGGTGCCGCGGCTCAATAGGCTAATCCTCCGCCTGCGGTGCCAGCACACCGGGTTCTAGCCCCGGTCGGGGCGCCGGATTCTGTCCTGGTTGCCCCTCTTCCAGTCCAGCTCTCTGCTGTGGCCCAGGAAGGCAGTGGAGGATGGCCCAAGTCCTTGGGCCCTGCACCCCATGGGAGACCAGGAAAAGCAGCTGGCTCCTGCCTTCGGATCAGCGCGGCACGCCGGCCATTGGAGGGTGAACCTGCAGCAAAAGGAAGACCTTTCTCTCTGTCTCTCTCTCTCACTATCCACTCTGCCTGTCAAAAAAAAAAAAAAAAAAAGAAAAAAGAAAAAAGATTTGTTAAAAAAAATTTTGTTAGGCATGATAATGACCATGAAATTAACAGGAAAGTTTTTTTTTTTTTTAAAGAGAAGTACACTGAGGTATTAATGGGCAAATGCCATCATGTCTGTAAGTCATATTGCAAGACTGCAGGCAAAATGGAAAATGCCTTTATAATAGAAATACACAGAAAAATACTTAGGAGTAAAATGTCCTGTCTATAGCTTAAATTAAAATATTTAAATGAGGGTAGGCACTGTGGTGTAATGGGTCCAGGTACTGCTTGGGATGGCCAGTCCCTGCTACCCTGCTTCCAACCCAGCATGTTGCTGATGCATTCTGGGAGGCAGTAGATAATGACTCCAGTGCCTGGGCCCCTGCCACCCCTACAGGCAATCCAGATGGAGTTCTTGGTACCTGGCTTCGGCCTGGCCCAGCCCTAGCAACTGTGGACATTTGGGGAGTGATCCAGTGGATGAAAGATTTCTCTCTCTCTCTCTGGTGCTCTGATTTTCAAGTAGATGAAAATAAATAAATTAATGTTTAAAGAATATATAAATGAAAAACAACATATATTGTCATTATCTAGAGTCACCTTACTATGCAATAGAACATCAGAAGTTCTTACTCCTATCTAATAATAACCTATTAAACAACTTTCCCTCAAAAGGATTTTGGATGTTTTCATAATAAGCAATAAGAGACCAGAAGTTGTGTCTCAATGGGCTGAGTGGCTGCCTGAAATCCTGGCATCTCATATGGGTGCCAGTTCAAGTCTTAGCTGCTCCACTTCTGATCTCGCCCCCTGCTAATGCTTCTGGGAAAGCACTGGAGGATGGCCCAAGTCCTGGGGCTCTTGCACCCATGTGGGAGACCCAGCTGAAGCTCCTGGTTCCTGGCTTTGGCCTGGACCAGCCCCAGCTGTTGCAGCCATTTGGGGAGTGAACCAGTGGATGCAGGATTTCTCTCACTGTATCTCCCTCTCCCCCTGTAACACTGCCTTTCAAATTAAAAAAAAAAATCTTAAAAAAAAAAAGTGTTTGAGGAGATAGATTATGTTTACCCAGATTTGGATATTATACAATATCAAACATCACATGGTATCCCCAAAATAGGTAGAGATTTTATGTATCAGCTTAAATTATAAATGCTTAAATATATTTACAATATATATATGTATATATATATATTTAAATGAAGCAAGTAGAATAGAACCAGACATGACTAATGCCCACTGGCATCTGTGTGCCCCTCTGACAGGTAGAGAAGTCTGCACAGTGGTGAGCAGATTGTCAGGGCTGGCGAGCAGAATGGATGCAGAGTAAGGAAGAACTTCCTGGCTGAGCATTTGCCCACCTGAACAACACCCCCTTCTGCCTCAGCTCGTGCCAGGCCTCTCTCTGAAAGCTCTTGCTTTGCTTTGTTGAATCGCAAGATGGTGGAGCCTGTGTCTACCTGTGTCCCCGAGCAATGACTCAGTGAAGTACAGCCCCTGACCTCCCTTCCAACCCATGTTGAACCTGAAGCCTAGATGAGAAAGAAATGTTTTACGAGCCACTGTAAAAGATGATGCATTGTTTGTTACTGAAGTGTAAGCTAGGCTTTCCCCACTGATATGATCGACAAGCATTCAAACTAGGAGATGAGATTGTTTTATCAGTCTTTCTACTGGAGGCATTATTGTTTGCAGTAAAAAGTCTGGATAATAATTTTCAAACTTATTTTTAAATTTTTAAAATTAAAAAAATTTAAAATTTTATTTATTTGAGAGTCAGAGCCACAGAGAGGAGAGATAGAGTTACAGACACAGAGAGGGAGAGGCACAGAGAGGTCTTCCATCCCCAGTGCACTCCCCAGATGGCTGCAATGGCCTGAGTTGGGCAGATCTGAAGCCAGAAGCCTCTCCTGGGTCTTCCATGTGGGTGCAGGGGTCCAAGCACTTGGACCATCTTCTACTGCTTTCCCAGGCCATAGCAGAGAGCTGGATAGGAAAAGGAACAGCTAGAACATGAACAGGTGCCCATATGGGATGCTTGCACCACAGGCAGAGGCTTAGCCCACTACACCACAACACCAGCTCCTAAAAATTTTTTTGAAAGTCAGAGTGACAGAGAGAGAGAGAGAGAGAGAGAGAGAGAGAGAGAGAATCTTCTGACCTTGGTTACTCCACAAATGACACCAACCCTTGGATATGGAACGTGGCAGCTTAACCTGCCTGGCCACAATGGCCACCCCTACACTGCTTGTTTTAATGAGCCTTCATCTTACTAACTCCTCCATTGTGGTGCTGAAGCTACATTATCTAAGCAGCTGTTCTGGTAGAGTAGGAAGAGTCAGGACTCAGTGTTGCTTCTCCCATTAATTCTGATGGGCAAGAATCACCTTCTCTGGGTTATGGATTCGTTCCTGTAAAGTGAGGGGTTTAGGGCAGTCTCAGAAGTGCTTTCCATGATGAAGTAATCTCCGTACTTAACACCAGTTATGTATAGGAGGATGCACATATATGCAAATATAGCATACACATTTAAGTCTGTTTCTACTTTCTTTGTATTTGCATTTCTCTCTTGACCATATTTTGTTTCTTATGTAGATACATTGCTAAGGAACATATTTGGAAGAAAATAATGAGGGGCCAGCTCTGTGGTGGAGTAGATAAACTGCTGCCTGCAGCGCTGGCTTTCCATATGGGCACTGGTTCGAATCTCGGCTGCTCCACTTCCCATTCAATTCCCTGCTAATGCGCCTGGGAACGCAACAGAGGATGGCTCAAGTCCTTGGGACTCTGCACCCATGTGGGAGACCTGGTTGAAGCTCCTGGCTCCTGGCTTTGACCTGGCCCAGCCCCAGTGGTTGTGGCCATTTGAGGAGTGAACCAGAGGATGGAGGACTTCTCTCGCTCTCTCTCTCTCTCTCTCTGCCTCTCCCTCTCTGTAACTGTTTCAGTTAAATAAATAAATCTCTTTTTTAAAAAATGAAAATAATGATTGAGGGTGGGAAAGAAAGTTCTGTTTTATGATCTCAAGGCATGAATCATAAATAATAGACTATGTAAGGAAATAGCTGCACATAAAGCCCCTTGAGAATGGGCGCTGTGGTGCAGCTGGTTAAGCCACCACCTGCAACACTAGCACCATATATTTGAGTGCAGCTTCAAATCCTGGCTGTTCTACTTCCAATCCAGCTCTCTGCTAATCCGCCTGGGAAAGCAGCAGAACATGGCTCAAGTACTTGGGACTCTGCCACCCATGTGGGCGACCCAGATGGAGTTCCTGGCTCCTGGTTTTGGCTTGCCACAGTCTCAGCTGTTGCAGCCTTTTGGAGAATAAACCAGCAGGTGGAAGATATCTCTCTCTCTCTTTCTCTCTCTCTCTCTCTCCCCCCCCTCAACTGCCTTTTGAATAAGCAAATACATCTTTTAAAAGTGTATAAAAAAGCACTTCAAAGTGGTCCATTGCTGAATGGGGAGAGCTTGTGTATGGAGCATATGTTTTACAAAGCTAAGGACATTGGAAACTTGTAATTCCTAGGAAGAAAGTGGAGATGTTTTAAGTGTCAAAATTCAGGATTTTAGTGCCATTTCAAGGCAATACATAAGCAAAAATAGCAAACTGCAAAAAAAACCACACAGGAATACGTTAATGAGCATTTACTCTGTGGCTTTGAAGAACAGAAGGTTGGAAGCGGGGATGTGCAATACTCCCTCCTGTCACTTCCATCTCCCTCCTGGTGTGGTTCCTCTCCCAACTCTCTTCACTATGTCCCAGGGAAGAGAGAAGCTCATCGGATGGGTCATTTGGGAAGAAGGAAGGAAGGCTTTGTGGGTCCAGCCCTTGGCTGCCCCTCTGCCTTTGGGATTGCCCCATGAGCAGAAGCAAGCATGTCTTTTCTGCCCCTTGGCTCCTTGAGTCTACAACATCTACAGCGGTTGTCTGTCCTGTCAGAGACTGAGCAGGTGGGTCTTATTCGGAGTCTGGTTTTGGTGAGCCCATTCGGCCAGCAGGTGGACAGCCATGTTCACTGATAGCCCTCAGAGTAGGAAAGGGGAGAGATGACACAGAAACGGAGGCTCCCTCCCTTCCAGTGCCAGCCCCACTTCTCAGCTGGGTGGGGTGGGCAGGAAAGCGCAGGGTCCTGTGCATTTGGGACATTGTCAATATTCAGTTCTGCTGTAGAAGAAGGGTAAACCAGTGGACAGTCGGAAACTCACGTGGTTGAGACTGGGTAAGTTAGCAAGCTGGTAGCACGAAGGAGACTTGGAAATTCCTCAGACAGCTTTGATTTTAAAAGTGCTTAAGGAGCACAGCTTGAGTTTGTTCAACTCAGAGAGAGAGAGGAAATGAAAGACTAGGCGATACCTAAAATGCACGGTTCTCAATGTTCAACCACCTGTTGCTGACGCCCTTTCTGGCCTCACAGATCCTCTAACAAATGCAAATAAACTCCACAGCTGTCCAGCAAGTTAATTAACATGCTGTAAAGGGAAAAGACATCCTTGCCCTGTGGGTCCCAGGCACCTGTTCTGCTTGGGCCCCAGGACCAAACCTCAATTTTGTCCTCATGACATCATGGACTGGGACCGCAGATGTGACTGAGACACACTGTGTGAACACTTCCTGAATAGGATTCAGAAGGTCTGGCCTGCCACCCTGGAACACCCAATATGCTCCACCAACCAGCCCTGTTCCTTCCCCCGGCGGGCTTTAAATGACTCCATTAACTAAGAGCTTGGGACAGTTTAATCCGGCCAGTGAGGCTGTCCTGTGACCTCTGGGACCATTTGGCAGGTGATGTCAAGTGGGTGACGAGTACAGAATCCATCCCAGCTAAATTAGCAGGGAAACAAGGTCATGCTGCGGAAATGTTCCCTAACATCAAAGCGATGTTGAAGAGGAAAAACATCCACCCTAGGAGGACTATGGAAAACTGACTCAGGGGCTAAATGGAGGAAAGGCATGAAATAAGAGATTTAGAAATAAATCCAGATCAAAACTCAATGGAGGCCTGACCAAATCCATGAGGAAACAAACAAACAAAATCCACAGGTGGTGGCCTCCATCTTGATGGGTCCCACCCATCAAGATGGGTTATACATATGAGAAGGGTTCAGCAGAGACCAAGCTGCCCCAACAGCTATCTAACTCCGGGAGCTTGCCCTGGGGTCTCAGACACCCTCATCTCTGCCTGGAGGGCATAAAGAGGAGCACTGGGTAGCCGGCATTATGGCCTGATGGGTTAAGCTGCAGCTTGGGGACCCCCGTATCCTGTATCAGAGTGCCTGGTTCATGTCTTAGCTACTCTGCTTCATATCCAACACCCTGCTAATGCAGAAGCTGGGAGGCAGCAGAGGGTGGTTCAAGTACTTGGTCCCCGGCAAACCGTGTGGAAGACCTGGATGGAGTTCCAGGTTTCTGGTTTAGCCCTGGCCATTGCCACCATTTGGGGAGTGAAGCAGCAGATGGGAGTGCTCTCTCTCTCTCTCTCTCTCCTTTTCAAGTGGATGAAAATAAATATTGAAAAACAGAAGAGAAGAGCAAAGTGTTCCACCAGTACAAGGATAGCTTCTGCAACATGAAAATCTTGCTTATGATCCTGTCACTCAAGTAACCAGAAGGAGGAACTTAACATTAGGTCAGGCTTTTCACAAATGAGACATGAATTTCATCAAATCTTAATAAATATAATGAGTTAGCAGGACAAATGAAACTCTGCTGAGAGGCACTTTGTCATTCTAGTTTTCCTTTGAAGAATATCTTATTCACGGAATCACAGTAGTTAAGCTTTGAGCCAGATTTTTCTCATTGAGCATAAAACCTTTAGAGATGATACAAAATTGTGCACATCAATAGCTGGTTCCTTTCTGTCCCAGAGTAGCACTCCATGGTACTATGGAACCACAGTTTGTTTATCCATTCCCTCATTGAAGGACATTTGGGTTGTTTCCAGTATTTGGCTATTAAGAATAAATCTTGTGGGACTGATGCTGTGGCTCATTTGGTTAATCCTCCGCCTGTGGCGCCGGCATCCCATATGGGGGTCGGGTTCTAGTCCTGGTTGCTCCTCTTCCAGTCCAGCTTTCTGCTGTGGCCCGGGAAGGCAGTGGAGGATGGCCCAAGTGCTTGGGCCCTGCACCCGTATGGGAGACCAGGAGGAAGCCTCTGGCTCCTGGCTTCGGATTGGCGTAGTTCCGGCCGTGGCGGCCACTTGGGGAGTGAACCAACAGAGGGAAGACTTTTCTCTCTGTCTCTCTCTCTCTCACTGTCTAACTCTATCTGTCAAATAAATAAATAAATAAATAAAAAGAATAAATCTTGTACTGGTTTTTATGTGACAAGAACTTTTAATTTCTCTACAATGATAACCCAGGAGTAGGATGGTCAGGTCATCCAGTAAGCATGCATTTAACTCTATGAGAAACTGCCAACTCCTCTCTGAAACAACTGCACCACTTTGCATTCCCCAACAATGTGTAAGACTTCCAGTTTCTCCTTATTCTTATCAATACATGCTGTTGTCAGCATTTTTCCTTTCAATCATTCTGATAGGTGTCTAGTAGTTCCTATTTTTTTCTCTTTTTTTGGAAAAACTTTGGGTATTAACTTATAATTTAGAAAAACATAACTTTTTATTAATATTTGAGAGCAAATACATAGAAAATGACTTAGAAAAAAATCCATACAGACAAAAACAGCAATACAACTTTTAGGCATCATCAGAAGGGGTTTAGTGCCAATTGTTAGAAGGAAGCCTAAAAATAATACGTTTTCTTGAACCAAAACCAACTAACAAACAAAAACAAAAACAAAAAAAACAAAGGCCGATGGAGACCTTTCAGTGTTGAGATAAACAATCGACTCTCAATATCCTTGGGGATTGGTTCTGAGATCCCTTCAGATACCAACATCTGCAGATGTTTGAGTTGCTTCTGTACAGTGGTGAAGTATTTGCATAAAATTTGTGCACATCATCTTGTGTACTTTAAATCATCTCTAGATTACTTATGATATTTAATACAAGGCAAATGCACTGCAGATAATGGCAAGAAAAAAGTCTATACATGTTCAGTGCAGTCACAATCATGTTTGATCTATGTTTGATTGAATCTATGGATGCAGAACGTACAGAAATGGAGGCCAACTGTATATTTTAACCTCTGGTAACCTCTCCACATGGCTACTGGAAGACTGGAGCCTTGGACAAGGA
The DNA here is from genome assembly GCF_051225735.1 of Oryctolagus cuniculus. NCBI lineage: Eukaryota > Metazoa > Chordata > Mammalia > Lagomorpha > Leporidae > Oryctolagus > Oryctolagus cuniculus. The sequence goes on along the minus strand of NC_142867.1, from coordinate 139,825,808 downwards.
CCTTCACCACAGCTCAGCTTTGACTAACAAAACAAACCCTTCTCACCTCACTTCTATCCTCATCCCTTTACTGGATGTGGCTGCTGCATGACCACACTTTCCTATCCCTGTTTGACATCAACAAGTATGCTCTTGGACAGTCAAACTCTAATGTGCCAATACATACATACATATGCATATGTGTACATGTGCACACACACACATACACACATGTGCCTTGACAGCATCATACCAAGCCTCACAACAAACTGAGCCTACCACAAACTGGAAACTAGCTGAAACCACTGACCACTACAAGCACTGTGGACGAGACTACCCTCAGATCAGCCTTAGGGAGACCCCACATCTCTGACACAGAGGAGGGTCACAGAGCAACAGAACATGTGTATTCCCTGCAAGGGTTCACTGGGGTCTGACACCACTTCAGGAGCTTGGGGGTGGTGGGGAGACTCTTGAGGAGAAGCCACTGGGGTCTTTTTGTTTCAGGCAATACTTAAATAAAAGTAACAGTCGATATGGGCTAGAGCTGTGGCCCCCAAGGGTTAAGCTGTCATCTGTAACGCTGGCATCCTATATCAGAGTGTAGTTTTGCATCTTGGCTACTGCTTCCAACCCAGCTCCCTGCTAATGCACCTGGGCAGGCAGTGGAAGATGGCCCAAGTGCTTGGGTCCCTGCACCCATGTAAGAGACCAGAGAGGGATTTCTGGTTCCTGGATCCTGCCTGGCCCACCCCAGGCCATTGTGGCCATTTGGGGAGTAAACCAGCAGATGGAAAGTCTCTCTCTCTCTCTCTTTCTCTCACTCTGATTTTCAAATAAATGCAATAAATCATTTTTAAAAGCAACATGACAATTATATACTTTAATAGACTCGGTGGTAACACAGGGTGAAGACGACATGAGCACATCCAGTCCTTTCTTCTCTGGCTTTCAGGTGGAGGGAGCACACTGGAGTCACACTCCTGGCTTGTCTTCTCTCCCCAGTTCTTTTAGTCCTCCAAGGGAAGAGGGGAGACTCATCTGATTGGTCATTTGGAGAGACAGAATAGCTTGAGGGGTAGCCACTGGGGCCTGGGACCCTCCCTGTTTGAGGCTCACACCTCTCCTGAGAGCCTGCTCCTGCCTGGAAAGGGGGAAAATTTGGCCCATTGTACAGCTAAAAGCTGTGTTCAAAGATGTAATTGGTAACATGTTTTCTACTGATTCCTAAACATATCAAGTGATGTAACTCACTGGTCTGCAAATTGTCAGACTACAACAGGGTGGAGAAATCTAACAAAGGAATCACAAAAATTCCCAAAAAAAGGCACCACAAAAAGGATATGGCTCAACCCTCATCCTACAGAAGCCATAGCACAAGAGGCAAGGGAGGAAGTAACTCAGAAAGCATGTGCACCAAGAGCAAATTATCTCGCAGAAAATAGCAAGTTGGGGTCCTGATGCCTCAGAAGGTTCAGAAACAACTTCTCCAATAACAGGGGTCAAATAAAGTCACATTCCTTTAAACAATGTTGCTGTTTTAACAGCTTTCCAAAAATGTAACTCATGCCATGCCAATGAAATAAGTCTTTCATCCCTCAAGGGACAAACTGAATTATCAGAGGAGATAAAGAGAGTAGACAGGTTATAGGCTGGTATTATGGAGACCCCTGTCATGAAGAAATACTATCCCACTGCCACGGATACAAACTCAGTGTCTGCCAGCTGGCCAGACCTGCACTACTGGCCAGTACTTTAGAGGCCCCCACATCTTTCTAGAAATGGCACCTGTTCGTGAGCAGAATAACCAAAGAAGTATGCTTCATGGGTAAGCTTGCCAACAAAGGGGCAGGGTTACCTGGGCTTGTACATTCATTTATTCTAATAAACTGGCCAGTAGATTCTCATTTTTTTTAATTTTTAAGAAGTTTTTTTTTTTTTTAAATTGCTTTACTTGTGTGTGTGTGTGTGAGAGAGAGAGAGAGAGAGAGAGAGAGAGAAACACTTTCAACTGCTGGTTCATTCCCCAAATGCCCACAATGGTCAGGGCTGAACTGGGGCAAAGGCAGGAGCCCCAAATTCAATTCAGATCTCCCATGTGGGTGACAAGGACCTGGGTACTTGAGCTACAACCTGCTGCCTCTCAGGGCATAGGGCAGGAAGCTACAATTGGAGTGGAGCCTGAACTTAACTCCTCCAAAATGGGATCCAGCTGTCTCAGGCACCATCTTAACCATTGTGCTCAAAATATGCCCCAAACTTGTGTATTTCTGTGTGCCTTTTATTTCCTCTAGAACCCCAAGTAGGAGAATTAGATGATGTTCCTTTCACTGGGTTAGCCTATAGAGATTTAAGAATCACCAAAATAAGCCAGAAGCTTATTTTGTATCAAGCTGGAGTGGATAACAAAATAAACTCTTACTGTTTTTAGGGTGCTAGTCTTTTAAAATCATCCCTCCCTTATGGATCTAGTCAAGAGAGAATCCATAAGAGTAATTAAATAGCTGCCCAACTAGATACACCAAAATGCAATAGAAACACATTAAAAAGTCAATGCTGATAAACATAATTTAAATAAGCTCTAAAATGTGGTCAGTCCAGGTGGGCCCTGTGGAGCAGTGGGTTAAGCCACCACTTACAATGCCTGCATCCTATATCAGAGTGCTTGCTCCACGTCCAGCTTCTGATCAAGCTTCCTGCTAATGTACCTGTTGGCAGCAGGTGATAGCTCCAGTATTTGGACCCCTGTCCCGGATGTGGGAGATTCAGATTGAGTTTTTGGCTCCTGGCTTTGGACTGTTACCCTAGCTGTTGCAGCCATTTGGGTAGTGAACCAATGGATGGAAGCTCGCTCTCTCTCTCTCTCTCTCTCTCTCTCTCTTTTTATGTCTCTGTCTCTTTCTGACTTTCAAGTAGATGAAAATTAACATATAAACACTTTTAAAATTGAAATGTAGTTGTTGATTGTGGGGAGCAATCCGAACTGGACTAAGTTACTGGAATTAAGACTTATTCTATGCATCTGCTCTCCCACAACATGGCGCTGGGAGAGAAGTAAACAGCTTCCGCACAGCTGCCTCCAGTTCAACCAATAAACTGTAGGACTTGCTCCTGATTGGAGAGCAGCGTACTCGGCGTGTGGGCAGCCGAGTTGGGATTGGCGGAGGAGGACTATAAAGGAGGAGAGAGACGGCATGCACGAGGACCATCTAAGGGGAACATCTAAGGGAACACCTGTGCAGCCCCCGAGAAGAGCCGGCCGGCGGTGTGCCGCTCCCCTGCGCAAGTGGGGAAAGCGGCCAGGGGGAACCGCCCTTCCACGGAGGTGGAAGGGATAGTAGCCAACCCGGGAAGAACCAGCAGCAAACCCGGGGAGGGCCGAGCAGACGAAAGAACAGCGCAGGGTCCTGTGTCGTTCCTCCACGAAAATGGGGAGCGACATAATGGTGCCGTGACTCGGATAGGAAACCTAGGACGGATAGGAAACTTAGGAGGGAAGAAACGGGAAGAACTGGGAAAATACCGGAGAGAGAGACTAGCAAACAGCCTAGGGAAAAGCCGGACGAAAAGGGTGCCGGAAGAAGCTATTGAAAGCCTAGGCATAGACTCAGATACGGACTACGGACTACGGGGGGAAGCTGGGAGAAATCTCTAAGGTCGAAAGCGAAAGTGAAAGCTAGAACAAACAGACTCGGACGCGGACTGTGGGGAGAGGCCAGGAGAAATGAGGGAGGAATATTGTTGGAGGAAAGCTTGGGGAAACATACCGGGTAGAGAAAAATGTTAGGGAAATTGAAGCCGCGGGGGGCAGGCCAAGGCGGAAACGAAAGCCACTTTGGGATTCTCAAGTTAGCCCGGGAATAGAGGGCGAAAAGTTGAAACCAGAAGCTGAAACGTAAGCCAGATTGGGATCCGTCTGATTAGCCCGGGGAGCAAAGGACGGGAAGCCAAACCGTGGGGCGGAGACGTAAGCTGGGTTGAATTCGCCAGGCTAGCCCGGGGAACTTGGATTGAATGTTAGTGGTGGAGACGCAAGCTATGCTGTGTGACTCGCGGAAGCCGCCGCGTGCAGAGAGAGCACGGGGCGTGAATAGATAGGGAACGGGGCTGGCGCGAGGCCGTGGTGCAGACGCGAAGGGCGTGGAGACCGCGGAGCGCGCGAAGCCAAGCCACGCAAAGCCGGGAAGCTGCGCAGATGAGAGAGGCGCGGGCTGAAGCGGCTCAGCCGGGAAGCCGCCGAGAAGCAGCCTCGGGGCGGGCACCGGGAGGCCGCGGGGATAAGAGAAACAGAAGTTTAGAAGTAAAATGAGAGAAATAGGAATGCTGGAAGATAGAAGTAAAATGGGAGAAATAGGAATGCCCGGAGATAGAGAAATAGAGAAATAGAAAGGCCTCCCCTCAACATGGCAATGAGAAAGCTTGGATTCGGTCTGCCCGATTAGTGAGGCGATGAGCACCTGCGGCGGCTAGCAGCTTATGCGCCGCAGGTCACCGAAGACAGGCACGAATTAACATCAGTAAGGCCTCCCCACAATACAACAATTAGAAGGCTTGGATTCGGTCTGCCTGATTAAGGCGGTAAGCACCAGCAAGCGGCTCGACCAAAGTATGAGCCGCAGGTCACCGAACACAGGCACGCATCAGCGCCTAAAAACCTCCTCACAACATGGCGAAGAGAGGACCCGGATTCGGTTTGCCTGATTGATAGGACTTGTAAGAACCTGTGGCAACTCTAGCAAGTAGAGCAGAGTGTGTGCCGCGGGACACCGAAGACAGGCGCGTATCAACGCCAAAAATAAAAAGAAAGGGGGATCTGTGGGGAGCAATCCGGACTGGACTGAGTTACTGGAATTAAGACTTATTCTATGCATCTGCTCTCCCACAATATGGCGCTGGGAGAGAAGTAAACAGCTTCCGCACAGCTGCCTCCAGTTCAACCAATAAACTGTAGGACTTGCTCCTGATTGGAGAGCAGCGTACTTGGCGTGTGGGCAGCCGAGTTGGGATTGGCGGAGGAGGACTATAAAGGAGGAGAGAGACGGCATGCACGAGGAACATCTAAGGGGAACATCTAAGGGAATACCTGTGCAGCCCCCGAGAAGAGCCGGCCGGCGGTGTGCCGCTCCCCTGCGGAAGTGGGGAAAGCGGCCAGGGGGAACCGCCCTTCCACGGAGGTGGAAGGGATAGTAGCCAACCCGGGAAGAACCAGCAGCAAACCCGGGGAGGGCCGAGCAGACAGAAAAGAACAGCGCAGGGTCCTGTGTCGTTCCTCCACGAAGAGGGGGAGCGACAGTTGATTAGATTAATAACAGCATGGGTAATATCCCTATTTAACATGAACACTTGGATAAATTGTATTAGTTTGGTAATTCTGGCTTCAACAACAGCTATTTGTTGAAAATAGTCTCTGTCGCAAGAGCAAAAATGTAGCTGAGAGGGGGGCACTGGAACACAGAGACTCAGAGGTTCCAGGAAGGCTTATTTTGCAGCAACATACTGAGAGGGAGCCAGACCACCACAAAGAAAACTTCAAGGTACCTGGCTGAGTCAGATTTGTTTGAACAACCATGTATGAAGATGAAAATGAAGATGAAGACTGAAAGAGGGGCTGGCACTGTGGCTCACTTGGCTAATCCTCCGCCTTGCGGTGCCGGCACCCCGGGTTCTAGTCCCGGTTGGGGAGCCAGATTCTGTCCCGGTTGCTCCTCTTCCAGTCCAGCTCTCTGCTGTGGCCCGGGAAGGCAGTGGAGGATGGCCTGGGTGCTTGGACCCTGCACTCGCATGGGAGACCAGGAAAAGCACCTGGCTCCTGGCTTTGGATTGGTGCAGCGCTGGCCGTGGTGGCCATTTGGGGAGTGAACCAACGGAAGGAGGACCTTTCTCTCTGTCTCTCTCTCTCTGTCTATAACTCTACTGTCAAAAAAATTAAAAAAAAAAAAGACTGAAAGAGGAAAAGGTCCTCTCTCTCCCTTCTCTACAACCAGGACATTCTCCCAGTACTTGGTGTACAAGCTCCAGCGAGCTACTTTTTGGGGAGTCATTTTCTTTAGAGAACGCTAAGCTCCCACTGTCTCCTTTACTTGTCACAAATAAATAAAGCTGTCCTCTGAGTGGTTCCAGCTCGAGGCTGATTATTCAATGACACCCCCAAGAGAATGGACGCCTTGCATCCACTGACACTACTCTGGAGTTGAAGTTTGAGTTACACCAACCAGTGCAGAACTGATAGCCACCAGTGATACTGATGACCAAAGTTGGTAAACTGGGACTGGTGCTGTGGTGTAGCAGGCTAAGGCTCTGCCTGCGGCATTGGCATTCCATATGGGCACTGGTTTGTGGCCTCCTCTTCCTGTCCAGCTCTCTGCTAATGGGAAAGCAGTGGAGGATGGCCCAAGCACTTGGGTCCCTGCACCCATGTGGGAGACCCAGAAGAAGCTCCTGCTCCTGGCTTTGGATCGACCCAACTCCTGCTGTTGTGGCCATTTGGGGACTGAACCAGCAGATGGACGATCTCTCTCTCTCTCTCTCTCTCTCTCTCTCTGTAACTCTACCACTCAAATAAATAAATAAAATATTAAAAAATAAAAAAGGAAAGAACAAAATTGGCAGGTGGTCAGACCTTCAACCAGACACAGTTTACTGAGGCCTTACACTTGAGCACAAGGGAGACAGAACAATGTGAAGGAGTTCCACTGATGGCTTCCCAAGGGAGTGGAACAGGGTTTTTTTTTTGTTTGTTTGTTTTTGTTTTTTGACAGGCAGAGTGGACAGTGAGAGAGAGAGACAGAGAGAAAGGTCTTCCTTTTGCCGTTGGTTCACCCTCCAATGGCTGCCACGGCTGGCGTGCCGCGGCCGGCGCACCGTGCTGATGCGAAGCCAGGAGCCAGGTGCTATCCTGGTCTCCCATGGGGTGCAGGGCCCAAGCACTCGGGCCATCCTCCACTGCACTCCCTGGCCACAGCAGAGAGCTGGCCTGGAAGAGGGGCAACCGGGACAGAATCCGGCGCCCCGACCGGGACTAGAACCCGGTGTGCCGGCGCCGCAAGGTGGAGGATTAGCCTAGTGAGCCACGGCGCCAGCCCGAACAGAGGTTTTTAATGGGCTGGGGAGGTGTTTCACACTCTCTGGGTCTCTGGCTCTTCCCCCGCAGCACACAGCACTTGGATTCGCACCTGCTCAGTGTTCTGCACAGGTGTGGTGGCTCCTTTAGCACATGGCGTGCTCACTTCTGCATTCTCAGGAAGGTCATATATGGGTTGTGCTGGCCTGTTCTGGACATGTGCCCCGGGATGGGTCTGTTTTAAGGTTAGAGTCTGGTTGCTTCTTGCTCCTGGTTGGTTTGGAGCTGGGTAGAGCCACGCATGGTCAGGGATGGTCACATGATCTGGTTGCAAGGAGCTTGATTTCTTGAGTCTTGTTTCTATCCTGTGTCACCAGGATGCATCTTGTTCTTGATGCTATAGTTCAGAAGAGATTTGGCATACTAGAACTTTACGTTGACATGCTCCAATAAAGGATGAGACCAGATACCAACAGACGTTCCCTAAGGGACAATGTTAGGATTTTTCCCAGGATGCTTTGTGTTTGGAAACAGAGGACCGTTGAAGAAGACTGTATAATCCAGGTTTATCAATGTATTGGACAAATGAGGCTATGACAACTGGATATCCGTGTAGGGCCAAAATAAAATTAAATCATTATGCTACACCATAGACAAATAATTCTTGTTAGATTAAAACATAACTGTGGGCCAGCGCCGTGGCTCAATAGGCTAATCCTCCGCCTGCGGCGCCAGCACACCGGGTTCTAGTCCCGGTCGGGGTGCCGGATTCTGTCCCGGTTGCTCCTCTTCCAGTCCAGCTCTCTGCTGTGGCCCGGGAGGGCAGTGGATGATGGCCCAAGTCCTTGGGCCCTGCACCAGCATGGGAACCAGGAAAAGCAGCTGGCTCCTGGCTTCGGATCAGCTCAGTGTGCTGGCCGCAGCGCTCTGGCTGCAACGCGCCAGCGGCAGTGGCCATTGGGGGGTGAACCAATGGAAAAGGAAGACCTTTCTCTCTGTCTCTCTCTCTCACTGCCACTCTGCCTGTCAAAAAAAAAAATAAATAAATAACTGTGATAAATGAAAAGTTTAAGATTTCAGAAACAATATAGGAAAATATGTGCTAAGACCCTCAGGGAAATAGACAAGATACACATGACAAGAAAAGACTGGTAAATCTGACACCATTAATATGAAGCCTTCATTCAACCAAAGAGAGCAGAAACAGAGTAAAAATCGAGGTCAAAGAGTGAGAAAAGATAACCAAAATGTACATAAGATATCTGCAAAAAACTACAAACCAGTAAAAATAGGACTCATTCCCCAGAAGAAACCTGGGCAAAGGATATGCATAAAGAATTATAAGAAGAAATCAAAGTGTTGATTAATCAAGTGTACAATACACAGTCTCATCAGCTGAGACATTTGCTGAGAAATGCAAATTTAAACTGCAGTGACCACTCATTTCATAGCTACGAGAGGGAGAAAAATTTTTGAATACATTATCTTTGGAGAAATAGAAATTTTTTTGTACTAATGATGAAATCATAAACTCACAGAACTGCTTTATGATGAAGTTTTTCAAAATCTTATGAGCCTGGGGCCGGCACTGTGGTGCAGCAGGTTAATGTCCTAGCCTGAAGCACTGGCATCCCATATTGACACCGGTCCAAGACCTGTTTGCTCCACTTCCAATCCAGCTCTCTGCTACGGCCTGGGAAAGCAGTAGAAAATGGCCCAAGTCCTTGGGACCCTGCACCCACGTGGGAGACCCGGAAGAAGCTCCTGGCTCCTGGCTTCAGATCAGCGCAGCTCCGGCCATTGCAACTAATTGGGGAGTGAACCAGTGGATGGAAGATACCTCCCTCCCCCCGCCCCTCCTCTCTCTGTGTAACTCTGACTTTCAAATAAATAAATAAATCTTTTAAAAAATCTTATGAGCCTAAAACTATGCAGATCTTTTGAACAGTGTCAGGTTTTGGTTAGTATTGGAAAATTTGGGGCAAGTGTGTATAAGAAGACAAATAACAGAATATCCACTTTAGTATCATTGAAAATAGTGAAAATATTTTGAAAGCAACCTAAGTACCTATCAACAGAGAATGAATAGATAATGCCATCCATCTAAGTAAATACAAACAGTAAAAAAGTGAGAATAGTGACATGTATCAAAAAAGATACTTTTCAAAATCAAACAGTAAAACAAACAAAAAGTACAATGAATTTGAAGAGTTAATAGTATGAAAACTTGCAAGCAAATAAGTACACAAAATTTTAAAAAGTGGTTATGTCTGGGAAGAGAGAAAGAGGGAACAGGGAGTTTTAATAGTTTCAGTTCTATCTAATACCCTTAGAATAATCTTAACTATTGGCAAAATACTAGACTTTGAAAGTACTTGGTTATGGGCCCATGGGGGCTATTATGTTATCCTGTATAATTATCTTTTCTAGAATTATTTTATCACAAAAATGCAACAAAGGAGTTCATTCTTACAATAATTTCAATTGCTATAATTTAACAAACCTAATCTGGAATAGATTCTCAGCCCTTGTTTTTATGCCACTGACATTTTCTAAGATTTAGTTTTTTAGAATGTTGTTCATTGTGGATTGTTTAGTACTTTCTCCTGGCTGGAGTCCAGTCACTTGGACATGATGCAGATGATGTGTCCTCCTTAGGATGCACATCTGGTGACATGTCATGTCACTCATTGTGATGCTAATTGTGATCATCTGGTTCAGCTCTTGTCCAGCTTCTTCACTGTACAGTTATTTTCCCTCTTACAACACATTAAAGAATCTGAAGGGAAATACTAGGACCTACTCTTCATGACGGCCTGTTAGCCCAATTTATCATCCTTTGATGTTTCCTCATGGCATCAATATTTACTTAGGGTGTTGTAATATGATGATTTTCCAACTTCAGCATTCCATACTTACCAGTTGGTGCTTGGCATTCAATGGAAAGCAATGTAAATAAAGTTTTATCTTTATATCCATGCATTCATCCTCCCATCCATCTGTAAGCCCATACATCTTACCCATCCATCCCTCCATCTTTCTCTCCCCATCCATCCATCCATCCATATCATCTATCATCAGTATGGACTAACGGATTTCCATTTTCACCCACCAATTTTTGTACTCAAATTATCCCATATTTTTCCCATGGAAGCTCCTAAAAGCTTGCTTTTGTGACAAGTGTCCAACATTTTTTAATCACTTCCTTCTTTTTTTGCAATAACAACATGTTCCAGAATCATCTTCTCTCATCTTTGAGGCCTGGAAGTGCTCGTCAAGGACTAGGTACATAAATCACATGGATAAATTCTGTTCCCTCTCAAGGTGGTTATGACATTCACTGAAATGCAGTTAGACTCAGTTTGCTTTCAGTTTTAGGTTTTCTCCTTCTCCCATTCTCATAAGTTAATCTTACGTTTCCAGTATGCAGAACATGAACATGCCTCTAGAAGCCACACTGATATAAAAATAGTGTCACTATCTTCTGTATCCTTCCCTCTCACTCAGTGTTTTCTGGTTTACCCTTCTTGTGTTTTTCATTTGTTTTTGTAAACACATGCAGACACATGTATATCTTCATATTTTCCTTTCTCCCTCACTGAAGCTGTAGCACACCATATATGCCTATACTTTTTTTTTTTTTCACTTAAACATATGTCTTGGAACTCAGCTATTCAGAGATTTCTTTTTTGTTCACTTTACAACTGCATAGCACCCCTCTGAGTAGAGAGCTTTTGAACACTACAACCAGAATCGATGACTTAAGCACAGAGAGAGGAGAAAAGGCAGGCGTAGGTTTTCTGGAGGGGTAGAGGAAAAAGATATTTCAGTTACTTGAAAAAGTCACCCAGGGTTGTGGTGGTGAGTGTGCCAGCTTCTCAGGATGGAGTCAGAAGTGTGCATTTCATAACCTCTCTCAATTCAATTTCAATCTCCTTTTGAGAGAGAAAAGAGGAACAAAAGAAAAATGCACATCCATCACCTTCTTCTCTTTCTTACTATAGAATCTGGGTTTTCAAACTGGAATTTGACCCAAACTTGACTACCCTATACTTTTGTGCTTAGCCCAGCCTTACAAAAACTGAAAATAGAATTAAAAGATGCTAATAAATCCAACTATTTATTATTTTTAACTCTTCATTCCTCCCTTCTAAAATGTTTATGATAAAAATGAAATAGAAAATTATAATCTATAAAAATCATTACGCCACAGAATGTTTAAAAAATCATATTCTACATTCCCGTCTCTTTACATAGTATAAGAGCTAATAATTTTACTCTGAGCATAGTTTAAAAAGGGAATCTTCTATGCCTCCTCCCAAACAAATCATAATTAATTCTGTCTGCTGTCACCTTTCTTCCTGGAGAGTGAGGAGGACTTACATACTTGTCACTTAGTCCCATACTCTCTAAACTAACCATCTATGGGACACTGTGCCCTCTCTTTCCCCCAGAGCACCACAGCAGCACATCCTGTGAAATGGGCTGGCCTCTTACCAGCTCTGGGAAACAGAGAGCCGACTAATGATTTCAGAGAAGCATCCATTCCCTTAATTAAGTAAGGAGCTAGAAATGAAGATAGAGAGCAGTTACTGTTGGGGTGCAGCCCAAGTTTTGTGATCCTGGCTGGATGGCAACTGAGGCTCCACAGTTTAGCTCCCGCTCTGTAATTCAGAGCAGGGTGATCCAGAAGAGCAGTCTTATGGGAGACTTGGCCAAAAGAGCCCCCATTGGTCGAAACAGCTCCTCCACCAGTATTCCTCCCTGCTTTGCTGAGTCACTGAAACCTTGGCTTCCCGGGGACACGGGAACTATGAAGCTAATAATTTTTGCCCCTAGAGCGATTTCAAGGATGCCTTGCAAGAATCACTCATTTCTGTAGGTACAGTGACGTGACACAGGTGCAGAAGCACTGCCTTGTAACAGCAACACCACTTACTGGACATGTGCACTGAGGGGCAGTAAGCAGTTTCCAAGAGTCAAGCTTCAAATATTCTTTTGGGTACTTTCAAAAAGAAACTGTACCTTAGTTGAATGCAGGCTAATAACAACTATTTTTTTAAATGCTCATATGTATTATATGAGGGAACTTACAAAATTCACAGAAAATAGAATTAAAAGCTAAGTGTATGTTGGTGTAAACCATTTTTTAAATCCTTGCATAGACTTTTTTCTCCATAATATGCATCTGTTGTGAACATTGTGAAGATCCTTTGGGTATAAAATAACTAACAAGGCCTGGAAACTCGGCCTCCCCTAAGAGTACTTCAGTGCAATGGTTCTCAGTCTTAGTTGCACCTTAAACTCTTCTTGGGAGATTTTACAAATCCCTGGGTCCAGACTGCAGCCCAGAACAATTCCATCAGAATCTTTTGGGGGTGGACATCAGTATTTTTAGAAGTCTCATTCAAACAGTTGTAAAAGGGTCCAATCAAAATGGACTCACTAGTGTCCAACCCTGGCTGAACAAACCTTGGTAGGTTGGGGTGGGGTGGGGTGAGGTGGAGGGCATCCAGAAGGGCTCTTGTGCACAAGTTTCCAGGTAACAGGAAATATTGCAAGAAATTCCACAAAACCACACCCTTGCTCAAAGGCCATGGCAACCTTAAACAGAAAATGCCCTGCAAGGATGTCCGTCCAGCAACTATCCACATTTGCAAGGGTGCTGCCCTTCTTATTGTGGATAAGGCCCCTGCCTGCTACAAGGGCATCCCATATGGGGTTTGGTTTATGTCCTGGCTGCTCCACTTCTGATCCATCTCCCTGCTAATGTGCCTTGGAAAGTCTTTGGGCCCCTGCCACCCACATGGGAAAGCAGGAAGAAGCTCCTGGCTTCTGTCTGGATCATTCCAGCTCCTGCTGTTTTGGCCATTTGGGAAGTGAACCAGTAGATGGAAACTCTCTCTCTCTCCATAAATTCTTCCTTTCAAATAAATAAATACATCTTAAAAAAATAAAAAACCTAAAGAAATGATGACTTAATTATTTAATCTACCAGAAGTGACATAAACAGTAGCAGATTAATACTACCTGCTCTACAGTTCTAACCGAAAAGCCAAATGCTAAGTCTTGATATACTCTTAAAAATAAAAAGTATTTTGGGGGCATGACTTTGGCCCTAGTTCTTATTGACTTCATAGACAACTGCAGAGACTACATTTATGTGATGAACCAGATAAATAAATTTTTCCCAAATGTACAGACGTGGGTGTTTTGGCTCAGTGAGTTAAGCTGCTCTTTGGAAAGCCCACATTTCACACTGAAGTGCCTGGCTGGGCCTGGTTATTCCCTGCCTCCTGTCCAGTTTCCTGCTGATGCACCTGGGAAGGAAGGTAGCAGAAGATGGCCCATGTACTTGGGTTGCTGCCACCCATGTGGAAGACCAGGATAGAACTCCTGGCTCCTGACTTTGGCCTGACCCAGCCCTGGATGTTGGGGTATTTGGGGAGTAAACCAATGGCTGGATGATTTCTCTCTCTCTCTCTCTCTCTCTCTCTCTCTCTCTCTCTCTCCCCCATCCCACTTTGCCTTTCAAATAAATAAATCTTTTTTTTAAATTCCATGCAGTAAGTGCCTTTTACTTCCTAGAAACCAACACTACTGATAAATATTCATAAAAAGTAACATGCACTTTCCCAAGCAAGATTTCAAGCATAACTTTCTTTACTAGTAGCACCCCAATGATGCGCTTGTTAAAAATACGTTTTCTTAGTTTCGTATTTAATAGGAAATGACATCAGTGTTCATTTTAGGGCTGAAAATGTGTCCTGGGTCTAAAGGCCACCCTATGCTGGGGCATTCACTGGGTTAGGATGAGTGGCCCACGATGAGGCTGACATGAGCCACAGGGGGCTCTGGACTCTGCTCACTTCTTTCTACCCAAAACGTTGAATACCTCAAGGAAGCATCCTTAGTGTTGAAAGGATAATTTAGATAATTTGTTTGAATCATATCATACGCTTAAGTTTCTCTTTCAAAGTTGTGAGTTTATCCTTTCAAGCAAAAGTTTGCTGTGAACGGAATTATGCACTACTTTTTTCTTAGGAAAAAAAATGTCCAAGTCCCTACTGCGGTGGATAGCCTTTATCGGTCTTACACGGTAGCCACCCAACATTGACAGATGTGCAGGAAATGCAGGTTACAAGGGGCCAGAAATGAAGGGTTCCTCTTCCCTGTCTCCCAAGCCCTAACTGATTTTTTTAACTAGGTTTTCTAATTCGGAGACAGGTCATGAGCAAGTGACTTCAGAGAGGATGATCTGAAGGGAACTTCTACTGGACACAGTCATGGTTATACTCATGTTTAGAAGAAGGCCTGACTCATTTCCTGAACTATTTATAAATTCAGTTGCTTAAAAGAACCCAAGCATCCCAAGCAAAACCCTGCTCCTGATCTGGTGATTTGACAAAGGCACTTTCATTCAGCGCTGAGGCTGGAGATAAAACGCATCCATCAGATGAGCTGCTCTGGCCCAGGCCCCAAACGGGACTACTCACAGGTCAGCACACTTAAATACTGAATTAATGATTTGAAGATGTTTCATGGTTTTCCTGAAACACACTTCATTTTGGGAATGAAACTGCTTTAATAACACATGTTTCTGCTTTTATGTTTTACTAAATATCTGAGCCAGTAGTCTTCAGTTTCTTTCTTTTTTTTAAAGATTTACTTATTATTTGAAAATAAGAGTTACAGAGAGAAAAAGGAGAGAGAGAGAGAGAGAGAGAGAGATATCTGGGTGGTGACGAGGGCCGTGTCTCACAGAGAAGCAAGGTGTGTTGCCAGAAGTCCCATCACTAGTAAACCATGGAGTTGTAAGCAAGTCCTCAAGAGAGAGAGAGATCTTCCATCCACTGGTTCACTCCCCAAATGGCTACAACATCCGGAGCTGCGCTGATCCGAAGCCAGAAGCCAGGAGCTTCTTCCGGGTCTCCCACATGAGTGGAGAGGCCCAAGCACTTGGGTCATCTTCTACTGTTTTTTTCAGGCCATTAGCAGGGAGCTAGATCAGAAGTGGAGCAGTCAGGACTTGAACTGGTGCCAATATGGGATGCCAGCACTGCAGGCTGGGGTTTTAACCTGCTGAGCCACAGTGTCAGTCCCCATCTCCAGTTTCTTAAATCACATATTCTATCAGTAAAAAGTATTCAAACATATAAATCTAAATATATATATATGTATATGTATTCACACCTACATATCTGTATGTAGGTAGGTATATATAAACATACATGAATAAAAGTTATAGGAAGAAGGGGCTGGCGTTTGGCCCAGTGGGTAAGCTATTGCTTCAGGTGCCTGCACCCCAGGTCAGACTGTCTAGATCAAGTCCTGACTTATCTGTTTCTGATCCAGCTTCCTGCTAATGCATCCTGGGAGGCAGCAGAAGATGGCCCAGGTTCTTGGGCTCCTGCCACCCATGCAAGAGACCTGGATAGAGTTTTGGGCTCCTGGCTTTGGCCTGGCTCAGCCATGGATGTTGCAGCCAATTAAGGAGATGGAACATATCTTTATGTCTGTCTCTCCTTCTTTCTTCTGTCACTCTGCCTTTCGAATAGATAAATAAGTAGATAAATCTTTTTTAAAATGTTATAAGAAGAGGAAAAAATACAAGCAGAAGTTCTAAAATTTTCTCCCTACCTCAGCACCACTCTTGTACTGCACACCCTCAATATTACCAGAATCAAGCTTTAGAACAACATCAGGGGGCTGGTGCCACGGCTCACTAGGCTAATCCTTCGCCTTGCGGCGCTGACACACCGGGTTCTAGTCCCCGTCAGGGCGCCGGATTCTGTCCCGGTTGCCCCTCTTCCAGGCCAGCTCTCTGCTGTGGCCTGGGAGTGCAGTGGAGGATGGCCCAGGTGCTTGGGCCCTGCACCCGCATGGGAGACCAGGAGAAGCACCTGGCTCCTGCCATCGGATCAGCGCGGTGCGCCGGCCGCAGCATGCCAGCCATGGTGGCCATTGGAGGGAGAACCAACGGCAAAAGGAAGACCTTTCTCTCTGTCTCTCTCTCACTGTCCACTCTGCCTGTCAAAAAAAAAAAAAAAAAAAAAAAAAAAAAAAAAAAAAGAAAAGAAAAGAAAAGAAAAGAAAAAGAAAAGAAAAACATGAGGGGCCGGCGCTGTGGCAAAGCGGGTAAAGCTGAATGTACTTTGCTGCCTTTTAGGTGGAGAAGAGATTTGATATCCGGAGTCATGAATCAAAGAGACAAGCCCACTGCACAGTATCTGTTGCTGTTTTGTGAAACTGCTGAAAGCACAAGAGATCAATAGATTAGCCTCAGTCTGTCTGTTCTTTGAGTGAAAGAAAACGTGTTGCTAACAGGGCTTCCACAATCCATGTGTCTTGTCTACCTATGAAAGACTCAATGAAATAATTACATGTCCTGGGAAAAGAGAAGTAGAAGCAAGAGGTGGGAGATGAGGACAAAATGTCTTGAGGATTAGCTTACAACTCCGTGGTTTACTAGTGATGTGACTTCTGGCAACACACCTTGCTTCTCTGTGACACAGGGCCCTCGTCAGCACCCAGGAGGGCTGGGCTGGGCTGGTGGCACTTCCTCCACGCAGTGAGACTGCTGCAGGACTGGGGCTGGGCAGGTGCATGGGCTGGAGGGCGGGGATCAGCAGAACTGGTTATGGGAAACTGAGGAACAAGGATCCCTCTGGTAAAGCCTGGTTTATGTCACACATACTCAGTCGCTTTAGGACTAAAGTATGAGGCAAGCTTTGCCTTCTTCTCGAAATGTATTGTGTGCATTGAAGTTATAGATATTTGATGTGCCTATTTTGTACTTTTGGACAGGTTGAGAGCAGATAACAGAAGCCATGGATATGGAGGACCACTGTACTCATTCCCTCTTTCTCCTGTCTTGCGGGTGGCATCTCTTGGATTCAGAGAAGCAAGCCACATGTTGGAGATGGCAGAGCCTTTTTACTGTCCCTGTACTGTTAACATTGCCTCCTAGTCACACCATCATATTCACAGATGCCTTTAATACAGCAACCCAATTTGTGTTCATGAATCCATTACTTTCTCTATGTTTCAGGCAAAATAGTATAAAATATGCTCTTATCTTCAGAGAGCCCCAAGTTCCGCTTTAGTTCTCTCACTGTGTTTGTTTAGCTATTTGTGTGCTTGGGAATGGTTTCTCCACAGGTGTGCTTGGTAATGCTTTCATATCACAGGTGACACCCATGCCCCGGTACAGGTCCTGTGCAGCAGAATTGTATTCTAGGGATGAAGCCTTCTGTGCTTCGGGCTGCATCCCAGGCACCCAGGGCTGGTGATCTTGTACTGCACACCCTCAATATTACCAGAACAAGCTTTAGAAAAATAATAAGGGGCCGGCGCTGTGGCGTAGCGGGTAAAGCTGCCGCTTGCAGTGCTGGCATCCCATATGGGCACCGGTTCAAGTCTCAGCTGCTCCACTTTCAATCCAGCTCTCTGTTATGGCCTGGGAAAGCAGTAGAAGATGGCCCAAGTCCTTGGGCCTTGCACCCATGTGGGAGACCCAGAAGAAGTTCCTGGCTCCTGGCTTTGGATCGGTGCAGCTCTGGCCATCTGGGTAGTGCGCGCTCTCTCTCTCTCTTTCTCTGCCTCTCTGTAGCTCTGCCTTTCAAATAATTAAATAAATCTTTAATAATAAAAAAAATGAAAGTGGGGCTGGCGCCATGGTGCAGTAGGTTGATCTTCCGCCTTTGGTGTGGCATCTCATATGGGCGCCGGTTCGAGTCCCGGCTGCTCCACTTCCAATCCAGCTCTCTGCTATGGCCTGGGAAAGCAGCAGAAAGATGGCCCAAGTGCTTGAGAACCTGCACCCACATGGGAGACCCAGAAGAAGCTCCAGGCTCCTGGCTTCAGATTGGCGTAGCTCAGGCCGTTGTGGCCATTTGGGGAGTGAACCAGTGGATGGAAGACCTTTCTCTCTGTCTCTCCCTCTCACTGTGTGTAACTCTACCTCTCAAATAAATAAATAAATACATAAAATCTTAAAAAAGAAAGAAAAACATGAAGCCTGTGGCAGATCAGATCAGGAAAAGTGTTAGCTGGGAGGCAAAGTTTCCAATCCCGTAAGGAAATGGTAGAAATCTGTATTGGTTCAGTTTACTGAACACTCTGAATACCTCAGCTTTTCCACATTTGCCGCCCAGATATTCCAAGCCCTACCCCTCTTTCTCAAATTGACGCTCTTTCTTCCTGTCTCACATTTGCAATCTTTTCCTGAAAAGTAGAAAGGAAACAGAGGGAATTGAATTTTATTGACTGCCTCAACTGTGCAAAACAATGATTGAAAACTGGGTTTTGGAGGATGGCGTTTGGCTGAGTGGTTAAGATGTGCTTGGGACGCCGGCATCCCATATCAGAGTGCCTGCACTCTGTACTTCAATCCAGCTTCCCGCTAATGCACACCCTGGAAGCAGCAGGTGATGGCTCAAGTGCTTGGGTCCCTGTCATCCATGTGGGGGACCCGAACTGAGTTTCTGGCTCCTGGTCTGGTCCTTTGGGAATGAAGTAGCAGATGGAAGATCTCTGTCTGTCTGTCTGCCTCAGTCTCTCTGCTTTTCACATACATAAGTAAATAAATGAACAAGTGGAGGCTCTGGGGACAGAGAGAGTATGGTCTGAATTCCAGCTCCATGGCTTCCTAGGTCAGGCTTCGGTAAGTAACAACTTCAGTTTCCTCTTCTACAAAATAGGGGATGACAATGCCAACTTCAAAGCTTTCTGAATACGAAATAAAACGTCTAAATGCCTGGAATAGCCTGAGAGGGAAGTCGGCAGATGGCAGCTAATATTATCCATTCTGTTCTCATTTCTTGGTGACAGGTGCTTTACATACTTATCATCCCAATGAAATGGGCACGATAATTCTCAGTTTATAGACAACGACATTGAAGTTACAGATTGTGTGAGATGAAACAGATATTAGACTAAGCTGTTCTTCAGACGAAGACATTTCTGATGAAGTATTTACATCATGCACCACAATCTCAAAGTGAAGCAATATGGAGTGAATCTGAAGCCATAGCTGTTTGATTTGGAATTTTTTTGAGTCCATCCTACTTGGTATTTATGAGTTGTCATTCCTGATGGGTTATAATGGTCGTGGTAATGCTACCTGTCGCTCCCCGTCTTCGTGGAGGAACGACACAGGACCCTGCGCTGTTCTTTTGTCTGCTCGGCCCTCCCCGGGTTTGCTGCTGGTTCTTCCCGGGTTGGCTACCGTCCCTTCCACCTCCGTGGAAGGGCGGTTCCCCCTGCCACATTCCCCACTTCTGCGGGGGAGCGGCACACCGCTGGCCGGCTCTCTCGGGGGCTGCACAGGTGTTCCTTCAGATGTTCCCCTTAGATGTTCCTGGTGCATGCCGTCTCTCTCCTCCTTTATAGTCCTCTCCACCAATCCGTGCTCTGCTACCCACACGCCGAGTACGCTGCTCTCCTCCAATCAGGAGCAGGTCCTACAGTTTATTGGTTGAACTGGAGGCAGCTGCGTAGAAGCTGTTTCCCTTCTCAGCGCCATATTGTGGGAGAGCAGATGCATAGAATAAGTCTTAATTCCAGTAACTCAGTCCAGTCCGGGTTGCTCCCCACACTACCCACGATAACTTTTTTTTAAATCTATTTACCTATTTTCTTTTTATTTGAAAAGGAGAGAGGGAAAGAGACACAGAGATCTTCCATCTGCTGGCTCACTTCCCAAATGCCTGCATTAGTCAGGATGAAGACAAGTCTCCCACATGGCTGGCAGGAACCATCTGCCAGCTCCCAGGAAGCTGGTTTGGGAGCAGAGGATGCTGGACCCAAACCAGGTACTCCAACATGGCATGTGGGCATCCCAAGAGGTTAACCCAAATGCTGTGCTAAGCACCCAGCCCTGCACTACTTTTTTCTTAATATGATTTATTTATTTTACAGGTAGAGTTATAGACAGTGAGAGAGAGAGACAGAGAGAAAGGTCTTCCTTCTGTTGGTTCATTCCCCTCATGGCCGCTATGGCTGGCACTGCACCGATCCAAAGCCAGGAGCCAGGTGTTTCTTTGTGGTCTCCCATGCGGGTGCAGGAGCCCAAGCACTTTAGACCACCTTCTACTGCCTTCCTGGGCCACAGCAGAAAGCTGGACTGGAAGAGGAGCAACCAGGACTAGAACCTGGCACCCATATGGGATGCTGGAGCTGCAGGTGGAGGATTAACCAAGTGAGCCACGGCGCCGGCCCGGCACTAACTTCTAAGAATCAGCTTTTACCACCGACCTGGGTTATCTGCATGACTCTTCGAGATAAGGAAGACAGTCACAAATGCTGGGGAAGGAGGTAGTCCTCCCGCTGGCATTTCCCTTCCAGGTAACACAGACACTCTTTCAGTGGGCAGTCCTTCCATCTAACTCCGTTATATAACTCAGACAACTTGTCAGCTTTCTGTAGTTGGCCTAATAAATCAACTAGGTAAGGTTGCATTATTTTAAATACTGGATGTTCTGCGTAACTCCTATCTTAAAATTTATAATCTAGGGGCCAGTGCTGTGGCGTAGCAGGTAAAGCTCTGCCTGCAGTGCCGGAATCTATATGGGTACCAGTTTGAGTCCCAGCTGCTCCACTTCTGATCCAGCTCTCTGCTATGGCCTGGGAAAGCAACAGAAAGATGGCCCAAGTCCTTGAGCCCCTGCACTCATGCGGGAGACTGGGAAGAAACACCTGGCTCCTGGGTCCTGGCTTTAGATCAGCCCAGCTCCAGCCTTTGCAGTTGTTTGGGGAGAGAACCAGCAGATGGAAGACTCTCTCACTCTCTCTCTCTCTTTCTCTCCCTCTCTCTCCCTACCTCTCTGTAACTCTGCCTTTCAAATACATAAGAAATCTTCTAAAAAATTTAGTCTGCTGATGAGTCAACATCAAGGTGTCAAAACAGAGACCAACATAAGTGAACAGTACTATAATTAGACTGCAATATGCAATGGTTGAGTTGTAAATAAAATTCACAGCTTTCCTGGCATAATGATTTCTCATCATCCTGTGTTGTCCTTGCCCATTGAGAATATAAGTTTAACCGTCTTATACCAGGAGCAGGGCTCAGTCAGACTTGAGAGTTTCTAGTTCCCCACTTTCCCCCAGTTCCTCCATGTGGTCCATCCTGGGATATGCCTCCTACGACTGCCTCCTGGTGACACCTCCCAAGGGGACAGGTGGATACCATTTACTTGACTTGTCTCCAACATGGACTGCATAGAGAACCCCTCAGGGACCACCTCCAAGAGACAAGGTGACTGTGGAACTCCTGTCTACCTTCTGTACATGCACCAGTTAGGGCTCCCCACTGGAAACTGGTTAGGACCCAGCCAGACCCCAGTAAAGGCCTTAGCCCCACAGGACTCTCCCCAGCCTTGTTTGCTGGTTGGGATCCCTGTCACCTTCAAACTGTCCACCCACCTCAAGAGAGCCAAGACCAAACTGGAGAGAAACCAAAACGATTAACACACAGCCCGCAATCAAAGGGAACATCATTATCGGAAGAGAGGAAAGGTACAAGGGAAGCAATGCTTTTCCTTGTTCTAAGTTAGAGAACTCGCCACGGTACTTTACCTAAGATACAATGAAAGGCGCCTTCAGACTCATTCGCACAGCAGACACAGGAATGCCATTCCTTTGGTGTTTTCTTGCCATTTTGGGCAAAAGCTGAGGGCACAGCATAGGGGGAAGTTGTGCTTAGCTCTCAAAAACGTAGCACGTGGGCAATCGGAATATGCTCATAGCAGGACATTTTCCAAACAGTATTCCTAATACAGGGGACAGGTGATTCAAAGCTAGTTGGTGACTTCCACACTACAGTGAAATGGAGTTCCTGCAAGAGCCACCTGTCCCAAATCCCACCTCAGTCCATGGTTTCTTTTTTTAAATTTTTATTATTTTTAAATATTTATTTGAAAGTCAGGAAAGCCAGAAGCAGAACCAGAGAGAGAGAGAGAAAGATCTTTCACCAGCTGGTTCACTCCCCAAATAGCGTCAACCCCCTGGAAGGCTGGAACCAGGAGCTCCCTCCGGGTCTCCCATGTGGGTACAGGGGCCCCAGGACTTGGGCCATCTTCTACTGCTTTCCCAGGCCACAGCAGAGAGCTGGACCGGAAGTGGAGCAGCTGGGACTTGAACCGGCGCCCATAGGGGATGCCGGCACTGCAGGCAGCTGCTTAACCCACGGGGCGGCCCCAGGCTAGGGCTTATCAAGGCTCCGACCTCCGGGAAGGTCCAGTCCACCTGCAGAAGTCGGTGGGCTGGCGGACCCAGGGAGTAGCCTCCGCTGTTGCAGTCCAGGCATGGCTAACCCACAGCCTCGGGCTCTGAGACACGGGTGCAAAGCAGAGCCCCTCACGCAGCGGCCACACTTGCAGCCAAACCCGAGGAGGCAAAGCATTTTAAGTCACTCTGGCGTCCCACCTAGCACAGGGACCCCGGGGTCGGGCCCAGGGGGCGCGGTGAGGTGCCTCCCTTTGGGAAGTTCCCTTTAAGTATCCCAAAGCCTTGGAAAACTCGTCCTCCTCCGTACCGGACAGATGAGTTAATATCGCTGCAGGGAACAGGGGGCCTGCCCAGTACCACACAGCAGCAGTTCTCAGGGCCTGGGGCGACGAGGCCCCACGGCCGCGCGGGCGTGAGAGCCTGGCCGAGGGGGCGTGGCCTGGGCGGGGCGCCGTGCGCGTTCGCGGGCGCGCAGCCGAGCGGCGCCGGGCTGGGGCGGAGGGGAGCGGCGGGCCCGCGCCGTAAATAGACAACATGGCGGCTACAGTGGCGGCGGCCCCGGGGGCCCTGGGCGCTCTGCAGGCCGGCCGCAGCCGTTGGGTGGCCGCTGGCTGCGCGCAGCTGGGCCCTGGGCTGCGGCTGCCCGGCTCCTGGGCGGGCCGGCTCGCGGGGCCGGCTCGCGGGGCACTGGGCTGGGCGCCTGCGGCCAGGGGTTCCGCCCCGAGGAGGGGCTACAACTCTGAGGCGAAAACGGAGGAAGAGCTGCGGGTGCGGCACCTGGAGGAGGAGAATCGAGGTGAGGGGCGCGGGCGGCGTGGAGCCGGGGGCGGGGGCGGCTCCGCTCGGCCTCCGCACCCGCCGCAAGGTCGGGCCCCTCCCCGCCCCCACCCCCACCCCCACCCTCACCCCCACCTCCACCTCCACCCTGCCCGCTGCGGGCGTTTGGTTTTGCAGCTAGTCGGTGCAGGTAATGCCCGACCGCGTACTCGCGAGCGGCTTCCCTGACACTTGGCCGGTTCAGCGCGGCCGACTCGAGAGATGCAGCGTGCGCTCTCCGCTCCAGACGGGCCAAGGTCACTGCACTGGCAGGGGCGGGCCGCGCTGGCTTGCAGGTTTTGTGCTTGGCCGTGTAGCGGCTTCGTGTCAGGTCAGATGTTTGGAGGTAGAGTTGTGGAAGCTGCAGTGAGAACGCGCGTCGTGGTGCCTAAAGATCTCGGATGTGACGCTGGCCTCTTGTCCGTTTCATCCGACAAAGTTAGTCCTGGGGGAACTGTGCCACTGCAGGCGAACGGTTCTGAGCACTTAGGGGCTTGCTGTACTCCGAGGACCAGTTTGTGGGTGATGTTGAAAAGGGGCCACGAGGCTGGAAGGGACGGGTACTTAGCAATCCGATAAAGAGGGTAAGATTCGGAGGGAGTCCTTGGGTCGGTCCCTTTCGCTGGCAGCGTTGGGGTCCCCGTGGGCGGAATGGCAGCTCGCCCGGTGTATGACAGAGGACCAGGTGTTCGGTGTGGACATGCATACATCGAGCACCTTTGTCACTAAAGCAGAAGTGAGAAGTGAGTGAGTCACGATGGCGTCTTTTAGCGTAGTGAAGAGCCAGGGGATTAATGGGCTGTGCAAACTTTAAAGGCTTGGCGAGAGCAAAGGGCTGCGAAGATGCGTCTACCATGGGGAAGGGCAAGGCATACCCCAGAAAGCCGTGGATGATGCTGTCAGGGAGAATCCCTGGGCAGCCTCCCTGTGCCTCCACCCGAGTCGTGTAAAATAGGAAAGATAACGCCAACTTGATAGGGTTACTAGGAAGAAGAGATGCGATCCATACGCACTGCCACCCAGTATCCATCCCGCTGGAGGAGGCTGAGTTATTTCATCCCTTACTTGTTTGTTATTTCAGGTGGACAGGAGCTTGGTCCGAGGCTAGGGGATGTGAGCCTGTGGGGTGCATTTGGGAAGTACCGTGAGGCAGAGGTGGCTGTCCTGAGGCGGGTCAGGCAGGATAGTGAAAGCCAGCCGGGAGCTAGGCTGCCGCTGGAGTGGTTAGGGCTGTGGATGCCACATCTCGCGGAAGCTTGGTTGTGCTGGGTTTTCAGTTACATTAGTATGTAACTGAAATAATATAATAGTATGCAACGGTATGTTGGATGCAAAGGAATTGCAAGTACAGCTAGTAGTAGGCACTGTATTTTGGGGTTTTGTTATTTTTTCTTCTTTTGGTTTTAAATGAATGCAGATCGAAAGTAAACTTACACAAAATGTCCAAGAAAGTCTTTAAGTTAGGATCTGAATGAGCTGAAAGAGGAGGTACCAGAGCATAAAAGGTGATTTAGTGAATCCTGATGTTTTCAGATTATCTAAGATGTAGGAGTCAGTGATTTAGGCCATCGTGGTGTCTTAGAAAAAGTGGCCCAGGCTTTTTTCAGAGTTGGCTATCGATACCTGTGCTTCGCTTTACTGTGGAACCAGCAATAAGCAGTGTGAAGTGTACCAGGAGGTCAAGGATACTACTGGTGTAGCAATCTTGTCTTACAGGAGACGGGTCCGGAATTGACATTTTCAGCCGCCGGGAGGGACAGAGGAGCCTCAGACTGGGTTTACAGCCAGTGCACAGGTTTTATGCTGCTTTTGTTAAATTTATTCCTAAATATTTTGTTCTTTTTGGATACTTCTTTTAAAGGCAGAATGACAGAGAAAAAGAGAGAGAGAGAGAAACAGAGAGAGATCTTCCATCTGCTGGATTACTTCCCAAATAGTTGTAATGACTGTGGTGGCGTTAGGCTGAAGCCAGGATCCTGGAACTCAATCCTGGTCTCCCATGTGGGTGGCAGGAGCCCAAGCTTGGGCCATTTTCTTCTGCTTTCCCAGGCCATTAGCAGAGAGCTGCATTGGAAGTGGAGTAGCCAGGACTGCAACCAGCGCCCCTGTATGGGATTCCAGTGTTGCAGGTGGGGGCTTAAGCTCCTGCACCACAGTGCCAGCCCTGATATTAATAGTGTTGAGTGGACTTGTTAATGTTTTCTACATATACAAGGACATGTAGCTTGTAAATAATAATAATTTTATTTCGTTCTTTTCAATCTGAATGTCTTTTTTCTTTCTTTCTTGTTTTCTTTCTACTAGGGCTTTCTGTAACAGATTTGAATAAAGGTAATGAGAGTGGGGAGGTGTTGTGACTCAGCAGTTTAAGTTTCTGCTTGGGATAACTGTGCCCCATTTAAGGTGCCCGGGATTGAGTCCTGTCTCCATTTCTGATCCAGCCTCCCACTAATGTGCCTGAGAGGCAAGGGTCACTCAAGTACCTGAGGCCAAGACGTTCACTGGCTGGAGTTGCTGGCTTCTGGCTTTGGCCTGACCCAGCCTCAGCTTCTGTGGGCATTTGGGAAGTGAACCAGCAGATGGAAGACCTCCCTCTCTCTGTTGCTCTGCCTTCCAAATAAATAAACATTGAAAGTAAGTAGGGAGAGCCGGTATTGTTGTCTTGCTTCTGATCTTGCGGTGGGGTGGAGAGAGGTGAAGAGAATTAGGACTTTCATCATCAATCATTAGTGAGGGATTTTTTTTTTTGTAGATGCCCTTTATCAATTGGAGAAGGTCCTTTCTTTTTGTAGTTTGTAGAGTGTTTCTTTGTTGAATTTTGTCAAATGCTTTTCCTGAGTTTGTTGAGATGGTCATATGATTTTTCTTATTTAGTCTGCTGATGTGATGGAGTATGTTAAATGATTTTCAAATATTGACTCAGTTTTGCATACTTAGAGTAACCGCACATGGCTGTGGTATATGATTGTTTTTATATATGATTGGGTTTGATTTGCTAATTTTATGTTGAAAATTTTTGCATCCATGTTTTTGAGAGATAATGGTCTTTGGTTTTTCATTCTTGTAATATCTTTGGTTTTGGCATGAGGATAATGCCAACCTCATGGAAGTGTTCTTTCTGCTTCTGTTTTTTGGAAGACATTTAAGAGGAATGGGATCATTTCTTTGATATTTTGGTAGAACCTATCTGTGAAATCATCTGTTTCTGAAGCCATTTGTTTGGGAAGCTTATTAATTCCCAAGTTATTTTTTATTAGAGAGAGAGAGAGAGAGAGAGAGAGATCTTTCATATGTTGGTTCAGCTAATTCAAGGCCTACAGCTCCTGGGCTGGATCAGGCTGAATTCAGGAGTCAGGAACTCATTCTGGGTCTCCCCCAAGTGCTTGAGCCATCACTTGCTGTCTTCTGGGATCTCCATTAGCAGGAAGCTGGAATCCAAAGCAGACCCCAGACTCAAAATCTGGGCACTCTGATAAGGAATGCAGGGGTCTTAACCACTGTGCCGAATGCTTACCCCACTTACTAATTATTGATTCAACTTCTTTAACAGATAACAGGCCTGTGCATTCTGTTTCTCCTTGTATGAGTTGTGGTACATCAGATCTTTCAAAGAATTGGTCCATTTCATCTAAATGATCATTTGTGGCCATTGAATTGTTTGTATTTCTTTATTATGCTTATCGTATTCGTGGGATTCAGGAGTGATGACCAAACCCTTTTCATTTTTGATATTAGTGATTGCAGCAAGTCTGGCTAGAGGCTTATCAACTTGCTGAAGTTTTTAAAGAACGTTTTGGTTTTGTTGATTTTATCATTAATTTCTTGTTTTCAACTTTATTGATTTCTGCTAATTTTTATTTCTTTTTGTCCTGATTACTGAATTCAGTTTTTTTTAGCTTTTTATTGTGGAAGGTTAGATCAATGATTTTTGATCTTCCTAATACATGCATCCAGTAGTATAATTTTTCTTTAAGCAGTGCTTTTTGCCACATCCCACAAGTTTTTAGATTACATTTTAATTTTCAATTAGTTACAAATATTTAAAAATTTCTCCTAAGACTAATTTCATCACTTATGCATTATTTATAAGGGCCTTTAAAATTTCCAAGTATTTTGGTATTTCCAGCCAACTATTAAAGGTTTGTAGCTTATTTTGATGGTGGTCTGAGAGCACACTTTGTATGATTTCTTTTCTTTTAAATAGTTTGGGTGTGTTTTGGTCTAGAATGTGATCTCTGGGAATGCTCGCTGTGAGCTACTGAAGAAATGTGTTCTGCAACTGTTGAATAAAGTATTCTGTGTTCAGTTTGCTCCACTATTCAGTTAGATCTAGCTGATGGTTGGAAGTGTTTCAACTTTACCCTTACTGATTTTCTGCCTGCTGAATCTATTAATTAATAATAGAAGTACATTGAGACCGGCGCCGTGGCTCACTAGGCTAATCCTCTGCCTGCAGCGCCGGCACCCCGGGTTCTAGTCCTGGTTGGGGCGCCGGATTCTGTCCTGGTTGCTCCTCTTCCAGTCCAACTCTCTGCTATGGCCCGGGAGTGCAGTGGAGGATGGCCCAGGCGCTTGGGCCCTGCACCTGCGGGGGAGACCAGGAGAAGCACCTGGCTCCTGGCTTTGGATCGGCGCAGCGCCGGCCGTATTGGCCATTTGGGGGGTGAACCAACGGCAAAGGAAGACCTTTCTCTCTAACTCTGCCTGTCAAAAAAAAAAAAAAAAAAAAAAAGGAGTACATTGAAATCTACACCTGTAATAGTGGATTTGTCCATTTCTCTTTACGGTTCTTTTAGTTTTTAATTCACATAATTGTATGGTCCATTGTTAAGTGCAGCAACATTAAGGATCATTATGTATTGTTGGAGAAGTGGCCCCCTTTTCACTGTGTCATGCTCCTCTATCCCTGAGTCCATTTGCTCTGAAGTGAGCGCTCTCTGAGTTCATATAGCTATCGAATCGCGATTCCGGCTTTCTTACTCAGTCTGCATCTTTATATTTAAAGTGGGTTTCTCAGGTGTGACATATATTGGGTCTTGTTTCTTGACAGAGTGCTCGGAGTTTCTTTCAGTATTGTTTCTTTTTCTCCTTTTTCTGTTTTCTATTCTTTTTCTGCCTTGTCTGGTTTTCATCAAGCGTTTCATATTATTTTATTTTCTCTCATTTCAGCATGTCTTTTTTTTTAGTGCTTACCTTAAAATTTGCAATGTACATTTATAGTGAATCCAAGTCGACTTCCAAGCAACACTATACTGCTTCCTGGTAGTAAAATGTTAGAGCAGTCTCAGTTTCTACCTCCTGTCCCCTGTGTCATTGCTGTCTGCCTTCTCCTTCCTGTAAGGTGTAATTACTTAATATATTGTTGCTGCTGTTTTGAAGAAATTGTTATCTTTTTGGTCACTTAAGAAGTATGAATCAAAAAGAGTTTTGAAATTTAGTAGGTTTGTTAGCAGTGGTATGTGTATAGTAATTAATCTGCTGTTTTTATTGTAGGGTAGATCAGATGGGAAAATACATTGTCAGGGGACCAGGCTTGCTATCATGACGGAAGGAAGGAAAGTACAAATGTGTAGCCAGGGAAGATAAGAAAGAATCCTGTTTTGCTGCATTTGAGTTAGAGCTGTTAGGATGAAGTCATGGTTTCTAATCGAAAAACCCTAAGTGCGTTAATCATATAATATACATTTTGGGTCTAAAAGGAATAATCTTCCAGAAGCAGTGATGATAGCTGATCCCTGGGTCATGGTTTCTAAGTACAGTTTAGTTTGCCAGGTCTGCTACAGGGAAAGAGTAAAGGGGAACGTGGGCTATCTTTTTGGGTCAGCAGTCCAGGAGTGCTCAAGTACTAAAGGTCAAAGAAAGGGGCTTATAAAGGCTCCCCCAGGCTCTAGATAGGGTGATGTGAGCATGAAAATGTATAGTGGTGGTAAAGGCTGCTAGCACTTTGAATAAGGAATCGGTGATGCTCAAAAGTAAGAGTGTGTGTGTGTGTGTGTGTGTGTGTATGAGAGAGAGAGAGAGAGAGAGAGAGAGAGAGAGAGAGAGAGAGAGAGAGAGAGAGAGAGAGAGAGAGAAACTTGTTTTTAATGGGAGAATGGAGGTGGAACATCACCGTTTTGGAACCAGCAAGGTAATAATGAAGTAATTATCATGGCAGTGCAAGGTGAGATCTGGATCCTTTGTCTTTCTCCAATCGGTACCCAGCTGTCCCAACGCTATTTGTTCCTTGTTATCCCACTGATTTGAAAGTCTTATAACTACACTTTTATTATAAACTAAATTTCCATCTGAACATTTTATTCTGTTTCTGTATCCCTGTGTTGTGCTCCAATGTTACTCTAATTCCTGAAGTGCTGTTTTTTTTTTTTTTTTTTTTTTTTTTTTTTAAACAGGCAGAGTGGACAGTGAGAGAGAGAGAGAGAGAGGTCCTCCTTTTCCATTGGTTCACCCCCACAATGGCCGCTGCAGCCGGCACACTGCACTGATCCGAAGGCAGGAGCCAGGTACTTCTCCTGGTCTCCCATGGGGTGCAGGGCCCAAGGACCTGGGCCATCCTCCACTGCACTCCCGGGCCACAGCAGAGAGCTGGCCTGGAAGAGGGGCAACCAGGACAGAATCCGGTGCCCTGACCGGGACTAGAACCCGGTGTGCTGGCGCCGCAAGGCGGAGGATTAGCTTATTGAGCCGTGGCGCCGGCCTGTGTTGTGTTTTAATATATAGTAGAGCTGGTTCTTCCCTCCTACACCACTGTTCTTTTTTGTTTTCTGTGCTCTTCTTGCATTGTTATTTTTCTACATAAATTTTAGAATCTTCATGTATAATTTCAGAACTTGAATTGGGTTTTCTGTTTAAATAAGGGAGATACTTGTGAGATTATTTTTTGCTATATAGGAAATAGGAACATGAATGATATGTGTTATTTGTTCACTTCCACTGTTTTTTTTTTTTTTTTTTTTTAAGAGGAGTTCTACAAAGCCTCTATCAGTAGGATTTGCACATTTTTGGCTAAGCGTAGCCCTGGGTCATCCCCCCTGCTCCCTTGCCTATTTTCTGGATAATAAAAATGGAGGGTTTTCTCCTAAGGTATCTTATGAGTGCTTGTCTACCTCCATCTCTCCCATCCTGAAATAGTAACTTCATTTCTCTTGGAGGATGCTTTTTGTTTTTTATTTAATTCTTTTGTGTTTTCAAGGTTTATAGTCATCATCTGGTAATGAATTTCCAAGTTGTTTCTAAGGTTTGGCTAATATAAAAATTGCTGAAATTCTTGTGCACATCTCATTTTGTTCAGGTGCAGGAGTTCCAGGTCATTTCAGTGTATTTGCAGTGTATGTTACAGTACTTTGTCAGTTTTTCAGGGACCTAGATTATTTATGTGGTTTATCAAAAGTATTCTGTCAGTGATTTTACATAGTTTACATAGTTTATACATAGTTTCTTAAGTAATAGTTGAATCAGTGAAATTTGCAGAATTTTAAATTTATTGTTAATTTAAAAAATCTTATTTATTATATTTATTTGAAAAGAGGAGAGATAGGGAGATAGAGAAACAGATAGAGGTCTTCCATCCATTGGTCCATTCACCAAGTGGCTGCAACAGTTGGGGCTGACCCAGGCTGAAGACAGGAACACAGTCTCAGTCTCCCACTTGGGTGTCAGAGACCCAAGCACCAAAGCCATCACTTTAATGCCCTCAGCTGTGCATTAGGAAACTGGAATGGGAAGTGGAGCTAAGACTTCAGTGCAGGTGCTTTGCTATGGAATGTGGGAGACTCAAGCTGCATTTTTTTTTAAAAAAAGATTTATTTATTTATTTGAAAGGTAGAGTTACAGAGAGAGGGAGAGACAGAAAAAGAGAGAGATGAGATGGTCCATCCACTGGTTCACTCCCCAGGTGGCCGCAATGGCCAGGGTTGGGTCAGGCTGAAGCCAGGAGCCAGGAGTTTCTTCCTGGTATCCTATGTGGGTGGCAGGGGCCCAGGGACTTGGGCCATCTGCTGCTGCTTTCCCAGGCCATTAGCAGAGAGCTGGATCGGAAGTGGAGCAGCCAGGACAGGAACTGGTACCCATGTGGGATGTGGCATTGCAGGCTGAGGCTTTACCAGCTATGCCACAACACCTGCCCCTAGAGCAACATTTTCACTGCTGTGCCAAATGCTGCCCTATGCAAAAATTTTAAAAGTAAGGAAATTATACACAGTCATGTTGAAATGTAAAGAAGAAAGCATCCTACTTTCATGCCATTTCATCAGAATTAAAGATTTTAAACATCTCCTGAATCACTGCTGTGAATGATAGTTTAATTCATTGTCTCTCAGACTTGTTTTTATAGACAGTATCTGGGTCTCCTGTTGGTGTAAGATGAGATGTGTGCTGTTCTGTTTTCTTTTCTGCTTTTTAGTTTCTGGAATTTATTAGTTTAGGTTGCTTTTTATGTGAACAGGAGAGAGAGGGAGGAAAGGGAGGAGGGGGAAGAGAGAGAGCTGAGAGAGGAGGGAGGAGCTAGATAGGTAGATATCTTCCACCTGCCTGTTCACTCCCCCAAATTCGCATAGCAGCCAGGGCTAAGCCAAGGCAGGAGCTGATGATTCCATCCAGATTTACTGCATGGGTGTCAGGGATCTAAGCATTTGAGCCCTCAACTGTTGCCTCCCAGGGTGTGCATTAGCAGGAAACCTGGAGGGAAGCCAAGGTGGCACTCTGACCCAGGCACTCTGATAAGGGATGTAGCTGCTCAGCCTGCTGTACCACAATGCCTGCCCCAGTTGCTAGCATTTATAACTTTGTTTTTATCATCAAGGTTTATGATAATTGCATTTTGTTCTCATCTGAATTGTTAAATGTCTTACCTCAAAATTGAATATATATAATGCTTATAATATTGTTGATAATTATGTTGATATTGTGGTTGAAGGGGTATTAATTTTTTTTTACTCTAGGCTGTTTTCATGCACAATGAGAAGCATGCTAAGTGC
This sequence comes from Oryctolagus cuniculus, assembly GCF_051225735.1. NCBI lineage: Eukaryota > Metazoa > Chordata > Mammalia > Lagomorpha > Leporidae > Oryctolagus > Oryctolagus cuniculus. The sequence continues at coordinate 139,793,747 of NC_142867.1, read as the reverse complement.
TGACACAAATAAGGTGCACAAAGTGATCAAATGTATTTAAAAGGTGGGAAAGTGAACATATACACGTGTGAGCATGGGTTGCCTCACACAGAGAAATACCCATCAGGAGTGGGCAGTGGGGCAGAGGGTTTCCCCCGAAGGGAGTAGGGGTGGTGGAGGGGAGGCAGAAAGAACACTTGGCAGCCCTCCAGCCATGGTCTGCAGTAGAAGAGAGCCTCCCTCGCAGTTGTTGGCCTCCTCTGTGAGTTGGGGTGGTGCCTCTCCGGCAGGGAGCCCTCTGAGAATTATACGGCCCCTTCACAAGTTCCATGTGGAGCTCAGGATCTATGTTTTCATGGCGTCCCCTCTAGGTCCTGGATGCAGCAGATGCATCCTGGGAAAGGGGCATTTTGATTGATAAGTAGGAGGATGGAATTACATGGGGGCTTTGTGACTTCTAGCTCAGCAGTCTCCTGCTTATTTATCCTACATTAGTACCAACTGCAGCATATCCCTGGACGTGGTCTACTGCTCATCTCCATTACTAAAAACTGAAACTTAGGTACTGTCATCTCTGCAGTAGCCTCAGTTTCCCTTCTTTTTGGTAAATTGATGTGACAATTTCATAACACAAAATTGACCATTTTTAAAAAAGATTTATTTTTATTTATTTGAAAGAATTACAGAGAGGCAGAGGCAGAGAGAGAGAGAGGTCTTCCATCTGCTGGTTCACTCCGCAGATGGCTGCAATGGCTGGAGCTGCACCGATCCAAAGCCAGGAGCCAGGAGCCTCCTCTGGATCTCCCCTGTGGGGAGCAACTGAGACTAGACTAAGTTACTGGAATTAAGACTTATTCTATGCATCTGCTCTCCCACAATATGGCACTGAGAGAGAGACTAAACATCCTCTACGCAGCTGCCTCATCAGTTTGACTGATAAGCTGCAGGAGCTGATCCTGCTCCTGATTGGAGGAGAGCAGCATGCTCGGCGTGTGGGCAGCAGAGTTGGGATTGGTGGAAGAGGACTATAAAGGAGGAGAGAGACAACATGCACCAGGAACATCTATCTGAAGGAACACCTGAGGAACATCTGAGCAGCCCCCGAGAGAGCCGGCCGGTGGTGTGCCGCTCCTCCACGGAAGCGGGGAAAGTGGCGGGGGGGGGGGGGGCGCCCCTCCATGGAAGCGGGGAAAGCGGCGGTGGGGGGTGAGGTGGGGGGTGGTGCCGCCCCCTCCACGGAGGTGGAGGGGCCTGCAGCTAACCCGGGACAGCGTTGTTCCTCCACGAATGAGGGAACGGCAGCTAACCCTGGAAAGAGCCGAGCAGATAAAAGAACAGCGCAGGGTCCAGTGTTGTTCCTCCGTGAATGGGGGAGCGACACTCCCCTGCGGGTGCAGGGGCTCAAACACTTGAGCCATCTTCTACTGCTTTCCCAGGCCACAGCAGAGAGCTGGGTTGGAAGAGGAGCAGCCAGGACTAGAACCAGTGCCCATATGGAATGCTGGCGCCACAGGTGGAGGATTAACCTAGTGTGCCATGGCGCTGGCCCCAAAGATTTATTTTTATTTATTTGAAAGAGTTACAGAGAGAGGTAGAGACAGAGAGAGAGTCTTCCATCCGTTGGTTCACTCTCCAGATGGCCACAATGGCTGGAGCTGCGCCGATCCGAAGCCAGGAGCCAGGAGCTTCTTCCGGGTCTCCCACGTGGGTGCTTGGATCATCTTCCACTGCTTTCCCAGACCATAACAGAGAGCTGGATCAGAAGTAGAACAGCCAGGACTTGAACCAGTGCCATATGGGATGCCGGCGCTTCAGGCCAGGGCTTTAACCTGCTGTGCCACAGCGCTGGCCCCCAAATTGACCATTTTAACGTTTTCAAGTGTCCTATTAGCCTTTTGTTTATCTACCATCTAAAAAAAGTTTTGGTTTATTTATTTTATTTACTTGAAAGGCAGAGAGTAAGAACAAGAAAGAGAGCTTCCGTCTGCTGGTTCAAACCCAAGTGCTTGCAGCAGTTAGAGGTCAGGCTGAAGCTGGAGTCAGGAACTTCATCCAGATCTACCATGTGGGTGGCAGGGTCTATATACTTGAACCATCATTTGCTGTCTCCCACATTGCTTATTAACTTAACCTACTTCCACAGTACCTACTCCTCTACCATGTTTTTTTTTTTTTTTTTTTCTTAAGGTTTATTTCTTTATTTGAAAGCAGAGTTACAGAGAGACGGAGGCCTTCCATCTGCTGGTTCACTCTCCAGATGGCCACAATGGCTGGAGCTGGACCAAGCCAAAGCCAGGAGCTTCTTCACTTCCAGGTCTCTCATGTGGGTGCAGGGGCTCAAGGACTTGGGCCACCTTCCACTGCTTTCCCAGGCCACAGCAGAGAGCTGGACCGGAAGAGGAGCAGCTGGGATGCTAACTGGTACCCATACGGGATGCAGGTACTGCAGGCGACAGCTTTACCTGCTATGCCATAGCCCAGCCACTTCACCATGTTTTACAACCAGAACTGATACCTCAGCACTGATCTCTAATTCTAAAACATATTCATTACTCCAAAACAAACACCCAAATACCTTCATCTGTCCCTCCTTACTCCCTTCTCCCTTCAGCCTCTGGAAACCACTTTATCTTCTATCTTTATTGATTCACCCTAGAAATAGAATTCCACAATAAATGCTTTTTGTGTCTTGTCTATTCAGTGTACTTTCAAGGTTCTCTGTGTTACAGGGTATGTCAGTACTTGATTCTTTTTTGTGGCTGAAGAATATTCTGTATGACTGTACTCTTTTTGACGTTATGAATCTTTTTGAATATTTGTGTGTAGTTTGTTTAATTGTAATAATTTTATGTTTTACTTTTGGAGGAACCCCAATGTGTTTTCGTTAGCCAGCTGTGTCAATTTACATTTTTGTCAGCGAGGTATGAGAACTCCTGTTTCTCCTGTCCTTGCTAGACACTTTTTTTCTTATTTAAGCAAAAAATTGTGAAAGTCATCCTAGTGGGTGTGAAGTGAAAATGCATTGTGATTTTGATTTCTGTTTCCCTGATGACTAACCATGGACATTATTTCAAGTGCTTCCTAGGCATTTGTTTATATTTGGAGAAATGGCTGTTCAAGGTCTTGGTTCATTCTTAATTCAGTTTTTTTCTGTTGTTGTTGTTGTGAGTTGTAAGAATTGTTTATAACATGGCTATTAGCAGCTGTATGGTTTGCAAATATTTTCTACTCTTCTGTGGACTTTCTTTTTACTTTCTTCACACTTTTGGTGAAGTCTAATTTATCTTTTTCTTCTTTTTTGCTTGTGCTTTGGGTGTTTTATACACACACACACATATATATAAATATATACATTTTACTCATTTGAAATGAAGAGAAGAAATAGGAGAGAGAAACAGAGACAAAGGTCTTCCATCCACTGGTTCACTCTCCAGATGCCCACAGTGGATGGAAGGCAGGAGCCTGGAACTCCGTCTGGATCTCTCCTAAGGATAGCAGAGACGAAGGTGCTGTAGCTACCAGCTGCTGTCTCTCAGAGTGGGCTATCAGGGAGCTGGACTCAGAAGTGGAGCTGGGCCTTGAACCCATGCACTCTGATGTGGGATGTGAGCATTCCACGTGGCATTTTCAGCCCCGTGCTGATGAGCTGCCCTTTGATTTTGTATTTGAGAAACTGTTGCCTAATCCAAGGCTCTGAAGATTTATACCTGTTTCTCCTTCTACAGGTTTTATAGTTTTACATTTGTGTCTTCTATCCATTTTGTGTTAACTTTTGTGTAGAGGAAAGTGTCCAACTCCATTCTTTTACTAACCTAGTTTTTCCTGCCACCATTTGTTGAAAAACTGTTTTGTTGCTATTGAATTATCTTGGCATCCTCATAGAAAACCCAGTGTTTGTAAGTGTAAGGCTTTATTTCTGCACTCTCACTTTTAGTCTGTTAATCTATACTTCTGTCCTTATACCAGCACCACATTGTTTCATTGTAATTTTGAAATCAGGAAATGTGATTCCTCCAACTTAGTTCTGTTTCAAAATTGTTTTTCATTATTCTGGGTCCTTGTTTATCAGTTTGTCCACTGCCAAAAAAAAAAAAAGAGCCATTTGAACAGTTTGAATTTAATTGTGGTAAATAGATCAATTTGGGAAGTGTTGCATCTTAATATTAAATCTTCTGTGAACATAAATGTTTTTATTTAGATCATCTTTAATTTTTTTCAATGATGTTTTATAGTTTTCAGGGTGATGTTGAACTTTACTGATTAAATTTATTCTTCAGTATTCTATTCTTGGAAAATTAACTGCTTTTCCATTAAGTAATATCCATATTTATTCCTGAGAACTTTCCTTTATCAGAAGTCTGCTTTGTCTGAAATTAATACAGCTACTTCCTCTTTTATTTGATTAGTATTAGCATGGTACATTTTTTCCATTTACTTTTTTAAAAAAATATTTATTTTTTAAATTTATTTGAGTTACAGAGAGAGATAGGAAGAGACAGAGAGAGAGAGGAGAGAGATCTTCATCTGCTGGTTCATTCCCCAAATGGCCACAATAGCCGGGGTTGGGGCCAGGCCAAAGCCAGGAACCAGGAGCTTAATCTGAGTCTCCCATGTGGGTCCAGGGGCCCAGGCAATTGGGCCATCCTCCGGTGTTTCCCAGACGCCATTAGCAAGGAGCTGGATTGGAAGTGGAGCAGCTGGGACTTGAATCGAATTGTTGCCCATGTGGAATGCCAACACTGCAGGAAGTGGTTTAATCTACCATGCCACAGCCTTGTCCTGACTTATTTTTTTAAAGATTTATTTATTTATTTGAGAGTCAGAAGGGGGGAGAGAGAGAGAGAGAGAGAGAGAATCTTTTATCCACTGGTTCACTCCTCCATTTACTTTTAATATATATGCATGTGAAATATTTAAATTGGGTTTCTTATAGATAATCTGTAGTTTGATTGTATTTCTTGATCCACTCCCACAGGCTTTGTCTTCACTGTTGTTCTAAGTGATACTGATTCAACTTGACATGATTGACATTCAAATTGATATAATTGGATTAGTATCTGCATATTTATTACATAGTTTTTACAGGTACTTTATAATAACAAAATATTCCTAATTTCTTACTCCATTTTACAATGCCTTAGCATATAGGCAAACTTTTATATCAATTAAGAGTACTATGAAAGTTTTTATTTTACTCTTATTTCTGCTCCAGTGCTTTTCCTTTCTTTATGTAGAGCTGAGTGACCTATATAATTTTCATTTTCTCTAAAGAGTTTTTTGTAACATTTCTTTTGCAGGACAGGCAAGTCTCCTGGTAACAGATCCCTCCATTAAATTTTTTAAGGCCAGCGCTGTGGCATAGCGGGTAAAGCTGCCGCCTGCAGTGCTGGCATCCCATATGGGTGCCGGTTTGAGTCCCGGCTGCTCCTTTTCTGTTCCAGCTCTCTGCTAATGGCCTGGGAAAGAAGTAGAAGATGGTCCAAGAGACCTGGAAGAAGCTCCTGGCTCCTGGCTTCGGATTGGCGCAGCCCCGGCCATTGCGGCCAATTGGGGAGTGAACCAGTGGATGGAAGACCTCTCTCTCTCTCTGCCTCTACTTCTTTCTCTGTGTAACTCTTTCAAATAAATCAATCTTAAAAATTTTTTAAAATTTATTTTCATTTTATTTAAAAGAGAGATTGAGATAGAAAGATCTGTCGCCTATCTTTGGGTTCACTCCCCACATGCCTGCAACAGCCAGGACTGGACCACGCTGAATTCAGGAGCCCAGAACTCATTCTGGGTGATCCACATGGATGACAGGAGCCCAAGTCCTTCATCCCTGTATCCCCGTCTGCTGTGTCCCAGTGACCAGGACTTGTATGAGGCACTCCGTCACATGGGATATGGGCTCCTGAGTGGTAGCCTAACCACTGTGCCAGGCCTCTGCTCTACCCTCAATGTCCAGTTATCTGAGAAAGGCTTTACTTTTCCTCCACTTTGGAAGGGTAATTTTACAACATACATAATTCTAGTTTTTTTTTTTTCCTCCTTCAACACTTTATATACAGGCATGCATCATTTAACTGCGGGACATATTCTGAGAAATGTGTTATTAGGTGATTTTGGCATATTCCAGACATTGATAGTGTGTAGTTACACAGACCTAGGTGGTTCAACCTATTATATGCCTAGGCTATATGGTATAGGTATGGCTTCTACTAGCATGAAGAAGAAAACCTCACAAGATTAAATCAAGTACAAGCGAATACATGCAGTCAAGAGACAAGGTAAACATAATGTACCTGAGACTGCCGCCTGCAGACACAGCATACTGTCTTACAGTAACTTCTTTATAAGTGAGAGTACACTTTCTAAAATAATGATAGAAAGGATAATTTAGTAAACACGTAAGCCATTCAGTAGTTTATTATCATGATCAAATATTAAACAGCATACATAATTGTTTTTATACAGCTGGCAGCATGGTGGCGTTGTTTATTCCAGCTTTAGCACAGACATATGCGTAATACATTGTGTTGTGATAGTGATACAGTGACCATGCCATCACTAGGTGATTGGAAATTTGGAAATTTTTTTTTTTTTTTTGGACAGGCAGAGTTGGACAGTGAGAGAGAGAGAGGTCTTCCTTTTTCCGTTGGTTCACCCTCCAATGGCCGCTGCAGCCGGTGTGTGCTGCCGGTGCACTGTGCTGATCCGAAGCTAGGAGCCAGGTGCTTCTCCTGGTCTCCCATGCAGGTGCAGGGCCCAAGGACCTCAGCCATCCTCCACTGCACTCCCAGGCCACAGCAGAAAGCTGGACTGGAAGGGGGGCAACTGGGACAGAATCCGGCACCCCGACCGGGACTAGAACCCGGGGTGCTGGCGCCATAGGTGGAGAATTAGCCTATTGAGCCACGGCGCCGGCCATGTGATTGGAAATTTTCAGCTCCAGTATATGAGATCACTGTCATACTTGTGTATGTGGTCTCTGGTTGGCCAAAACATTGTATGGTGCATGGCTGTCTGTATTTGCCTCCAGTCGCATCTTCTTTTGGTGTCTTCTGAGGAGAAATTGGATGTAATTCTTCCCTTGTCTTCTCTTTAGGTAAGTAGTTTTCTTGGCCTTCATCCTGCTTGGTCTTCTCTGAGCTTCCTGGGATTGATTTAGTGTCTGCTATTAATTTGAGGAAATAGTTTCAAATAATTTCTTTTGCACCTTTCTTCTCTTTCTGGAATTCTCATTATATGTATGTTATATCTCTCATAACTGCCCTGCTATTCTTGGAGACCCTGTTAGGTTTTCATTAGTCTTTTTTTCCTCCTTGTTTTCCTGCTTTGGCCATTTCTATTACGGTATCCTCAAGTTCAGAGTCTTTATCGCAGCCAGCAGTGAGGTCCCCGCGGAGGTTTTACCTTTCAGCCATGTCCACGGTGAACCTTCAGCCATCTGTCAGTTTTGGTTCAGGTTCACCAACCTCCACTTGTCCCTGCAGGGGCTTCTGCTTCTGGGTTTCTGCCCAGACAGACCATTGATTCTCCACGTTTGGGGTCAACAGAAAGTCCTGTGGTGCCATTTTTCTCACAGATCTAAGAAGAGATACTGTTTTTTTTTTTTTTTTTTTTTTTTTTCAATTTGTTGAATTTCTTACTTGGGACTGAGGGCTGATTTCTAGCTTCTTATCTGCTGAACTGAAAAGTGCAATTCTTGTTATTTTTGATGCAATTGCAAATTGAATTTTTCTGATTCCATTTTTGCATTATTCATTGTAACCATATGTAAATATAATTGATTTTTGTATACTGATCTTGTATTATTGTGACTTTGCTCAATTCATTTACTAGTGCTATATTTTTTTTTTTGTATTTGGGGGGAGATTTTTTTTCTACATAGGATTATGTTATTCTTTTTCAAGATTAATTTATTTATTTGAAAGGCAGAGTTAGAGACAGAGAGAGAGAGAGAGAGATGTAGAGGCAGAGAGATCTGGTTCAATCCTCAAAATGCTGCAACGACCAGAACTGAGGCAGGCCGAAGCCAGGAGCCGGAACTCCATCCAGATCTCCCATGTGGTAGCAGGTGCTCTAGCACTTGGGCCATCTTCTGCTGCTTTCCAGGCGCATTAGCAGTGAGCTGGAGCTAAAGTGCAGCAGCCAGGTTTCCAACTGGAGCTCAGATTTCTGACGTCATGGGCTGTGGCTTAACCTGTTGCACCACAGTGCAGGCCCCAAGCTTGTGTTCCTTTTGAATGGGGCGGGGGAGGGAGGGCGTGGAGAGAGAGAGCGTGAGCTGCTGGTTTACTATCCAAACCTCTACAGTGGTTGGGGCTGGGCCAGGTTGAAGCTAGGAGCTGGAAACTCAGTGTGGGTCTCCCATGTGGGTGGCAGGGACCAAACCATTTGAGCTATTCCCTGCTGCCTCCCAGGGTACACACCAATAGAAAGGTAGAATTGAGAGTGGAACTGACCCCAGGCACTCCAACAGGGGATGTGGGTGTTCCAGGTGGTGTGTTAACTGTTCTGCCAAATGCTGCCTGTGCTACTTCTTTCTATCTGATGCCATTCACTTCTTTTTCTTGCTTAATTGCCCTGGCTAGAACTTCTGGTACCTTACTGAATAGCGGTGGTAAAAGCTGACATTCTCCTTGTTTATCTTAGGGGAAAGATTTTCAGGTTTTAATTGTTGAGCTGAGAGTTTTTCACCAATGCCCTTTATCCTGTTATGAAACCTCCCGTGCATTACTAGTTTGTTGTGTGTAGTGTTTGCTTACTCTTTTAAAGAGTGTTGGATTTTGTCAAATGCTTTTTCTCCTTTAGTTGAGAGGATCATATGATTGTAAGAATTTTTCTTTTATTCCTATTTATGTGATTTATTACTTTGATTTGTTTATTGAGCTACACTCTTGCATTCCTAGGTTAAAAATTCCACCTGGTCATGGGGTATGCACCTTTTAATATGCTGCTGCATTGGGTTGAGAATCACCATCCTGAAAATCCAATATCTTAGTGCTTCAAAATCCAAAACTTTTTGAGCAGTGATATGGTACTACAAGTGGGAAATTGTACACCTGCCTTGTGTGAGAGGTGCCTGGCACAGTACAGGTATAAAATTACCCTCAGGCTGTATTCTGAAGTTACATATGAAATAAAAAATACACATATTGTACAGAATTACCTTCAGCATCTATTTTGAAGTTATATATGAAATATATACAGATCTTGTGTTTAGACTTAGGTCCCAGCCGCAGGATACATCATTGTATACATGTGTGTGCATTTTCCAAAATCTGAAAAATTATGAAATTTGTAACACTTGTAACCCATGCCTCTTGGATGAAGTTTACTCATCTTGTATTTTGTTGAGGATTTTTACATCTGTGTTTATAATTGGTGTGTTTTCCTTCAGTATGCTCTTAGTTTCTTTTAATCCTTTCTTTACATTATAACTTGAGTGGCCTTTTTTTTTTGTCATTTGTTTATCCATTTATTCATTCATTCAAGAAGTATTCATTGAGCAGTAACTGTATGTCAGGCATTGTTTTAGGTACTGGGGATAAGACAATGAATGAGAAAGGCAAAAATTGAAGTTCTCAAGGAGCTCACAGACTCATGAATATTAGGTACCTAAAGAATAATGTGGTGAGACATGTGCACATATGAAAGGTGCATCTGAGAACTTGGGATGAGAGAAGTACATGTATTACAGGTGAGCTCAGGGTGAGACAAGGCTTCTTGCAAAAAGTCCAGTCCAATATGGGCCTCAGGAAGAAGTGAGAGTTGTTTAGGCAGAAGTGGAAGGGGCTGGGAGGGGAAAGAAGGCAAAAGATGTTTTGTGAAGAGAGGATGGTGTATGTCCCTCGGTCAGGGAGAATAGGACACATGCAGGGAGCCAGGGGACAGGACACATGCAGGGAGCCAGTCTGGCTAAAATGTGGAATGGAAGGAGAAGGGACTCTGAGCAGGGCAGTGGTAGTTTGTCAGTCAGGGCGGGGGGAGGGGCTTCTTGGTGAGAGGATAGGGGCATGTGAATAATCTGGAGTTCAGCATCTGAGGATCTGGCCAAACACTGTTTTTTTCCTTTTATTTTGGAAAAGTCCTTCTATTTTTCAATATAGTCTCCAGAGTTTAGTCAAAGCAAACCATGCTCTGTTACTCTTCGCAAGTTTTTTTTTTTTTTTTTTTTTTTTTTTTTTTTTTTTTTAAGAGAAGTAAGCCTTTATTTCCTTGTATTGCAAATAAAGCTGGCTGCATTGCAGTGGTTAGTCGAAGAGACCAAATCCCATATCTTCATCCGACTCTTCCTTGGCCTCCACCTTGGCTGGGGCTGCGGCGGCAGCAGCAGAGGCAGCAGTGCTGGCCGTGGCCACAGGGGCAGCAGCCACAAAAGCAGATGAATCAGCCAGGAAGGCCTTGATCTTTTCAGCAAGTGGGAAGGTGTACTCAGTCTCCACAGACAAAGCCAGGACATGCTTGTACCCATTGATGATGGAATAGGGCACTGATGCCAGGTCGGATAGCCAATCTGCAGACACACACTGGCAACGTTGCGCACACCCTCCAGGAAGTGCGAGTGTAGGACTTCCTCGGTGATGTCCAGCACTTCGAGGTTGTAGATGCTGCCGTTGTTGAACACCTGCTGGATGATCAGCCCAAACGAGAAGGGCGAGATGTTCAGCATGTTCAGCAGCGTGGCTTCGCTGGCTCCCACTTTGTCTCCAGTCTTTATCAGCTGCACGTCGCTCAGGATTTCAATGGTGCCCCTGGAGATTTTAGTGGTGATGCCCAAAGCCTGGAAAAAGGAGGTCTTCTTGGGCCCCAGACCAGTGTTCTGAGCTGGCACAGTGACCTCACAGGGCGCAATGGCACCAGCACGGGCAGCAGCCGGCACCTTATTGGCCAGCAGCATATCCCTGATCTCAGTAAGGTCCTTCTTGGTGAACACATTATAACTTGAGTGGCCTTTTTAAAATGCAAATTTGATGAGGAGACAAATTTTCATAACTTTATGAAAATTATTAAGAAACCTTTAGCCGACATAACCAAGTGATGAAATAATAGGAGTGTTGTTATTAAAGGTATTGACAAAAATAAGGAAACTTGTTTTGTTAGTATCTTATACTGGATTTGCCGTCCTTGCTAAAATGAGGTGACAAGAGAAGGAAATGAGAAATTAAAAATCAACATTGGAGAGAAAATATGCCTGCCAGTATTTCTAGATATTGATTGCTAAATTGCTTAGAAAATTGAAGAGAACAACTAATTAAACCTACTAACAGTACAGAAGTTTACCAGGAAAATATTAAGTAAAATGTCACTAAACTTTCTATGTGTTTACAACGTTGATATGATTAGGAATGAAATACAAATGAAAGCATTCCAAAGAGCAACAAGTAGCCTTCTAAGATATGTGTAAGAACTATATGAGAAAAAGCCTCTAAGTACGTCTCCACTGACCAGGACACCAAGATCAGGAAAATGTGGAGCAGGACACTGTGTCCTAGAGCAGGGGTGGGAAGCATCTGGCCTGCAGGCTGTCTACCACCTGCAAAATCATTTGGTTTGGTCCTGCCAGGCAACCGCAAGTGGGACTCGAAATACGATAAGTCTATAGAAGGCTAATTTTTAAGTTGATAATTTAATATGGTCTACAAATGATGTTATAAATATGCAAATAGCCCTTGGCAGGAAAAAGTTTCCTTACCCCTGGCCTAGAGGGAATGATTTAATAGACAAGAAATAAGAACAGTTAATTTGTAAAAGAATATAAATGACTATTAAACTTCATTGATTTGACCTTAGTTCAGAAAAATGGTGAAATGTGATGTGAAGTGACATCACTTTCCTGGGTTTGGTCAGAGTTCCACAAGATTCAATGTTGAATGAAGACCAGGGATTTTCTGTAGCATTTCATAGGCCCCATACTGGCTGAAAATGATATGTATAGATAAGGTAGGCTGTTCACACACATTTTTTTTTTAAGATTCCTAAATATAATCATGAGAAACCAATGGAAAGTAAGTTGTAGTGAAATAGTCAATTTCCGTATGAAAGTTCCAAAACTGCTGGAAGTAACTGATTTAGTGCATTTTGATGACACTTTGCATATTCATAATGCTGCCAGCAGTGTCACATCTGGCACATACTATGGTAAAACTTTAGTACTTATTCCATCCGGACTTCATGCTAGAGGCTGGCATGGTGGTGCAGAGGGTTAAGCTACTGCCCCCAACGCTGGCATCACATGTCGAGGCAACCTCCTGCTAATGCACCTGGGAAGCACTGGAAGATGGCCCAATACTCAGGCTCCGGCCACCCACGAGGGAGGCTTTGGCCTGGCCCTGAACTGGCTGCTACAGCCATTTTGAGAATGTACCAGTGGATTAAAGATTTCTCTCTCTCTCCTCCCACCCCTTCTTTGCTCCCTTTTTGCTCTACCGTTTAAATAAATAAATACATCTCTTTTTTTCCCTTCAACTTTCCTTCTTCTCCAAGAGAACACCAAATGATGGATGATGCCAGTGCAGCAGGAAGGCCCAGAGGCTCTGAGGGCCCTGGAATGGGAGGCTGCAGCAGTGACATCCGGGCTGCAGCCACGAAGCTCGCCAGAGGCCAGGCCAAGGACAAGGAGTAGCTCCCTATCACCAACCTGGGCCACCGGGTTAAGGACGTAAACATCACGTCCCTGAGGGAGATCTAGCTCTCCTCCGTGCCCATCAGGGAGTCTGAGATCATGGCCTTTTTCTGGGGATGCCCCTCAAGGATGAGGCTTTGAAGACTGCACCAGTGCAGAAGCAGACATGGCTGGCCAGTGGACGAGGTTCAAGGCTGCACTAGTGCAGAAGCAGGCATGGCTGGCCAGTGGACGAGGTTCTAGGCTTTTGTAGCCGTCAGGGACTACAATGGTCATGTCAGCCTGGGTGTGAAATACTCTAAGGAGGTAGCCACTGCCATCCCAGGGGCCATCATCCTGGCCAAGCTACTAGGCGAACAAGATGGGCAGACCCCACACTGTGCCTTGCAGGGTGACCAGACGCTGTGGCTCTGTGCTGGTGTGCCTCATTTCCGTTCTCAGAGGCACTGGCATCGTCTCAGCCCTGTCTCCAAGAAGCTGCTGTGGTTGGCTGGCATTGATGACTCCTATGCCTCTGCCAGGGCCTGTACTGCCACCCTGGGCAGCCTTGCCAAGGGCACCTTTGATGCCATGTCTGGGACCTACAACTATCTGCCCTGTCCTGGCCCCGATCTCTGGAAAGAGACTCCCAGAGAGTGTCTGTGCAGAGGACCCAGGCTCCAGCTGTGGCTACAACATGGGTTTTTAAGCAAGAAAAATACACTGAATTAAGCCTTTTTTTTTTTTTTAAAACAAAACAAAATACATTAGAAGGGATGATGATAAGGAGGTATTTGTGTTGTAAGCTTTACACGAATTACCTGATCTTCACAGTCCCAGAGAGTTTGAGACGGTTAGTATCTCAGCAGAGTTGGAAAGCGAGAGTGAGGAAGGTTAAGTAACTTGCCCAGGGATAAATCACTGGGAACTGGCAGACCTCAGAGCCTGTGCTCCTAGCTTCTTCTTAGTTAATAATATCACCGTAGATGTCTCAAAAGCACTTAGGATTCACTTTAATTCAAAACCGACCTCACCAGCTTTACTCTGCTCTGCTTTCACCTTGGTATGTTTCCATCATTTTTTCCTCATTCAATGTCATCTCCTTTCCACCAGTTTCTGAAACCAGAAACCTAGTGCACACTCTTGCTACCCCCTCAAATTCAGTCAGCCCTCAACCTCGTCAGCAGTAACTCCTTCTAGATCTGGTCTCTTGAAAAGCTCTTGAACCCTTTCACTTTTCATTTCTGCAGCTGCCAATGTCAGCTAGACCTGTTACCTCCTTACTAGACTGCGGTGTGCACCTTGAAGCTTCTACCCTTACTCATTTCTAGTGTGACCTTCAAGTATGGACTGTTCCCCCCCGCCAAGTGTTGTATGTGTGTGTGTGTGTGTGCATTTATGCCTCCTTAACCACCTCCTTAGGATGAAGGCTAGATGTTTAAGCAGAGCCTGCAAGGGACGTTGGGCTGTGCTGACCTCGTCTCTCTCATCGGCCACTCTTCTCCGTCTGGGTGACAGGACCTTTAGTGGCACCATGAGTAGTTTGTGTGCTGCCTGCCTGGAGTTGAGCCTGCCTTTCCCACCCCGAGCTTTAACTCCTCCTCATCCTTCTAGTCTCGGATAAGCTTTCCCCTGGCCATCTGCCCTTGTCCTCCAAGTACTGTAACACTGTAGCATGGAAGACATTTGATTGGACATGTTAATGGATGTTACTGTTTGTCTTTCCCTCTGGATCCTTGAGGGCTGTAGTGCATACCCAGTGAATTTGCGTAAATAACACATACAGTCTTCGCCGCTTAGTTTTATCCTTGAGGAAGCTAAAGCTTTAATGGCATAGTGTCGTTGTTAGAATGTGGAGTTGGATTGCTACTCAGGAGCTGAAGTTAGTTATTTAACCTCTGCAGGTCCCAGTATTTTTTTTTTTTTTATCTCTTAACAAAGGGTAATGGTAAAGCCTGGCTCTTGGGTGGTTGTGGGGATTGTGTGAGTTAATGCTTGTGAAGCGCTGGGGGCGGTGCCTGAGCCTGCTAACCTGCTCAGTGGGAGCTCCTGTCCTCAGTATTGGAATCCATCCAAGGTCATGCACTGGTTTCTCGCAAGAGCCTGTCACAGAAACTAATTCTCCTTCCTGCTCTTCTCCATCAGGAGATCAAGTGGAACTCTTGCAAATTTATTCTGTTCTGAGCTGGAATTTATCTTTATACTTTCTTTTAAAAATGAGTTTGCACTGCTTCTTGCACAGAGAAGGTGTGTGTACATTTTGGTGCCTTCAGTTTAATCCAGTTTCAAATAAGGACCATACATACCCACCCCAACTCAGTGAAGGTGTTCCTGCTACACAATGAGAATTGGTGCTTACTGAGGGAATAAGAGGGTTGAGTAGATGCTAAAGAACTTTGCATGTGAAATTAAGGTTTTTTTTTTTTTTTTTTATTTGACAGATAGAGTTAGACAGTGAGAGAGAGAGAGACAGAGACAGAGAGAAAGGTCTTCCTTCCGTTGGTTCACCCCCCAAATGGCTGCTATGGCCGGCACTGCGCCAATCCGAAGCCAGGAGCCAGGAGCTTCCTCCTGGTCTCCCATGCGGGTGCAGGGCCCAAGCACTTGGGCCATCCTCCACTGCCCTCCCGGGCCACAGCAGAGAGCTGGACTGGAAGAGGAGCAACCGGAACTAGAACCCGGTGCCCATATGGGATGCCAGCGCCATAGGCGGAGGATCAACCAAGTGAGCCACGGCGCCGGCCTCGGGTTTTTTTTTTTTAATATTTATTTATTTTGAGAGGCAGAGTTAGAGAGAGGGAGAGACAGAGAGGTCTTCCATCCACTGGTTCACTCCCCAAATGGCTGCAATGGCTGAAGCTGGGATGATCTGAAGCCAGAAGCCAGGAGCTTTTTCTGGGTCTCCCACGTGGGTACAGGAGCCCAAGCATTTGGGACATTTTCTGCTCTTTCCCAGGCTATAAACAGAGAGCCAGCCAGGAAGAGGAGCAGCTGGGACACGAATCGGCACCCATATGGGATGCCCACAACACAAGCAGAGGCTTAACTTACTGTGCCACAATGCGGACCCCAAATTCAGATCTTTTAATTCAGACTTTTGAAATAAATAATTAAATGATTTTAAACATGACATGAATTCCATATACAGAATTATTTTTAGAAGTGGATCTGGCTGTAGCAGTTGGAATGAGAGCCTAGATTTAGAAGGTAGTCTTTGATAAAGTTAGAGGAGTAGGAGTGTTGTGAAAGAGTAATGAACTTTATTTTCTAGAGACTGAGTTTAAGTTGCCTGTTGGACTTCAAAGTGAAAGTGCCCTCAGGTTAGGTATGGGACAGAAGTGGTGGGTGAAGCCTGGGATAGAAATACTGAAAACTTTATAGTATGACAGAAACAGGAAACACTGTTAACAAGCGGCATACCAGTAGAGAACAGATGATGTCATATTTGTATGTGACAAGATTTTGTTAGCTATTACTTCTGCATACTGTATTCCTGAGGATGATGAAACCACATTTTAAGTAGTATCCCGTAATTCAGAGATTGTACTAAGTGTGGCCTTCTATCTAGTTAGTCTGATAGAATGATGTGAAATTTAGTAAAATGTTTTCTGATTACCTGATGATAAGTAAGAAGAGAGGAATTGAAGAGGACCTCGTGTCATGAAGTTCTCCCTAAAAAGGCTGAGGAAAAGCTATGAATATTAAACAGGTTAATTTTATATGTGTTGCAAATATCATTTTCTGTAAGAATAGTTTTCTCTTAAGAAAAGAGCAAGTTCCTGCAGTGGGCCCCAGGGAGGTGCAGCTTGGTTGGGCCCCAGGTTGGCTAGAGGTGTGCTGCGGAGTGGTCCTCTGAATCCCTCACTAACTCAACTGCCTGTGTTCTTTTCTCACCTTAACTAGGAATTGTGGTGCTTGGAATAAACAGAGCCTATGGCAAAAATGCACTCAGCAGAAATCTGATAAAGATGGTGAGTGTGAAGATTCCGCATGTCTTTCTAATGCTCAGACACAGTGTTGACATCTACCTGAAAATGATTCTGTCCTTTTTTCTTCCTTACCCTCCCTGTTTTGGTTTAGCTCTCGAAAGCTGTGGATTCTTTAAAATCTGATAAGAAAGTGCGGACCATAATCATCAGGAGTGAAGTCCCAGGGATATTCTGTGCTGGTATGTAAATGAATGTTATTGCAACATTAAATGACTGTCTGATGTTTCCTCAGGAATAGCCTGGTTTTCATTAAAATGTTCTGTGCTTTGACTTCCATTACCAGCTCCTCTTTGTGTTTGCTGTTTCACCAGGAAAAAAAAATAATAAGCATAGTTTGTCAGTGTTAGAAACTTCTGCAAAATGTGAGTTGAAAATACTTTGTTATTAAAATTTGTGTGTAGAACATGAATACTACTTATGAAACGTGAGTTAGGGAGGAAAAGTTAGGTATCCTTTCACAGCTTTGTGCTTTATACTTATTAGTTGCTTTAAAAATACTTTTAATCACTAGTGGTAGCTGCCCCATCACAAAGTGTTATGTGTAGACATTTGCTTTCAAATTAGTATGGTAGTAGCCACCCAAATATGTGCTCATGCATTGTACAGTACTTTTCTGTTGGTATCTACAGCACTGAAAGGCAGAATTAATTCATGTGTATGTATTTTTTTGTTTGTGGTACATAATCCAAAAGCTAAAGATTAAGTCATCTTGCATTTTTCCTTATCTCCCAGTGTTTCTAAGCTTGATAGTGAATGAGTCCATTTCAGCTAGTAAAAACTACAGGTGATCAAGGTGACCAATACTAATAGCATACAGTATCATTGTGAATTACTAATAAGCAAATAAAAGTACCTGGTGACTGAAGCAGAAAAAATATTTTTTCAGTAAAACTATCAGTGGGATAATCCCCTTGAAATAATCAAAGAATTTGAGGGAATGACCTGCAGTGTTTTATTCATTAAGCAATTATTTGTGGAGCATTTTAAGTACTTAGCACCCAAAACAGCTCTAAGGATATGAGGGAATATTTTTAGAGTGTTTTTAATTGTGGTCAGTGTTCTTCATTTTCATTTTCAATGGGCCTCTCTCCCTCCTCCTCTCCTTCCCTCCCTCCTTCCCTCCCTGCTTTCCTTCCTTCCTTCCTTCCTTCCTTCCTTCCTTCCTTCCTTCCTTCCTTCCTTCCTTCCTTCATGATTTATTTGAAAGGCAAGGTTAGAGAGAGGGGAGGGATCTTCCATCTGCTGGTTCACTCTCTAGATGGCCACAATGACCCCGGCTGGGCTGGGCCTTGCTGGAGCCAATAACCACGAACTTTATATGCGTCTCCCACGTGGGTGGTAGGGGCCCAAACAGTTGGATGGTCTGCTGATGCTCTTCCCAGGCCATTAGCAGAGATCTGGATAGGAAGCGGAGCAGCCAGGGACGTGAACTGGCACCCATACGTGATGCTGGCATTGCAGGTGGTGGCTTAACATGAATGCTGGTCCATTGAGAACCCTTTTAAAACTTAATCTTTATTTTTTATTTATTTATTTTTTTTTGACAAGCAGAATGGACAGTGAGAGAGAGAGACAGAGAGAAAGGTCTTCCTTTGCCGTTGGTTCACCCCACAATGGCCACTGCGGCCGGCGCGCTGTGGCCGGTGCGCTGTGGCCGGCACAACGCGCTGATCCGAAGCCAGGAGCCGGGTACTTCTGCTGGTCTCCTATGCGGGTGCAGGGCCCAAGCACTTGGGCCATCCTCCACTGCACTCCCAGGACATAGCAGAGAGCTGGACTGGAACAGGAGCAACTGGGACAGAATCTGGTGGTGCCCTGACTGGGACTAGAAGCCCATGTGCCGGTGCCGCAGACGGAGGATTAGCCTGTTGAGCCGCGGCGCCGGCTAAACCTTAATCTTTATGGCTTCCAACTTAAAATGCTGCAGAATTTTATGATATTTGTTATTTGGGTAAATGAGTTATATTTTAACCTGGGTAAGATTTTATTGCTTTTTCAAAGCATAATGTAGTATATCTAGAAAGACGAGATTTTACTATTGTAGTTTAAAAAAAAAAGCACGGAATTATTACCCTCAACTGTTTGGGTTATCACAGTGTGAATTTGTCAGACAAGAGCAGTCCTATGTAGCTCGTGGGACTGTTGGAGACTTTGATGTATATGGTGTATATGAAGCACACAGTACAGCACCGTCATTCAGGAATTTCTCCCTCTCCATGAAGATTATGCCAGGACCATATGCAAGTCCACAGTGCTCCAGTCTCTTACAAAGAAGGGTGTGGCATTTGCATATAGTATACTCACATTATCTTGTGTACTTTAAATAATTTCTGGATTGCTTATCCTAATACAATGTAAATGCTTTGTAAGCACTTGTTATGCCCTAATGTTTAGAGAATAATGATGAGAGAAAAAAAGTTACATGTTGATTACACAGATGCAGTGTTTTTACCAGATATTTTTTGGTCTTTGGGTGGTTGAGTCTGAAGATATGAGGGCTAACTATATTCAGTGAATGGTAACTCTTAATATTTCTTACATGCCTTTATATATTTTGAATCTTTTTTTCTTAAACATTGTGAAAACTTAGCCAAGAGCATTAAAGAGCCTTTTATCAGTAACTTAGAGGAGCCAGATGAACCTAGTCTGGAGGTTGACCAGTTGTGTGAACTCTGTGACTGGCTGCTGGGAGGCCTGGAGGTTCTTGGGGCTGATTGGAAGAATGGAGAGTAGGGTTTAAGGAAGGGCCTAACTGTGTGGATCTTTGAGGAGGGCTAGTTAAACTGTGAAACCAGAACAGCACTTTAAAATTCAGTGTAAATGATCACCTGGCAGTGACTTATCTTCCTCCCTCCCTCCCTCCCTCCCTCCCTCCCTTCCTTCCTTCCATTGGTTACTCCCCAAATGGCCGCTATAGCCGGCGCTGTGCTGATCCGAAGCCAGGAACCAGGTCCTCCTCCTGGTCTCCCACATGGGTGCAGGGACCCAGGGACCTGGGCCATCCTCCACTGCCTTCCCAGGCCACAGCAGAGAGCTGGACGGGGAGAGGAGCAACTGGGACAGAACCCAGTGCCAATATGGGATGCCAGCACCGCAGGTAGAGGATTAACCAAGTGAGCCATGGCACCGGCCCCTTGACTGTTTTTTTTTTTTTTAAAGATTATTTATTTATTTGAACGTCTGAGTTACATACAGAGAGAAGGAGAGGCAGAGAGAGAGAGAGAGGTCTTCCATCTGCTGGTTCACTCCCCAATTGGCCACAACGGCTGGAGCTGTGCCGATCAGGAGCCAGGAACCTCCTGCAGTCTCCCACACGGGTACAGGGGCCCAAGGACTTGCGCCATTTTCTACTGCTTTCCCAGGCCATAGCAGAGAGCTGGATTGGAAGTGGAGCAGCCGGGACTCGAACCAGCGCCCATATGGGATGCCGGTACCGTAGGCGGCGGCTTTACCCACTGCGCCTTAGCGCCGGCCCGGTTTTAAGTTTCTATTGGTTCTCTCTCTGTCTCTCTCTCTCACTGTCCACTCTGCCTGTCAAAAAAAAAAAAAAAAAAAAAAAAAAAAAAAAAAAAGTTTCTATTGGTAATAGTTTTTTTTTTTTTTTCTTGACAAGCAGAGTTAGACAGTGAGAGAGAGAGGCAGAGAGAAAGGTCTTCCTTCCGTTGGTTCACCCCCCAAATAGCCACTACGGCCAGTGCTGCGCCAATCTGAAGCCAGGAGCCAGGTGCTTCCTCCAGGTCTCCCACGTGGGTGTAGGGCTCAAGCACTGGGGCCATCTTCCACTGCCTTCCCAGGCCACAGCAGAGCTGGACTGGAAGAGGAGCAACTGGGACAGAACCAGTACCCCAGCCGGGACTAGAACCTGGGGTGCCTGCACTGCAGGTGGAGGATTAGCCTAGTGAGCCGAGGTGCCGGCCGGTAATACTTTTTGTAACTATCTCAGACTTACTGGTAGAATTCTTTTTGTTTGTTTCTTCTGCATTTCTGTATTGCTAATATAGTAATATTCTTTGAAAAATAAAACTTTAGTGCTCTATTACAGTTTTCAGCTGTTACAGGTTGCCTTTTTCAGCACATACTAAATGATATGTGAAATGTTTATCAGACTAACAAGTTAGCCTTGAATACTTGTTTTCCAAGTCAGTAAAGCTATTTGCTCTCGTTAATGTGCTGTATCGTCAGGGTAATCTGTTGTAACTCACAGGGCTGGAGGTTCTTGACTCACTTGTAATGGAAATTGACAGGTAGTCAGTGTTCAACCCAGACCAGGTTTGTTGAGGGCTTAGAACCTTCTGGTTATCTGACTGAGCTGCACTGAGGTTTTTATCGGGTTGGGGAGGTGTGGCCACACCCCAGGGGTCTCTGGCTCTTCCCCCTCAGCACACAGCACTTTGGTTTGCACCTGTTCTGCGCAGGTGTGGTGGCTCTTTTCACAGGTGGTGTGCTCAGAATGGTCGTGTTGCTCTCTACTGCCTCCCTAGGAAGGTTGTGGGTGGGTCGTGTTGGGCTGTTCTAGGTATTTGCTCGGGGTTGGGGACGTCCTTAATGGGGGTTATTCTGTGGTTAGGGTCTGGATGCTTCTTGCTCTGGATGGGTTTGGAGGTGGGTGGAATAGTTGATAATCAGAGATGGTTACATGGTCTGGTTGTTAGGGGTTTGATTTAGTGAGTCCTGTTTCTCTCCTGTCTCATTTGAATTGGTATAAGTTATTTACATTAGTAATTCAGTGTGTATAGTGAAACCATGAGGTTAGGACCTGGTTAAGGGTCTGGTCTTTCTCTCTCTCATTTTATTTTTTTTTTAATATTTATTTTATTTATTTGAAAAAGTTACAGCGAGAGTTAGAGACAGAGAGAGAGAGGTATTCCATCTGCTGGTTCACTCCCCAGATGGCTGCAATGGCCGGCGCTGCGCTGATCCGAAGCCAGGAGCCAGGAGCTTCTTCAGGTCTCCCATGTGGGTGCAGGGGCCCAAGGACTTGGGCCATCTTCTACTGCTTTCCCAGGCCATAGCAGAGAGCTGGATTGGAAGAGGAGCAACCAGGACTCAAACTGCTGCCCTTGTAGGATGCCGGTGCCTCAGGCCAGGGTGTTAACCTGCTGTGCCACAGTGCTGGCTCCCTATCTCTGATTTGTAGGAAGACTTATTTATTTGAAAGAGATGCAGAGAGAGAAGGAGAGAGAGGGAGAAATCTTCCATCTGCTGGTTCACTCCCCAGATGGCTGCGATGGCGGGGGCTGGGCTGGTCTGAAGCTTCTTCTGGGTCTCCCACATGGGTACAGGAGCCCAAGCAGTTGGGCCGTCTTCCACTGCCTTTCCAGGCCATTAGCAGAGAACTGGATCGGAAGAGGAGCAGCCAAGACATGAACCGGCACCCACGTGGGTTGCCAGTGCCTGTTGTACCACAGCACTAGCCCCATTACTGAGGTTTTTCATCTAAATTTAAAAGAAGTGTGAAGTCCTCCATCTGCGGCGCCGGCACCCCAGGTTCTAGTCCCGGTCGGGGCGCCAGATTCTGTCCCAGTTGCTCCTCTTCCAGTCCAGCTCTCTGCTGTGGCCCGGGAGTGCAGTGGAGGATGGCCCAAGTGCTTGGGCCCTGCACCTGCATGGGAGACCAGGAGGAAGCACCTGGCTCCTGCCTTCAGATCGGCGCAGCTCGCCAGCTGCAACGTGCTGGCCTTAGTGGACACTTAGAGGGGGTGAACCAATGGAAAAAGGAAGACTTTTCTCTCTCTCTCTCTCTCTCTCTCTCACTGTCTAACTCTGCCTGTCAAAATAAATAAATAAAAAAGAATGAAGGCTCCTTCTTAAGTTCTTAAACTATATAATAACATGTCTAAGTGGGCTAGGTTAATTGATGTGTGATATCCACATGTTGTTATATATTATATGTTATATGAGTTTTTGGCTGTTTATTCATAATGATATCTAAGTGCAGATAAAAACTACATTAGTGTACTTTCAGCTGGTGGGCCATGCCCTGGCCATTTCTTCAGGGTGGCAATCAATGTTGTGTACTGTATCCTGTACACGTTCCCTTAGAAGCAACCATTCTGATAATGAAAACTAATGGTGAAGCATTGGCCTAAATGTGTGCCTCCTCCCTCCCCTATGGTTTCTAGGAATTGTTTATTCATTTAACGTTTATTGAGGGGGGCTGGCGCTGTGACAGTGGGTAAAACCACCACCTGCAGTGCTGGCATCCCATAAAGACGCCGGTTCTAGTCACAGCTACTCAACTTCCGATCCAGCTCTATTCTATGGCCTGGGAAAGCAGTAGAAGATGGCCCAGGTCTTTGGGCCCCTGCACCCATGTGAGAGACCCAGAAGAAGCTCCTGGCTCCTAGCTTTGGATCAGTGCAGCTCTGGCTGTTGCAGCCTTCTGGAGAGTGAACCATCAAATGGAAGACTCTCTCTCTCTTTCTCTGCCTCTGCCTCTCTGTAACTCAGCCTTTCAAATAAAGTAAATAAATCTTTTTAAAAAAAGTTTATTGGGGAATGCTCTGTAGCATAATGGTTTAAGCTGCCTTCTGCAGCACTGGCATCCCGTATCCGTGCCAGTTCGAGTCCCCGCTCCTCCACTGCCCATCCAGCTTCCCGGTGATGTGCTTAGGAAAGCAGTGGAAGATGGCCCATGTGCTTGGGCTCCAGCACCCATGTGGGAGATGCAGATGAAGTTCCTGGCTCCTGACTTTGGCTTGGCCCATTCTTTGCCCGTTGCAGCCATTTGGGAAGTGAACAGTGGATGGAAGATCTCTCTCTCTCTCAGTTTATCCCTCTCTCTCTGTGATTATGACTTTCAAATAATAAATAAGTCTTAGGAAAAAATAGTTTATTTTTGTATCTTCAGCATATATTTGAAGAAAGCTAAAATAATTCTACTATTTCAAATAGTATAAGTAGGCAAATTTTTAATATATTGCCTGAATTGCTACTGTGTTAGATATGAACGTGTATCATGGTATGTTTGTTCAGCTGTTCTAAAACCAAGTAGCACAGTGCATATGCATTGTTTTTACCATAATGCTGTTGAAATGGAATTTCATGAAAAATTACTGAGACTTATGATTTTTTCCCTTTGAAATTCCTAAAATAGATGATAAACAATTCTTGGTAATTGGTTCTGTATGTAGAACTCTAAATTGAGTGTTTCAGTGAGTTAAACCAGTATGGGCTTTTTTTTTTAAAGTAAAGATAGTTTTACTTCTGCTTTTGAATTCTAGTAAATTGTGTTATGACTAAAGACTTCTCACTAAAATTGTCAGAATGCATTGTTGAGCATTGTATATATTATTCTAGTAGATATAGATGTCCTGACATGGACAGATAGGTGAGAGCAAACTTTTGACTAATAAAGTCATCTGTTGAACATTGCTTCAGAATCTTAGATATGAGCATGTTAACAGGAAGCTGGAATCTGGAGCCAGGACTCTGAACCAGGATGGGATGTGGGCATCCAAGTGGTGTCTTAACTACCATGCTAAATGCCTGTCCTTATAATTTTCTCTTAGTTTATAGTATGTCAGTAGAAGGTTTTTCATTTGGTTAGTTGGTTGTATATAAGTTTTTTTTTTTTTTTTTTGGACAGGAAGAGTGGACAGTGAGAGAGAGAGACAGAGAGAAAGGTCTTCCTTTGCCGTTGGTTCACCCTCCAATGGCTGCCATGGCTGGCACGCTGTGGCCAGTGCACTGCGCTGATCCGATGGCAGGAGCCAGGTACTTATCCTGGTCTCCTATGGGGTGCAGGGCCCAAGCACTTGGGCCATCCTCCACTGCCCTCCCGGGCCACAGCAGAGAGCTGGCCTGGAAGAGAGGCAACCGGGACAGAATCTGGCGCCCCGACCGGGACTAGAACCCGGTGTGCCGGCGCCGCAAGGTGGAGGATTAGCCTAGTGAGCCGCGGCGCCAGCAGTATATAAGTTTTAAAAAGTTTATTTATGTATTTGAAAGGCAGAGTGACAGAGAAAGAATGGGAGAGACCGAGATTTTCATAGTTTATTCCCCAGATGCCTGCAGTAGCCCGGACTGGGTCAGAAACTCCAATCAGGTCTCCCGTGTGGTGGCAGGGACCCACCACCTGGTGAGTTCCCGGGTGAGCATTTGCAGGAAGCTGAATCAGAAGCAGAGGCAGGACTCCATCCCAGGCACTCCTGTATGGGATGCGAGAGTCACAAGCAGCTGCTTAGCTGGACCTGCTGCACTGCAGCACCTGCCGCTGTAGGAAACTTTTGAAATAAAAAAAATACATGTTTCATTGAGGTATGAAGTCCTTGCAACACAGTTTACCAATTTTAAGTGTGTAATTGAGGAGTTTGGAAAGATATTTATGCACAAAATCATGGTATGGACCACGTTTATCACTTAAAAACGTCTCTTGTGTCCATTTGCTGTCAATCCCTTATTCTTATCCTGGCCCTCTAAATCACGAATCTCCTTGCTGCTACTTTAGTTTAATTCTCCTAGAATTTCTTGTAAATAGACTGTTCCTGTAGGTGATCTTTTGTGTCTAGCCTCTTTCACTTGACATAATGCTGTATTATATATTTCAGTAGCTTCTTTTTATTACTGAGCATGATTTTCATTTTATTGCTGAGTATTTTATGTGTTGAACAATCCATTATATGGATATACCACAATTTTTTTTAAGATTTATTTGAAAGAATTATATATATATAGAGAGAGAGAGAGAGAAACAGAGACAGAGAGAGAGCAAGTGCCTCTTTTTGCTAACTCACTCTCCAAATGGCTGCTATGGCCAGGGCTGGTCCATGGCTGGGCCAGGCAAAAGCCAGGAGCTTCATCCGGGTCTCCTATGTGAGTGCAGGGGCCCAAGGTCTTGGACCATTCTCTGCTGCTTTCCCAGCTACATTAGCAGAGAGCTGAAACAGAAATGGAGCAGCCCTGACTTGATGGGATGCCAGTGCTGTGGAAGGCAGCTTAATCCGCTGTGCCACAGTGCTGTCCCTACAGTTTATTTTTCTTCTGTTAACCAGGTTATGCCAGGTTCTGGTCATTTGGATTCTTCCATATTTTTGGCTTTTATGTGTACTCTTCTATGACTATTTACATATATCTAATGTATGTTTTTATTTCTCTCAGGCAAATACTTATGAGTCGAATAACTGAGTTTCATCATTATTGTATATTTTGTTTCATAAGAAACTGCCAACTGTTTTCTTATCATTTTGTATTCCCACCACATGCAGATTTTCCACATCCTCACCAACACTTGATATTGTCAGCCTTTAATTTTAGACGTCCTAGTGGTTATGTAGCCCTATGTCATTGTGGTTTTAGTTTGTGTTTCTCTAATGACTAATGATTTTGAGAGTTTTCTTGTTGCTTATTCCCTTTATATGGTGTTTGGTGAAACATTTTTTTTAATTAGTTTTTCTTTAACTCATAGACCCCAGAACTACTTAGGAGGTAAGAAGGCTATTTCAGCGTACGGTTTGGAGGTTCACAGGTGGTGCTGCGGGTTTCATCATTTGGTGAGGCTGGAGGATAGTGGGAGGAGGGTCACGTGGCAAGTCAGGAAGCAGAGACAGGAAGCACATTCCTTCCTCTATGTCCAAATGTCAGTCTTTATAAAGCCATCCTGATTTTAGCCTACTGAGAAGACCCTGCATTCTGAAACCATAATTGGATCAATGATAATCCATCTATAATTAGCATTAATTCATTAGCCACTAACATAGGCATTGGAGCTTAAGTGCATGAGTTTGGGAGGATTCTGTTCAGACCATAGCATGTCGATTCACATCTTTATCTCGTGTTTCCTGTGGAATATCTTCTTACTGAGCTGTAAGAGTTGTTACAAGTCTTTTGTCTGATATATTTTATAAGTATTTTCTCCCACTCAGTGCCATGGCTGCTGCTGCTTCTTTTTTTTTTTTTAAAGATTTATTTATTTGAAAGACAGAGTTATATATAGAGAGAGCCAGAGAGATCTTCCATCTGCTAATTCACTCCCCAAATGGCCGCCATGACCAGAGCTGAGCTGATCTTCATCCAGGAGCCAGGAGCTTCTTCTAGTTCTCCCATGTGAACGCAGGGGCC
This sequence comes from Oryctolagus cuniculus, assembly GCF_051225735.1. Classification (NCBI taxonomy): domain Eukaryota; kingdom Metazoa; phylum Chordata; class Mammalia; order Lagomorpha; family Leporidae; genus Oryctolagus; species Oryctolagus cuniculus. The sequence continues at coordinate 139,767,131 of NC_142867.1, read as the reverse complement.
CAAGCACTTGGGCCATCCTCTACTGCTTTCCCAGGCCCTAGTGGTGAGCTGGATTGGAAGTGGAGCAGCTGGGACTCGAACCTGCGCCCATGTAGGATGCCAGCACTTGCAGGGCAAGGCTTTAACCCACTACGCCACAGCGCCGGCCCCCATGTCCTCTTTATTTTTATTTTTTGAAAAAGTTTATTTATTTATTTGAAAGTCAGAGTTACACAGAAAGAGAGGGAGAGAAAGAGAGGGAAGTCTTCCATCCACTGGTTCACTCCCCAAATGGCCACAAAGGACGGAGCTACACTGATCAGAAGCTAGGAGCCAGGAACTTCTTCCAGGTCTCTCACATGAGTGCAAGATCCCAAGGACTTTGGCCATTTTCTACTGATTTCCCAGGCCATAGCAGAGAGCTGGATCCCCCCCCCCCCCCCAAATCTTCTTTATATTTTATTTTGAAGAACAAAAATTTTCAGTTGATAATTGATTTATCGATTTTTTTGTCCTTTATTTTTTAGTTAATTTATTTTTGGTGCATGTGAATTAAGAAATGGTAAGTCGCAAAGATTACCTCCTATGTTTTCTTCTAGTATTTTTGTAGTTTGTTTTATATTTAGGCCTTTGATCCATTTTGAGTTAGTTTGTATATATGTTTTGAGATAAGGGAAGGATTGAGATAATGTGGTATAGAACTTTTAGCATCCCCAACCTCTGGGGAGGGGAGGAGAACCAGAGATTGAGCTCTGTCACCAGTGGCAATTGATTTATCAACCATGCCTAAGCAATGCAGCCTGCATAAAAATCTCCAAACAATGACATTCAGGTTGGTATACATGTCTGTGTGCTAGAAGGTTGGTATGTGTGCCCATAGGAGGCATGGAAGCTTCACACTTAGCCTATTCCTTGCTGTGTGTGTCTTCCATTTGTTCCCGAGTGTAGCAGCTTCATAATAAAGCAGTAGATGTACACAAAATGGTTCCTGAGTTCTAGAAGTCATTCTGCTGAATTGATAACCCTGAGGAGGGGTTTGTGGAAACACTCAAATTTACAGCTAGTTGGTCATAAGTATGGATTGTCCTTGGGACTTGTGATTGGCATTTGAAGTGCAGGCAGTCTTACAGGACTGAGCCCTTGATCTGTGGAGTCGGTGCTAAATTTGGAAATTACTGTCAGAAATTAATTGAATTGTTGGACATCCACTTGGTGTTGGAGAGTCAGAGAATCCTTGTGGAGCTCCCCCACCCATTTTGTGTCAGAGTATAGACAAAGTCATCCCAGTTGGTGTGTAGAGTACAACTTACTAGACTAACTCAAAGAACTCAGGAAGCGCTTTACCTATGATTACTGATTCATTATCAGGGATAAAAGTGAGGACCATCTGGTTGGAGGAAATGCATAGGGTTGAGCAGGGGTGGGAGTGGGGAGAGCAGAGCTTCCATATGCTCTAAGTGTGCCACCCTCCCAGCACATCCATGTACTCACTAATACAGGAGATCCAGAAAACCTTTTATTGATGGGATTTTAATGGAGGCTCCATTACATAGGATGAGAGTGGAGAATGTCCCATCAGTTCTATAAGGCCCACGAAATCATTTGGTCTGGCTCTGCCATAGCAACCGTAGGTGGGACTAGAAATTCAGTGAATCTATGGCAGGCTAATTTTTTTAAAAAAAGATTTATTATTTGAATGGCAGAGTTAGAGAGAGAGAAACAGAGAGACAGAGAGAGACAGACACAGAACTCTTCCATCTGCTGGCTCACTCCCTAAATGGCTCCAATCACTGGGGCTGGGCTGGTAGGAAACCAGGAGCCTGGAATTCTGTCTTGGTCTCCCATGTGGGTGGCAGGGGCCCAAACTCTCAGAGTGTCTTCTAATATTTTCCAAGTAGCATTAGTAAGGAGCTGGATCTGAAATGGAGCAGCTGGGATTTGAACTGCCACATAGGTAGGATGCCAGTGGGCTATGGCTTAACCTGCTGTGCCACAATGCTGGCCCTGCAGGCCAGTTTTCAAGTTGACAGTTTTGTATGAATAATGTTATGAATATCCAAATGACCTTTGTCAGAAAGAAGGTTTCCCACCACTGAAAACAGGTTTTGGACTGACCCAGACCTGAGTCAGTGAGTCTGGAACTACATCTGGGTATCCATGGGTGTCAGGGACCCGAGTTCCCGAGCTGTCACCTGCTGCTTCCCAGGATGTGCTTAGCTGGAGCTGGAAGTGGAGCAAGATCTTGAACCCAGGCACTCAGATATGCAGCATCCCCGTGGCATTTAACTGCCACGCCAGATGCCCTCCTCATGTGTTTCATGTGTTTTGATGCCAGTATTAGTTAGTGGCATTTCTTTTTAATTTCATTCTCAGTTTTTTCTTGCTTAAAATATATGCAATTGATTTTTTCTATATTGTCCTCATATCTCCTGTGACTTGGTTAAACTCAGAAACATGTTTTTCGTTTTTTTTTTTTTGTTTGTTTTGTTTTTTAGATGGGGCTTTTTATGTAGGTGGTCAGAGTGTCAGCCATCTGCATGTAAAAACAGTTTTGCTTGTTCCTTCCCAATCTTTTTCCCTTTTTTTCTTACTGTGATGATTATGGCTTTCATCACAGCTTAGCCTTTGCTTTTGTTTCACTGACTTTTTTTTTTCCATTTATTTTTGGTTTAATTTACTCTGCTTTTTCTAGCTTCTTGAAGTGGAAGCTTAGATCGTTGATTTGAGGCCTTTTTATACAGGTAGAACTTCTTACTCTTTTAGTTACATTAAATTTCTTCATTGAGCATGCCAGAGTTGCCATTAACCATGAGTCAAACTATTCATGCCCTTTCTGAGGAAGTGATAATTTGTTTCTGACTATATTTCCAGTTTTAAAAATTCTGCCTACATGAAATTTTAGGGTCTCTAGAGACTATTTTCTTTTTTAGGGGTAGGAAATTATATTAGTAATGACCTGCTGACTCATCCCCTGCTTCCACTCTTGCCCCCTGGCTGCGCTCACCCAGCAGAGCCTCAAGCAGCCAGTGGCTCACAACACCCCCTCCTTGAGCTAGTCCTCAGAAGTGAAACGAGTGGGAGGCAGCTTCGTGATCCTTAGAGCTGCCACGTCCTGATCCTGGAGCCTGTGAACCTGTGACCTCACGTGGCAAAGGAAAAGATCTGGAGATGGGGAGAGAGTCTGATTTTCCTGGAGTACCCAGTGGAGGGGTGGGGGTTCACGAAGGAGAGGCAGAGGGATCTCAGAGGGAGCGAGGAGGATGGGAGGCCGAGGCCGGAGTCATCCCAGGAGTGTGGCAGCTGCTGGAACTGGGAGGGCAGGGGAGCTCGGCCTTCCTTCCCCCCTAGGAGAGCCCTGCCAGCCCATGGGAGGCACCTCCCCGCCACTCGCTGTGTGCCCTTGCAAGTTTGGGGATCTTTGTGCAGAGCACTAGGAAACTGAGAAATGTGTGTAAGGTCCCCCTGTTCTGGCCACCTCCCCCTTCCAGCTTGTCCCCTCCTCTGGGCCCGGCAGAGTTTCTTGTCCTCCTTGTTCTCTGTCATTGGACAGGCCTCTGCGCGAGTGTCCTCTCCTTATCAAATTGTTCCCTTGCCACTGAAGTCAAAGCAGGCTTCCCTACTTCCCCTTCCCCGTCACATTTTCCTGTTCGCTTCATCTTAGCACTTTTCAGTTCCTGAATTTATTTTTTACTTATTTATTACCAGTCTCCCTCCCCCACAGTTGAGCTCTTTCGCTGGAATTAGGGCAGGGGCCTGTCGCCAGAATAGTGCCGGCCTCGTAGAAAGTGCTCAACAAGTGGTTCACGGAATGATTGTGTGCATGAAGTTGGTTGCCGAGGAAGCAATATTGGCAGAGTATCCTGGCTAACTAAAATATGCTCTGATGTATACAAGTTTGTGCAGATGGCATAGGTGGTTATGAAATGTAATTTGTTCTTGAGGTATCGTCAGGGTCTCACAGATGGAAGGCTGTGCCCGAAGTACCAGTAAATTCCACCACTTCCATCCACGTATGAATTTGTAGTGGGGGCCGGGGAAATCACGACTTTAGCCTTATTACTTACTGTTAAAACTGTCTGAAGAAGGGAGTTTTGGATGTACGCTTAAATGGCCTTTAAGTTCTACACTCCACCACTCCCAGAAAGGGACGCCTTGGAGGAGCAGTGCTGCCTCTGGGGTGAGCCGAGAATGGGCCACAGGGCCTGGGCTGTTATCTCTCTAAGCTGCCCAGCTCGGGGGGGCGGGGGGAGGGCAATGGGGGCAGTGATCAGCCAGGCAGGTCCTTCTTTCATGAGGCCAGGGAAGCGTGGTTCACCTCCTCACCCTGGGTCAGCTGGAGCACCTTGCAGCCCAGAGTGATCTCCAGGTTTGTTCAGATCACACAGCTCTCTGGTTGTTTTTGTTTCTGTTACAGTTAATTTTAATCATAGTACTCAGCCTAAAGTGAGAGGGATGCCTGCTCCAGAGGGCTACATGCTTTCTCTGTGTTCTCTGCCCTTCAGCCCAGCCCTTCAGCCATGACCTCCTCAGGTTAGGGAGGGCTCCATGCGCTAGCTGTGTGGCCCCTGCCTTGCCCAGTCTGCACAGTGCCTTCAGTCTGCGCCCACCCTGCCAGTCAACAGCTGGACCAGCCATTTCCTGGATTTTTAAGGGAGTGGATCCAGTGCCAGTTACTCCAGAAAAAGCAAGGCCTAGGGGTCTCCGTGGGCTCCTTGTTACTTCGGTGTCTTTGCTTCTAGGTCCTTTGTTGAGACAGAGCTAAGAAATAAGATAAATAGGATTATATTATATATGCACACATACATTTTCATCTGTGTGTATGTGTGTGTGTGTGTGTATAAATAAAGCCATCAGTATACTAATTCCTGCACTTCCAGTTCATTACCAGGTTCGTTTTCATTTTCTCTCTTTGCATATTTGTATTACCTGCTCAATCCTATAATATACAGAATGTAATTTCACAGTTGGTGATCTATACCACTGTGGTAAACACACCTAACTAGAGTTTACTAGTAATTTATTGGTAGTGCTTTACAAACTTAGACTAAGGATTTAAAATACTGTAATACAGAGTACTAAAAATACTGTACTGAGAAGTTATGCTGGTTGTTTCTTCTTGAATGTGGGTTATGTTTTACTCATTTGAAATAAAATTAGATTTCCTTCCTGTTTACTTTATTTTGAATATATAAACTATTAACATGCTTCAAAAGTCAAAACCATACAAAGAGGTACAAGCATGGAAGTGTTATTACTCACTTCTGTCTCCAATCTCCCTACCCTTCTCCTCCACCCCATTCCCACCCTGGAAGTTATGAATGAATCTTACAAGTTTCTAGATTATCCCCTGTTTATTTCTTTTTGCAAAATTAAAGTTATGCTCATTTATATACCCATTTCCATTCTCCCTTCCACAAGCGGCCTGCTCTGTATACTCTTCCGTACTTTACTTTTTGCAGTTAACAGTACATTCTGGAAATCATTCTATATTCATTCACAGACATGTGGTGAAAGGCGGAAGTGAATGAGGGCTGTGAGGCAGCTTCAAGGTGGGGATGTTACCACAGTTTGCACGCTGAGGACACCGATCTCATTCTTCAGGAGAGGGAGAAATGACATCGCTTTTAAGAGAGAATCCTTAAAATAGGCCAGCAAGGCTATTTATTAGATCTGTAAATTCTGATAGAATTCTATGGCCGATCAAGTGGGGAATTACTATAAACATTTACTGGATAATTTTTTAAACAGAAATTTTAGAGGCTTGTGCTGTGGTATAGTAGGTTAATCGTGTACCTGTGGTTCTGGCATCCCATATGGATGCCAGTTCTAGTCCTGGCTGCTCCATTTCTGATCCAGCTCTCTTCCACAGCCTGGGAAACTGGTGAAAGATAAACCAAGTGCTTGGGCCTGCACTTGCTGTGAGATCCGGAAGAAGCTCTAGTTCCTGGCTTCGGATCAGCTCAGCAATCTGAACTGCTGGAGTGAACCAGTGGATAGAAGACCTTTCTCCCTCTCTGTAACTCTGCCTTTCAAATAAATAAATTAAAAAAAATAGTGAAATTTTATATTTAATTGGAGTAAAAAATGGCTTCAGATCCTGAATAAGGAGCTCTAAGTAAAAGAATTCAGAAAATTCATGAAAAATGTATATGATGAAAAGAAACTGGAAATTTTTTTGCACCAAAATAAAGTATCTCTTTTGTTTTTAACATTGTTTTTTATTTATTTGCGAGGCAGAGATGGAGACATACAGATGGAGTTTCCTTCTCCTGGTTTACTTCCCAGATGCTCACAATAGCTGGGGTGAGGTTGGATTGAGAGCCAGCAACTCAGTCTGGTCTGCCACATAGGTGGCAGGAACCCAGTCACCTGAGCCATCACTGCTGCCTTCCAGTGTCAGTGTTACCAGGAAACTGGGGTCAGGAGCTGCAGCCAGGATTTGAACCCAGGTGCTCTGATGTGGGACACTGACATCTTAGCTAGGCCACATGGCCACCCATCAGCTTACCTTATAATTCTGTTTTCCATGAACTTTTAAAAGTCCCTCTCATACTTAAGAATTGGTGATTTTACTAAGGAGGTATGCTGTAAGGACAGTCATGTCATATCAGGAAGGTAACGCTGCTGGTCCCCTCTGTACCTTGTCTGGAAGCTTCCTGTAATCATACGGGACAGCCCGTAGGTCCCCACCAGTCAAGATCCCAGCCCTTAGGAACAGATGCAGTAGAGAAGGACCAATATTGTAACATTTAACATTACCTCATCTGGAAGGCAGTGAGTTCTCAGCTTTGTGTACAAGGAAAATACTATCACAGATTGACTTAAAACTGTACGGTTGTCAGGATTTCTTGAATCGGTGGTGCTGAAATTCCTTTCACTTTACTTTGCTCTCTATGCCTTCTTCACCTGCTGCTTGGGAGCCTGAGCTCTCTGCATTTGTGGGCCTCATCTCTACACATGAGGCTTGTTGAGTAGAAGAAGGTACTGTCCTCTCCTAGCTGGAGCCTCCAGACGGACTGTGCTGATGAACTCAGGCTAGCCAGGGCCCACCACTCCATGAAGGAGTCAGTTCATCTTCCAAAGTACAGGGCCTGTGGGGTGTGGGGAGAACAGGGCAGAGGCCAGAGGAACAATAAGTCTAACACGAAGAAGTGGGAGGAGAGGAGCAGATGCTAGGTAGATGGTCACTATTCATCTTTTAAAAAAACTTTCTACTATAAATCAGCTATAATGAAAATGTTAATTTTGTTCATTCAATTCAGTATTTTTTGGGGAGCCTGCCATGTGTCAGGTACTTTTCTTGGATCCATGGATACAGCAGTAAATAAAATAGAAAGGACCCCTGCTCTTGTGGGACCGCTGTAGGCAGAGGAGAGGCACCATCCGTGTTTACTAGAGGATATGTGGCAGTATTCTTGTATCTTGTGTGATGGTTGTGCATGTGCAGTTCCCAGACACAGCTTTAAATGAAAAGTGTCGAAGGCAAACATGTCACAGGCAAAAGATGGCGTGGAAATAAAAACAAACCACTGGGCTGATCATTCTTACTGATATTTGTAAATTACAAGTGAAAATATTTTGCAATTAGGGAGCAAAGAATATGGCTGTCCTCAGCAAAATTGTGAACCATCACTTCAGTTTTACATTGCAAATGCAGGGAGAGCTAGTAACTGTAATCTCTTAGAGATATATTTGAAATCTGGAATCAGTTTTTATAAAGCTCTGTGATGGTACTTCAGAAAGTTTATGGAAAATGGGATTAAAAGGTAAGTTTATTTTGAAAAAAGTTTGAAATCCATGTGTTTGAAGGTTCTTCAAAAAGTTCTTGAAAAATATGGGCTATGAAAGAACTGCATGGATTTCAGAATTCTTGTTAAAGAAGTATTTATTTATTTGAAAGGCAGAGTGATGGAGGGAGAGACAAAGATGGGGGAGGGAGGGGGGAGAGAGAGAGAGAGAAAGAGAAAGCAAAAATGAGAGCACTTTGATCCATTGATTCACTCCCCAGATGACTGCAACAGCTAGGGCTGGGCCAGGTCAACTCCAGGAGCCAGGAACTCAGTCTGGGTCTCCTGCGTGGGTGGCAGGTCCCCAAGGCCATCTTCCACTGCCTTCCTAGGTACATTAGCAGGAAGCTAGATTGGAAATGGAGCAGCTCAGACTTGAATTGGTGCTCTGCTATGGGATGCCAGAGTTGTAGGCTGTGCCTTAATGTGCCGTGTCACAATGCTGGCTCCTTCAAATTTTGTTTGCACCAAAATAAACCGTATGTTTTAATTCATTTTTCACAAACCTTTTGAAGTACCTTGGTGTGTTCCAGGATCATGACATCACCAGTCATTCAAATGTTAGAGTCCTTTTCATGTGTTTTTATGAGCATATATATATATTTTTAAGTATGTATGTTTGTAGGAATGTGTATACACAAATAAGATCATACTAGGAAAATATAAAATATGAATTTGCCATGTTTATGTTTTTGTTAAAATTTCTGATATTTTTTCATTATCCTCTTATTGTTCTTAAAACTATTTGTAAGATGCAGCTGGCAATGTGGTGCAGCAGTTAAGCTACTGCCTGCAATGCTGGCATCCTACATGAGCGCCAGTTCGAGTCCCAGCTGCTCCACTTCTGGTCTAGCTCTCTTCCCTGCTAATGCTCCTGGGAAAACAGCAGAAATGGCCCTAGTGCTTGGGCCCCTGCTATCTGCATGGAAAACCTATGTGGAGTTACTTCTGGCTTTGGCCTGGCCCAGCACCAGATGTTGTGGCCATTTGAGGAGTGAACCAACAGATGAAATCTACCCCCCCATAAGTCTTTCAATAAATAAATAAATATTAAAAAATTATTTGTAAAGTGACCAAAATATTAAATAAAGTCAGAATGAAGCACCGGCTCCAGCTGATAGAGAGCGTTGGTTACTTGTCCTAGTCTAATGTAACATACCTGTGTGCATCATTGTCTGCGCTGGCTGATTCCTAGGCACTCATTTCAAGCACACGTGGAATATTTATGGAAATTAACCATCTGCTAGGCCATAAAACCTCCGCAGATTTCAGAGGACTGCTATCACTACAGAGCATTCTGTCATCACAGGCAGTTAAGTTAGAAGTCTTTACACAAAGGTAGTAAGAAGAAAAGTTCCCGGCATTGGGATACTTCAGGTAACTTCTAAATAGCTTACAGCTCAACAGAGGAATCTTCATGGAAATTACGAAATACTTGGAACTAAATGATAACAAAACTACAGTATAATATAATTAAAGTTGTATTTTAGAAAAGAAGAATGGCTTAATGACAAAACAGCTATGGCATAAACTCCAGTAGGGCAGAATAAGTGGACATGTACTATTGACGTGGAAAGTGCTCCTTGAGTACTAAGGATAGTAGAGCCAGTGCCGGCTCTCTAAAGTCAAATAGTCACAACTTTGGCTAAATTCACCAAGGCTGAGGGAACGCATATGCAATATTCAGATTGAAAAGGGAGCCTTAGTCATAAATTCCACAGAGATTAAGCAGGTAATGTAATATTCAGAAGAACTTTATGCCAATAAATTCAGGAATTTAGGTGGAATGGATAACATACTGGAAAATGAAACTTCATCAAAACTGACTGAAGAAATAGAAAACTTTAATAATCTCAGAACAATTTGGAGATTGAATCAGTAATTAAAAATCTTTCCACAAGAGAAAGCACCTGGCCATGATAATTTCAGAGGAATGTTCTACTCAAACATTTGTCGAACAGATAATTTCAGTTTTACATACATTCTTTGACAAAATAGGAAAAGAGCAGCCCATTCCCAGCTCGTTTTCTTAGACCAGGGCAACCTGAGACAGCCATGATACAAGAACAGCACAGTTAGATACGTATCCTTAAATTACGTGGAGACATCCCAGCCAACAGGGAGAGTCCACTGCATGCAGTGCTGTAGGCTGAGATGCAGACTGAAGCCCCAGAAACCACTGGTCGTCTGACCTGATGTTTTTCCAGAATGGAGGGAATAAAAGCTTATTTGAAGTGGGATCCAGGGTGGCCAAGGGGCCTGAGTCAGCAACATGTCACAAAAGCTGGAATGATGTAGAAATGATGACTTCAGTCATTGCACAATAATGCCCTTCAGATTTGTGAAGCATTTCATCTTTTAAGAGGAAAGTGTGGCTTGGAACTACTATTTCTCATCCATTAGACTGTCACAATTTAATGAGTGTCTTAGTCAGTGTTCTCCAGAGAAACCGAATCAACAGGGTGTATGTGCAATTGAATCACAGAATTATGGAGGCTGAGAAGGCCTAGGAGCTGCTGTCTGCAAGCTGGAGACCAGAAAAATGGGTTGGGTAGTCAGTCTGAATACAGAGGCCTGAGAACCAGAGGAGTCCATGAGATAAATCCTAGGACAAGGGCTGGAGAAGATGAGTTGTCCCAGCTTGGGTAGTGAGGCAGGAAAAAGAAGAGGCCACTTCCTCTTTCTCTGCTTTTTCTTTTACTTGACCCTCAAGGGATTGAATGAGGCCCACCAACACTGGGATGACCATCTGCTTTCCTTAGTCCATGATTCAAATGCTGATCTCATCCAGAAATTTTATGGCCTAGTCAAATTGGCGTAGTAACCACCTCAGTAAGTATGACAGTGCTATGCACTGGAGAAACTGAACCAGTACAAAGTTGGTGGCAATGTGTGGACCGGGAACCACTTTGGAAAACAATTTAACATTAATCTTTAAATGACTTACTTAATTAGAGAGCATGAGCACAAGTGATCCTATCCTCTGGTTCACTCCCCACAGGCCCACAGTGGTCCCAGGCGGGAGCCAGGAGCTCAGTCCAGGTCTGCCGTGTGGCTGGCAAGGCCCAGTTATCCAAGCTATCACCAGTGCCTTCTAGGGCCTGCATTCACAGGACGCTAGAGTCAGGGGCCAGAGCCAAGAATTGAAAGCCGGGTCCTCTGATACGCAATATGTATATCCTGAACTGCTACACTGAATGCCCACCCAGATAACACCTTTTTAAGGTCATCATTTGCATTCCATGTGAATGAATGGAGTCAGTGGAGGGGCATGACAGACAAGAGTGACTTCCCAGCCTGGGGATGGGGTTTCTGGGAATCCAGGCAGTGCCCCAGTCTGTGTATGGCTGTCTGTCAGATATTTGAGTTATGGACGTTTTCGTTCATAAAACTTCTCAGGCTGATCTGTAGGGTGCGGTGGTTCATCATTTTCCTTTCAGGGCCGCACGAACCGTTGCTTCATGACTCTAGGGAGGGGGAAAGGCCTCTAAACTGCCCACAAAGAGAGCTTTACAGATGCTGACGTTGAGAGTTGCAGCTGGGCTCCTGACTCTGGCAGCTCCCAGTACTTCCCTTTCAGCTTACTGTGAATTAAGACTGCTTCCCAGGGTTGTTGGAGAATCATTGAGTGAGTGTTGACTTGGTGACTTTTCGAAGGCGTTAGCTGTAAAGGAATGGCATTGCTCTGGTGAAACCCTTCCGTGTTTCCGTGGAAAGGTTTTCTCCACAGGAGTGAAGTTGATGAAGAACCCTGCTTTCTCTAGAAATCAGTGATTTTCATAAAATAACGGGAAGAGAGGAGATGGGCCATCTATTTCATCAAGATGTATTTCTAGGAGGTTTACATTGAGTATTTAATAGTTACTGTATTTGCAATATACTTATGCTTCAGTTTTTTATTGTTTTAGATGTATTTATTTGAGAGGCAGAATGAGGGAGAGGGAGAGGGAGAAGGAGAGGGAGAGGGAGAGAGATCTATCTACTGGTCCAGTCCCCAAATGACTGCAACAGCCAGAGCTGGGCCAATCCAAATCCAGGAGCCAGGCATCTTATCCAGGTCTCCCATGTGGGTGCAGGGGCCCAAGTACTTGGGCCCTCCTCTGCTGCTTTCCCAGGTGTGTTAGCAGGAGAGCTGAATCAGAAGTGGAGCAGCTGGGACTTGAACTGGTGCCCCTATAGAATGCTGGCATTGCAGGTGGCCACTTCACCCACTGTGCCACAGTGCTGGCCCCCCTATGCTTCCGTTCTGTGTTCATAGTACTTGTAATGAACATTTGGACTTGAAGAAAACTTTTAAATTAATGCTTTAGATTATAGGGAATTTCGTAAGCAGTAGATCAATTTATGTGTGTATTTTCTTGCAAAGAAATGTGATAGGGTGATCAGTGAAAGATTTTAGGGCACAAACACCAATTATATCTGGGGAAAAAAATGAGAGTTGCTGTGGTTTGAATATGATTTTTCCAAAGCTTACTTTGGAAAAACGAACAGCCAAAGGTAGCTGTTCGGTGTAGTGGTTCAGATGTCCACTTCCCATCTTGTAGTGCCTGGGTTCAGGTCCTTGCTCTGCTTCCGATTCCAATTCCTTGATGACCCAAGTACTCGGGTCTCTGCTACGTGTGTGGAAGACCTGGACTGAGTTCCAGGCATCTGGCGTCGGCCTGATCCAGTCCTGGCTGTTGTGGGTATTCCGGGAGAGAACCAGCAGATGGAAGTTCTCTCTGTTTTTCTCTCTCTGCCTTTTGAATGAATGAATAAATCAAAGTTAAAACTCATTTGTCATTGAGGTGGTGTTGGGAGGGCTTTTAAGAGGTTATGAGCTCCTTAAGAGGGATTCATGCTTTTCTTAAAAGCCTGGTACTAGGGTAATTCTCTTGGTGGTAGGTAGATTCTTGTTGTAGAGGGCCTGCATCAGTTTCAGGATGTGAGTTTTTACAAAGCTAGACTGCCCCTTCTGTTTTGCCTCTTACCCGTGTACCTACTCTCTGCCAGGAGTCAGAGCAACCCACAGCTCTTGCCAGTGCTGTGCTTTATTATTTCTTCTACTTTAGCATTAGTTTTTCTGTTTCTTATTTCTTGATAGGAGTTCTTGAGAAGGATGTTTACCTGCTAGTCAGTTACTCAGGGAAGCCTGTTGAAAATTCACTGATTGCAGGTTGGACAGTGTATGTTATTGCTTCTGGCAGTTTTTTCTTTGTATACGTTAGGGCTGTCTTTGTATGCATTATGCCGATTTAGAGTCTTTATGACGTTGTAGTAGATTTTCTTTTTTATTATTATACAGTGACCTTTTAGCTTGAATCATTTTTTCCCCTTAGATCTCCTTTGCCAGATATTGGGGTAACTTCCCAAGTTTCCTTTTGGTTAGTGTTTGCATCACTTTTGCCCTTTTACTTTAGCCATTGTGCATGCCCGTATATTTTAAAATATTACTTGTAAGCAGTACAAAATGAGCTTGAAAAATCTGTTCTCATGATCTTCTGCCTGAGTAATTTGCTTGAGTGTTTCTTTTTTTTTTATATAAAAACTTAGGTGTTTTTATTTATTTTTTGAAAGAGAGAGAGAGAGAAGATAGAGGTAGATAGTTTTCATCCTTTAGTTCATTTCCCAAATTCTTGTGACAGGACTGAGCCAGGCCAAAGACTGGAACCTAGAACTCAATCTGGGTTTCCCATGTGGGCAGCAGGGAACCCAGATTCTTGAGCCACCCACCCTCTGCTGCTTCCCAGGGTGCATATTCATAGGAAGGGGGTTGGGAAGTGGAGGAGCTGGAACTCCAACCACGTGCTGCGTGATAGGAGATGGGGCATCCCAAGTGGCAACTTAACTGCTGTGCCAGATGCCCGGCTGAAGCATTGCTTTTGTTATGAGCCTCCTGCTGTGTGTGTGTGTGTGTGTGTGTGTGTGTGTGTGTATAAAAATGTACATCATATTTGAAGAATCAGCTTGCTTAATTGGAAATTCTAGATTGGTAGTTCAGTGGTCCCCCTTGCCTGCAGAGGGTATGTTCTGAGAGTCAATGAGTATCTGAACCGCTGGATAGTACCATTCCTGCATGTCGAGGAAACTCTGTATATGCATGTGCCTCGAAAAATTTTTGCACCAAAATAAGCTTATCTTTTAATTCCATTTTTCTACAGATTTTTTTGTTATTTATTTATTTATTTGAAAGAATTATAGGGAGAGACAGAGATCTTGATTTTTGATTAATTTTTAATTAAAAATTTTTGTAGTTGTCATCTTATTTATGTATATTTTTTTTTATTTGAGAGATACATAGAGGTTACATTTGCTAATTCACTCCCCAAATGCTTGTAACTGCCAGGGTGCCAGGAGGGGGCCATGCTGAAGCCAGGAAGCCTGGATCTCCCTCTGGGTCTCTCATGTGAGTGGCAGGGGCCCAAGTACTTGAATTTCCCTGATGATTAGTGTTCTTGAGCATTTGTTTTATCATATACCTATTTGGTCATTCATGTGTCTTCATCTTTTTTTTTTTTAAGATTTATTTTATTTATTTGAAAGGCAGAGTTACAGAGAGGCAGAGGCAGAGGCAGAGGCAGAGAGAGAGAGAGAGAGAGAGAGAGAGAGAGAGGTCAGTCGGTCGGTCTTCCATCCACTTGTTCACTCCCCAGATGGTTGCAATGGCCAGAGCTGTCCTGGTCTGAAGCCAGGAGCCAGGAACTTTCTCTGGGTCTCCCACTTGGGTGTAGGGGCCCAAGGATTTGGGCCATCTTCTACTGCTTTCTTAGGCCACAGCAGAGAGTTGGAATGGAAATCGAGCAGCCAGGACTCAAAACTGGCACCTGTATGGGATGCCGGCACTGCAAGCAGCGGCTTCACCCACTATGCCATAGCGTTGGCCCCTTGTATACCTGCTTTTTAAGAAATGTCTATTCAAGTTTTTTGCCCATTTTAAAATTTGGCTATTTTGTTGGCATTGAGTTGAGTTCCTCATATATTTTGGATGTTTTCCTTTATCACCCATGTAGTTTGTTAATACTTTCTTCCATTCTGTAAGTTGTTAGGCTCACTCTCTAGTTTGCTTTGCAGAAGCTTTTTAGTTTGGTTTAATCCCACTTACCTAGTTTTGCTTTTGTTAGCACTCTTGTTTAAAAATTTGTGTGAGTGATTATCTTGAATATCTTTCTATTATTGTATTTTCCTTGAGTGTTATTATTTGATTTATCTGTATTTATACTCTTAAGCTTCTTTTTTGTGCTACATATATAATATTCTGTTGTATAAATTTGTCCTAGTTTTATTTATTCAATTGGTGGATATTTTGCTTCTTTCTTTTTTTTTTTTTTGCTATTTTTATATGTTGCATTGAATATTATTTAATGGATTCTCTTGGGTGTATGTTTGCGAGGATTTCTAGGGTATACAAGTTTATACGTAAGCACTGATGGTATGTTCCTTGTCCACTCTGGTTCTCACTCTCCCTGGAAGTATGTGATATCAGAAAGCCCGGTTCTGGATATTATATATTGTTGTGATTATTTTATTGTAGACTAACTGGAGAATACAGAGCTGAGTGTATGCCTTCTAGTGTACTGTAATTTTACCTTGTTGTTTGTTTATATAAATGGGGACCAACCTTTCCTTAGATCGTCAGTTTTATTAAAACAACTGTCTTTGTTGACCTCAGTTAATTATCCTATAAAGAATTCCATATGTTTGTTCCTACAAGGAATCCCATATGTTTGTTTTTTCTCTGTTGCAAAGTTATCTTCTGTAATAAAATCATGATTATGCAGTTGCCAGTTCACACTTGAAAGTGAGCTTTTCTCAGATGTGACCACAGTCCTCTGGGTGGACAGCCACGGTGGCACCGGAGTCTCAAGCACTGAAACGCGATATGCGTTTGCCCTGATGGGCAGTGAGCAATTGTAGGTAGAACTCATGGCGTCTTTTTAAGAACAAAGGAGCTGGCCCCAACTTAGAGACAGTTAATGTCAACATTAATGCATTTATGTGTACTTTTAAATGAATAAATATTTGAAACTTTCTTGGTTTCAGTTTCCAATAGAATAGCTGTTGATTGTTATAATCCAAATGTAGTCTCTGCCTCTCAGAGTTTGAACAGGTCCTAAGGTCAGAAGTTTTGAGAAGGATCTGTGCTGCAGTATATTAGCTTGGGCCTCCATCTGCGGTGCCACCGGCATCCAATGTGGGCATCAGTTTGAGTCCTGGCTGCTTCATTTAGGATCCAGCTCCCTGCTGGAGGCATGGGAGCGCAGTGGAGGATGGCTCTAGTGCCTCAAGACCTGGGTGAAGCTCTTGACTCCAGGCTTCCGATTGGCCCAGCTCCAGCCGTTGCCACCATTTGGAGAGTGAATCAGCTGATAGAATACCTCTCTTTCTCTCTGTCTCTGCCTGTCTGAAAGTCTGCCTTTTGAATAAATAAGTAAATCTTTAAAAAAAAACCCAAGAGGGAAAAAAAAAGGGTTGAGAAGCACTGCTTTAATCACATGGAAGATGTTATGAACAAAAAGGTAATTTATTCTTGCTGGAGACAGTCATCATGATGGAGAACTGGGTAGTATAATTTCTTTAAAAGGTGAATTCAGCTGAACTTCAAGTTATATATCACTTTTAAGGAAATTTTTAATTCTTTGCCTTACAACCTTGTTTATAACAGGATTATATTTGTAATTAAATACTTTGCAGGTGCTGACCTTAAGGAAAGAGCCAAAATGAGTTCCAGTGAAGTTGGTCCTTTTGTCTCCAAAATCCGAGCAGTGATTAATGATATCGGTAAGCACACTTGCATTCTCTGTTCAGTATGAAGATAATCTTAAATGTCAGATTTTAAAAGTTACCCACTATCCTTATATATAAGTTTTTGTCAGATACTTATATAACCATGATGTGCATGGTTATATATAATTTTATAATTATGATAACTTCTGTATGATGGGATGGCATATATGAGTACTTATTTGAAAACAGAATAGTTTGACCTAAGCCTTTGCCCTAAAAATAGCTCTTTCTCATACACAAGAACATACACAAACATATGAACTTGGATTTTTTATTTTCTTTTGTGTAAATAGAATCATATTATTTCATTAACATTACCAGATATATCAATTTATTATTATTACTTTATAACTTACTGCTGCATACTAATTCGTAGTCATTTTTAAAAAGTAGTAATTTATTCTGTTTATTTGAAAGGCAGAGAAAGAGATGAGATCTCCCATCTGCTGCTTTGCTCCTGTTGGGCCCATGGTAGCTGGGGCCAGGTGAGGTCAAAACAGGAGCTAGGAGCTCAGTCAGGTCATCCACAGGGGTGATAGGACCCAACTGCCTGAGCCATTACTACTGTCTCCCAGAGTCTGCATTAGCAGGAAACTGGAATTGGAATTGGAGCCTGGACTTGAACCCACGCACTCCTTGGGGATGCAGGAGTCCCAAGCTATGTCTAAACCATTACGCCTGATCCACTAATCCCTAGTCTTACCCAAAATATTTAATTCTTTGTTAATGAACATTTAGATTTTCTTAAAAAAACTGTTTTTGTTGTTTACACTAAAGCAGTGAATATCCTTGTATAATGATTCCTAAACATAGAGTTGCTTTTCCAAGTATCATATATTAATATTATATTTTAATAAATCCTAGCTAATTGCATTACAAAAACATTGTAATAATTTATATTCTCATTAATTATATGACAGTATCTGTTCCATCATACTCCTGTTAGCATTCAGTGTTGCTGTTTTTAAAAAATATTTATTTATTTGAAAGGCAGAGAGACAGAGAGAAGACGCAGAGTGAGAGAGAAAGCTTCCATCTGCTTGTTCATTCCCCAGATACCTGCAACAGCCAGGTCTTGGCCAGGCTGAAGCCAAGACTCAGGTCTTAACCCACTGTGCCTCAACACCAGCCCCTACCTCATTTCATTCTGTGCTGGTATATTATCCAAGGCCCTTCTTTGCTTTTGTCTCCAACATCCAGCTTATTATATTCAAATGTCTTGAGCTGAACTTTGTTTAGAAGTTCGTCAGAAAGCTTGATCTTTCAAGTCAAAGTTGATGCTGCCTAAAACTTTATATATATGCTAAGACAACTGGCTAAGACGGGTCTCTTTGTTGAAATTATTTTGATGCTTCTTCAGGAATCTTTCTGTTTTGTGGATTCTGAAATTGGAAAGTGTTTTGAGATGCTCTATCTTTACAGTCGCGTTTTCTTTTCTTTGATTATAGCAGTAACTTTTCATTCTGGATCCTGATCCAGGCTCCATTTTTTCCTCCTTAGTTATTTAATATTTGTTAATGGGACTTGTTATTACATCGTCATGCCAACATTTTTGAGCTGTCTTTTATAATGACTTGGAGAGATTTTGAAAGTCATGTAGAAACTGAGTATCTTGGTCTAATCTATACATTAAATATGTTGGAAACCTGAGGCAGGCAGACTTTTACTTAAGGGAAGATACAGTAACGTTTTAGGCATGGCAGGGCCACAGGGTCTGTGTCGAAGCTGTGTACTCAGCTTCCACGTTGTAGTGTGGAGACAGTGACAGACCATGTAGAAACAAATGCACATAATTCTGTTCCAGGAAAACATTGTCTGTGCCTGCTGACATTTGAACTTCATGTGATTTTTATGTCGTAAATGGTATTTTTTATGGCACAGCCTGTTTAGCTGCCTCTTGGGATGCCTGCATCCCGTATCGGAGTGCCCGGCTGGAGTCCCAGCTACTCCGCTCTTCCAGCTGAGCTTCCTGTTGGTGCACCCAGAAGGCAGCAGATGGTGGCCCGGCGCTTGGGTTCCTGCTGCCCGGGGAGGGGACCCAGGTGGAGTTTCAGGCTCCTGGCTTTGGTCTGGCCTAGTCCCGGCTATTGTGGGCATTTTGACAGTGAGCCAGGGGATGGAAGGAAGATCTCATGCTCTGTGTCTCTCCCTTCCAAATAAATAAGTAAGTAAATCTTGTTTAAAGAAGTGTAAGATTTATTCTTAGCTTACGGTTTTACTAAAACAGACGTCGGGTCTGATTTTCTTTCTGTCTCAAGAGCCTCCTAACTTCTTTATTTTCCCCTGTTGTTTGGAATTGGTTCTAGTCTTCCACCATTTTTATTTGTTTATTTTTTAAAAAAATTAATTAATTTTAGAGACAGAGAGGATGAGTTCTCATCTGCTGGTTCATTGCTCAAATGCCTCCAACAGTAGGAGCTGGACCTGTCCTGAGTTAGGAGCAGGAGCCAGCAGTTCCAGCCAGTGTCTCCCATGTTATTGGCAGGAATTCAGTGACTCGAGCCACTCAACTGACTTCCAGGCTCTGCATTAGCAGCACGTTGGCACTGGACTAAGGTGCTTCAGGTGTGTGGGCACCTTAACTGCTTGGTTCAATAATACCCATATCCTATTTTTTTTTAAATATGTTGACTTCCAGTTCATTTGAACAACTTGCTCATACTTCTCTCAGACCCTTTTGATTGGTTTTTGCTTTGAGATGTAAAGCTTCTTTTTTAGATTTATTTATTTATTTGAAAGAGTTTAGAGAGCGGGACAGACACAGAAAGAGAAAGAACTTCCATCTGCTGGCTCACTCACCTGTGGCTTCAGTGCTGAAGCTGGGCCTATCCGAAGCCAGGAGCTTCTTCCAGGTCTCCGCATGGGTGTAGGGGCCCAAGGACTTGAGCCATCTTCCTCTGCTTTCCCAGGCCATAGCAGAGAGCTAGATTGGAAGTAGAGTAGTCAGGACTGGAATGACACTTCAGTATGGGTTATCAGCATCACAGGCAGCTGCTTAACCTGCTTACTCACAGCACTGGCACATTTAATAGACTTTTTTTTTTTTTTAAAGATTTATTTATTTATTTGAAAGGTCGAGTTACACAGAGAGGGAAGGATAAGCAGACAGAGAGAGGTCTTCCATCTGCTGGTTCACTCCCCAGATGGCCGCAAGAACCAGAGCTGCACTGATCCGAAGCCAGGAGCCAGGAGCTTCTTCCAGGTCTCCCACGTGGATACAGGGGCCCAAGGACCTAGGCCATCTTCTACTGCTTTCTCAGGACATAGCAGAGAGCTGGATCAGAAGTGGAACATCTGGGACTTGAACCGGCACCCATGTAGGATGCCAACACTGCAGGTGGAGGCTTTACCTGCTATGCCACAGTGCCTGTCCCTTAATAGACTCTTAAACCAGAGAATACATCTTAGGAACACATGGCATATTTATAAAAATGTCATGTGTTAGGCTCTAAAGTCTGTTAAATTTCAGAAAATTATAATATACAAATATTATATATATGAAGCAGTTAACTTTGAAATAAAATAGATGTATGCATATATAGAGATTTGAAAATCAATTATTTGTAAATTTAAAAATAACTATTGAATTTTATTCATGGGTCAAAGAATAAACTATAAAGGAAAAAAAAACTCTGAGTGAATGATTATGAAATCATTGTATATCCAAATATGTGAGATATATATTGGTTAAGGTAGTATCTGAGGGAAATTTGCAACTTTAAATTCATATGTTATC
The DNA here is from genome assembly GCF_051225735.1 of Oryctolagus cuniculus. Taxonomy (NCBI): domain Eukaryota; kingdom Metazoa; phylum Chordata; class Mammalia; order Lagomorpha; family Leporidae; genus Oryctolagus; species Oryctolagus cuniculus. The sequence goes on along the minus strand of NC_142867.1, from coordinate 139,746,866 downwards.
AAGTGAACCCACTGAAAGTAAATAGCAAATCATCACCTCAAACAATTAAATTTGTGCGTCCAAAGATAGTTGGAAGAAAGCAGTGATGCAAGGAGCAGAGATTTGTGAGGCAGAAGACAGAGGGACAGTTGGAAGGATCAATACGAGGCCAAGCCCTTTGCAGGCATAAGTGATTGTAGCAGTACGTGCTGCAGGCGACAGAAGGGCACGGTTATGGATACATGAGAAACTGTGGCGAGAAAACTCTATGTGAGTAAATGTGAAATTTGTGTCTCACGAAGAAATTGTGGGCTGGAGTAGTCATATAACCAGGAGAAAATTGAACCAGTGGTTATTATTTTTTTTAAAGATGTATTTATTTATTTGAAAGGCAGAGATAGAGAGAGAGAAGGAGGGAGAGCAAGGTATCTTCCATCTGCTGGCTCACTCCCCAAGTGGCCACAAGGACCAGAGCTCAGTCGATCTGAAGCCAGGAGCCACAAGCTTCCTCCTGGTCTCCCACCTGGGTGCAGAGGCCCATGAACTTGGGACGCCTCGAATACTTTCCCAGGTGTTAGCAGGGACCGAGATTGGAATTGTAGCAGCTGGGACTCTATAACCAGAGCCCATAGGGGATGCAGACATTGCAGACTTAACCTTCTATGCCATAGTGCTGGCGCCTGATTATGTTTTTTTTTTTTTTTTTTAACATAAGAAAGCACCAGGCCCAGTTTGTAGATGTTAAGGATGTGTGTTTCAGATGTCTTAGCTAACTTGTCAGGAGCAGACCACTACAATCTTACATAGACTGTTCCACTGATGGTAGAATGAGATTTACTGCTGAAACTCACTGGTTTCAGGCTAGTATCACCTTTATAACCAAATTTGACAGAAGCAGCTGAATAAAGGAATATGAGGAGCTGGTCTCCCTGTGAGCATAGCAGCAGGTTATTAAAAAAAAAAAAAAAAGACTAAGTTGGATTTACCCAGCAATACAAGGGTAGTTTCTATGGAAATGTTAGAAAATATTAAATTTAATTCTTGACATTTGCCAATTAAAAAAATAATGTTCACTTCAGTAGTTCAAGAAAAAGTATCTGGGAAATGTCAACATCTATTCTTAGGAAAAGCTCTCAGTAAACTAGGATTAGAAGGAAACTTTCTTAGCCTGATGAAAACTGTTTCTTGATAGTTAAATGTTAGAAGCCATCTCCTAAAGTCAGGGACAAGATGAGAGGTTCCATTCTTACCACCCCCGACCAACATAGTTCTGAAGTCTTGACCCTTGAATACAGCTAGGTGACAGAAATAAAGCAAGTGGGGACTGAAAACAAAGAAATCACAGTGTCTGTCTCATGTGGTGGGATTTTCTGTGATAAACTTATAAGGATCAACAGATTATTAGAAATATGGAAAGCACCACAAGATGGTGGGATATGAAGCATATGTTAAAAATAATCTGTTGCCTTTTGTTGTACCAGCAACAGACAAAAGATGTCAAGAAGAAATACTTTTGAAAATAAGGAACAAAAATGGAACTAGGAATATATGCAGCATATGTATAAAATTATGAAACTTTATTGAGGGCATTTAAAAATAAGTGAAGACACATCATCCTCTTGGATAGGAAAATTCAGTATCAAAAGGATGATTCTCATAAGTAATGTACAGATTCAGTATCTTAAGTTCTTAGCATCTGTTATGTGAAGGACTTAAACAAAAAATGGCCCTCAAATAGCCAAATACTCTTAAAGAAAAAAAAAAGAGAGTTCTTGCCTTATCAATATTCAAGACTTAGTTTAAAAAATATAGATATTGGGGACAGCACTGTGGTGAAGAGAGTAAAGCTGCCGCCTGCAGTGCGGGTATCCCATATGGGCACTGGTTTGAGTCCTGGCTGCTCTGCTTCTGATCCAGCTCTCAGCTATGGCCTGGAAAAGCAGTAGAAGATGGCCCAAGTGCTTGGGCCCCTGTACCCACATTGGAGACCTAGAAGAAGCTCCTGGCTCCTGGCTTCAGATTGGCTCAGCTATTTGGTGAATGAACCAGTGGTTGGAAGACCTCTCTCTTTCTCTTTCTTTGCCTCTGCCTCTCTGTAACTTTGCCTTTCAAATAAATAAATTAATATTTTAAAGATATAGACATTGCGGTGTATATTATTGGATTAATTTAGGGATAGACATGTGGCCCAGTGGGGCACAACAACAAACCCCAGAGCAGACCCGTCCAAGTGGGGAAGCTGATGCATGGGGAATGACAGTCTTACTAACTTTAGAAGAAGAAAGGAAAACATTTATGCCCTTGAATGGGTTGAATAATTTCCTAAAACAAAATGCAACCTATGAAAGGAAAAATTGGCAAGTTGTATCAATTTAAATTTAAGAATATATTTTAATTAAAGAATACTGTGATGTAGAAAGTTGCCAACTGGGAGAAAATACTTGAAACACCTTGTGGACAAAGGATACTATGTGTCCATGCACAGGTACCTATGAATCCAGTAAGACACCACCAAAAACATTTCACACCAGAGGAAAGAGGAGTAAGGTAAATCTGGAAAAACCGGAGCAGCTCATTAGTAGCCATAGAAATGCAAATTCAGAGCACCACAGGATTCCACGGGTCAGGGACCAGATTAGCCAAACATTTTAAAGCCTGACCTTTCTAAGAGTTACTGAGGAGGTTAATATCTGGGAAGGAAGCTTTATACTCTTCCATTGGGAGTTACATTGTTGTAACTGCTTAGGAAAACAACTTGACATTGTCTTACAAATTTGACCATCCACTTTCCTTAAGACAGGGTAATTCACTTGTTGGGGGCATTTACTAAGAGGGGTGACTCTAAGTCTGTTTTTAGGATACTCATAGTTAAGAAATATATCCACAGTTTGTGCCAGAAACACATAGGAGTGGGAGAATGTTAAGATACCAGGTTCCATTCTTTGTGCACTGCAGTCTGATACTCCCTGTGTTATTTAGAAAAATTTCTGATTTGAGCCTCTATTGAATGGATTGCTGCTTGCATTTGAAACATTATTATCCTGTGGATATTTTCCACATGCATCCTTGGGAAACTTACATTGTTAATAGCAACAAGCTGAAAACAACCAAATTTCAGTGACATGAGACTGAATAAATATTTTGGTATGTTTGTACAATAAAATAGGCAGCATTGCACATGTGAGTAAATGAATTAATATGCACCTGTAACAGCATGAATAAATCTTCGAAGCGCCATGTTGAATTAAAAACAGCAAGATACAATTTTTATAAAACTAGAAGCATGCAAAGCTAAACCTTGATAGTTAGAGGCATCTAAGTATGTAATGAAATCACAAACACAGGAAATACGGGTGCTAAAGAGCTGCATGGGGATGGCACTTTGGGTTGGGAGGAGACAGGTGGAAGTTGATGAGGACACATACGCAGATGGGGATTAGTTCTGACCTAGGTCTGTCTGTGAGTGGGGAACGTGTGGAAATTGTGTTATACTTCATTACAGGAATATATTTCTTGTGTCCTTATAGAGCAAACTTGTTAAAAAGATTTCTCTGCCACGAGTCTTGCAAACATTTTTTACACTTTTTCCCGTTTTTTTTCCTTCTTCTTCTTTATATTCAAGAAAACCCAGAGTTTGCATTTTTAGGAAATATCTCTTAAAGTTTCTCAAAGGGGAGAAAAAACCCCTTGCATGCCTAACAGAATGGATTTATGGATCAGATACTGCACAGTGGCTTCCAATGACTTCTTGGCCCATTTCATGGGTTCTCCTCATGGCTTGTTCATTTTCTGCAAGAAGAGCTTCTTTGATTCATCTTTTCTTTGGGAGGAAGTGGCTTGGCTGGTGTGTGTGTTACACTCCCGAAGCTGCTTCACATACAGACCTTCTAGTAATTTGGTACCCCGACCAGGTGTGCCGGGCCTGCCCACAGTCACTCAGGTGGCTGTCAGATCTTCAGAAATCTCACAGCTGGCAGTCACATCAGGGAGCAGCCCTGAAGCCACGTTGTTCCTGACTGTTGGATACCACTTTGCCGCCCTGGAGATCCTCTCTCTCTCTGGGATCTGATAGGCAAATGGCTTTTCCTCTTGGCCAGGATCCTTCTTCCTGGCTGTGAGAATTTCCTGTGCTCTGCTTGCTTTTAATGAGAGAGAATCTGTTAAGTAAAAGCTATTTTATTAAAATAGAAATGAGAAAGAAGTTCTGTATTTCATTCAGTCACTGAATATGTTAGTGTTCCCAGTTTCTTAAAATCTTACACAGTACACAGTAACTCTAGGATACTAGAACAACATTCAGGTTTTGTTTTTATTGTTTTGTTTTGTTTTTGTCTTAAATAACAACAAAGAAAGAATTCAGATGGCTCTTTCCCAGATTCTTCATTCAAAGGGCAGATTCTAAAAGCAATCATTGTTGCAGGTCCCCTCCCCCTTCCAGGTAAGTGGGATCTGAGTTGAAAGCAGTGCACTTGCCGTCGCCGCGGCTCACTAGGCTAATCCTCCACCTTGCGGCGCTGGCACACCGGGTTCTAGTCCCGGTCAGGGCGCCGGATTGTGTCCTGGTTGCCCCTCTTCCAGGACAGCTCTCTGCTGTGGCCAGGGAGTGCAGTGGAGGGTGGCCCAAGTGCTTGGGCCCTGCACCCCATGGGAGACCAGGAGAAGTACCTGGCTCCTGCCATCGGATCGGCCGCGGCGGCCATTGGAGGGTAAACCAACGGCAAAGGAAGACCTCTCTCTCTGTCTCTCTCACTGTCCACTCTGCCTGTCAAAAAATAAAAAATAAATAAATAAAAAAAGCAGTGCACTGATTATTTTGAATTATCGGGTATCAGCAGTGGAGTAAGGATTCACAAACATGAAATTACCCGAATCTGCCAGGTGTCATTATCCAATTTACCATCCCGTGTCCGGCGTCAGGATGTGCACGTTCCTTGCCTATCACTGTTGCGACCCACATTGTGCAAGTTAGCCAGTGTAGATACATGAGGGCTGCACACGTGAGGTACCTCACAGATGGCCATTCTTGTCTTTGATAGGGATTTAAATCAGATGTTTCATGGGAAGCTAGAAGATATTTTTAGAATTCTCTCTGAAATAGAAACTCTGGGCAGGGAGAGGGTATGGGGCAAATCCAGTTCTTTGAAGTTGAGGTGTTGAAGACTCACTACTTGATCAAGAAATACCTAAGATAGGTTTTCAGTAGAATTTTAGATCCGATGTAGCATGAGGTGAGTGATGTTTTTTGTAAGCAATTTCCCACAATAATCCTTTAAAGCACCTTGCTTTTCCATCTTCTTTTTCCTTTCTCTGAGGAAATAAAATTGCAGAAGCTGTAACTTAGCTTTGTAAATGCAAAGCTGAATTTGCATGGGAATACAGGTAATTATGTTAAAAGAGACAGTTGACAAAATTAATCTGCTAAGAAAAATCTTAAGATTTTTTTAACAAGGTTGTATAAAAAGAAATAATGTAATTTTGGAAGTTTTCAAATTCTGTGGTTGGCTTTCCTTCATGTGATTGCAAATCTGTTCATCAAAAGCTATCTCTCTGAATCTAATAACAAAGAAGATATTTTTATACAACAGAATAAAAAAATCTCATACAAATTTTATGGGATAAACCTATTCTTAAACAGTGTTTCTCATTTTTATTAGTATGTTTTTCAGTTTTAGGATTGTGACACATTTGAATTTTGGGATTGAGAAGCTCAAAGTAACAAAATCTCCAAAAAAAGCAAAACGATCATACTATAATGGATGTATATGTGTATTAAACCTTTTTCTTGGCCACCCTTCTGCTGAGGTTTCTTAGTGGAATCAAACTTTTCCTGCCCTAGGTATATTGGTACAAGTGAGTATTCTTCAATGTTTTGGTAACCAGGTGCTATTTCTTTTTTAACATCTTTATCTTACACTTAAGGTTACATTGTATTCTGTAAGAGAACAGTTGCCATAAGGTGATGCTTATTTTATTGTAGAAAGTTAAATTTTTGTATCGTCAAAATGTGATGAATTCCTGAATTGTTTAGTATAAGTTTATTAAGCCTTATAGGCTGAACAGAATCTCTTGATGTGGATTCAGGAAATGTGGATTTCAGCTTTCCTTTTACCATCTGATTCTTTGCATCTCCCCTCCCCTGTTGTAAGGACCACAAGTGAGCTTTCTCTGTTTTGTTTCTTCTTGTGTACCTAGTCTCAAGCATTGTAATGGGTACATGCATGGTAGCTGTCAGCGTAAATGGCCTAGTGTCTTGTTGGTGCAGATATGTTAGCCAAACTGTAGTTCTTTCCTCCTATCTTCAGGTCAGGTCCTCTCCTGGAATCCCTTTCTGTCTGTCTCTGCATAAAATTCCAAGAGTCATGCTGCAAGTTGCCAGAGCCTGATTCTCTCTGTTGTACCCCAGTCCCTCTCCTGTTGCCCCTTGGCGGTAGGGTGGTAGGTTGAACAGGATGGATGCTGTGATAGTAAATGAGGACAGTGGCCTCTTTACTGGATTGGGATGGGAGGTGTAGCTCAGGAGTTGAGGTGTGTTTGACTTACGTGCAGAGATAGTGGTACCTAGCAGACAATCTCGTGGAAGTGTCAGGTTGGCAGCTGGATAGCAGTTTGGCGTTTACACAGGTAGCCCGACTCCAGAGGTAAATTTGGGAGTCATCAGAATTCTGATGCTGTGTGAAACCATGACCCTGGGTGAGACATGTGGGGAGTAAGTGTGGAGAGAACCAAGTCTGAGACCTGTGAGCGTTGTGGTGTTCAGAGGCTGAGCTGAAGATCCAGCCAAGGTAGGGAAGCAGGAGGAAAACAAAGTAATGTTTTTTTTCCTTCTTCAAGATTTATTTATTTATTTGAAAGTGTCACACACACACACACACACCTTTCATCTGCTAGTTCTATCCCTAAATGACTGCAGTGGCCCAGGCGGGGACAAGCTGGAGCCAGGAGCCTGGAACTCTGGATCTCCCACTTGTTTGGCAGTGACCCAAGTACTTGGGCCATCTCCTGCTGCTTTCCCAAGTGCATTAGCAAGGGCTGGGTTGGAACCCATGGTCCAGTATGGGATGCTGATATCGGAAGCAGTGGCTTTGAACCCACTGCACCACAATGCTGGCCCTGGGAAAATGATTTTCTAAAAGTCTAGTGAAGAAAATGTTTCAGCAAGGAGGATCTAATCAGATGCTGTTGACCAAAAACGATGAACAACTCAGAATTGTCATTGGTGAGTCCAACAAGCACTTTCATTGTAGAGGAGTGTTGGGGCTGTGGATAGCTGTTTCTTTGCCTGGCAAATGATGAAAATCTCCATTGCTTGGAAGTTTTGGGAGCTCTCCCAAACCCCTAGTCTGACTTTTAGGTATAGGTCTGCTTCAGAAAGTACTTACCTGAAATGTGTCTTGGCTGTGGATGAATACCTCCCGTGACTTGGCTTCTTGTAGACCAAATATAAACAAGCATATGCGGAACGGTTTTCCCTCAAAAATATGTGTATGCTTTCTGTGAAGGATAACATCTGATTTATCATGTCTTAGTAATAGCCTCTGATGTAAGATTCAAAGCCTTGGAGTATGAATAAGACATGAGTAAATTTTTACTGAAATTTAAAATGTTGCATTTTTCACTGGACATGTTTAATCATTATCTTCATTTTAATTACATAAGAGGCTAAACTGAGAAATGTGCTTATAAAGGTATAAATCTACTTAAATCTCTTTCTTCTACTCCATATTATGATTTAGAGATTCTTGGGTAATGAATACAGAAGAACTGGCATAAATTCATACCCCTTTTAAGCATTTCTTTTGATTTAGCAGTGTCTGATTCTTATTTACAGAAAATTATAGACAAGAGTGATTCCTTGTACTTTAATGCTTTATCATGATTTTATTAAAATCTTAGCTCTTTTAGATATTTCAGCTGTGTTTTGCTTTATGTGAAATGAAGCATAGCTTATTCTGAAAATACTTAAATTTAATACCACAGTGACTATTAAAATACAATTTGAAAGATTGTACACTTATTAAATTTCCTTTGCTATTGCTTACATGATTACTTGGCTTTTATTTTAGATATATTTTATTAAGAATTGCTTAATAAAGAACATTTTCAAGGTATGCAGAATTGTTTGTCATTGTGCCAAACTGATCTGAAATGTTTATTTATGCTCACATGACTTGCTTGTTTCAGGGTCAAGGAGATTTTTTAAAATATATAATTATTGTAGTCGACTTAGATGCAACCCAGCATGAATTTTACTTTTTTATTTTCCTAATTTGATGTAATGAGCAGAAATTGGAGTGCTGAATTATGGTGTGTGCAACATTGATTGATAGAACATGCTAGTTAATTGTCTTTGTTTTCCATGCAGTGACTTACAGATCTCAATTTTAGTTTTCTTTATCCTCTTGCCAAGAGTGATGGAAAATGAAAACAAGTCTGCAGGAGCCAATTATTTTCTCTTACGTGTTGTTAACATCTCTTTCCTATTGAGTCATCATTCAGTGCATAGTTAAACTTCATGGTTTACAATTTATGCTTCTCTCCTTTCCTTTTTTGGAATTTTATTGACTTTGTTAACTTTCCCTGGATGTTAATATCATTGTGAGTTCTGACAGTTTTTGTGAAAATTATATCATGTAAGCAGGAGCACTGGGTGTAACAGCTAAGCTTTGTTACTGACTCCAAAATAGTACTCTAGAATTTGACAAGACTTAAAAAAAGGGATTCACTCTTTTGGGGCTTTTCTGTGTTTGCTGTGTTCCGTAGGGAGCGTCTGAGCATGTCCTTTGTAAGCACTGAAAACTCTTCAGGACCCTCCCTCCTTCTTTCTCTTATACGCAGTAATTATTCCCAATATTTCAATTTCATATACACATAAATACATACATATAAATTTGGACTTTTTCTGGACTTTTATGTGAATATATTTTTAGATAGAAAGATACCCATCTTTGTTAAGATTGTAAGATTTTATTTTTGCGTTTGACTGAGATACCATATGCATCTTTTACACTTACCTTCTTTTCTTTTTTGTTTCCCTAACATTCTGCCTATGGTTGGCTTTTACTTCATGATCCAGGTAGAGTTTCTTTCTTCCTAGATGAATGTAGTTCTTTACATGTACTGGTATGTTTGGTGTTAGGTCTATCGTTACGATTTTCTGTGGCCTTTGATTTTGGTAATTTGACAGTTAAAAATCATCTTAAGTATGTTTGGTACTTTTCCGGCTTGTTCCATGTATGGGTTTATTCCAAAAATGTGAAAGCGTTGTGTGACTATTTTTGTATCATTCAAGATAATGACTAATCCCAGCTCCCCAGGCGGTGCCTGTTAGCTTTTTTATACTTTCCTGTTGTTTTTCGTCAATTATTGTGGTGTGAGAGCAGGACACCTCAGGGCCCCCCAGCGTTGGGGTGCTTCTCACCACCAGCAAGCAGGCAGGCAGCTCTGCAGTGAGCACCGCACCCCCCAGTCTGATTCGGTTCTGACACTGGCTACTTGGAGGTGGTGTCTGAGCCCATAGGGATCTCAGGGGCTCCGTCCCCAAGACTGCTCTCCCCACTTTAGATTCAGATCATGAGCTGATCACTGGCCTGTGCTTCTGACTTACCTTCTCTAAGTTGGAGTTCCCATCGTCTCCTCTTTCAGTTACTTTGCTAGCGTGACGGACAGGACTCTGGAAAGCTTGTTTCGTGGTTTATTATAAGGGGTATTTTAGGGGACAGAAGTAAACAGTCAGATGCAGAGGCCCGTAAGTCATGGTGCAGAGGGTCCCCAGTGCAGGAGCTCTGTCTGTCTGGAACTGGAGTGCACCACCCTCCCTGCCCATGGATGCATTCTTGTTCACTTCCTGGAAGTCCCCATGTGGTCCCCTACCCACAAGCTCTCTGAACCCCTCAGGTTTTTATGGAGGCTTCTTTACATAGTCATGACTCATTAACCCATTGGCCTCTGACGATCAACTTAACTTTCAGCCTTGGCTCTTCTCCTTGGAAGTTGAGGATGGGGCTGAAAGCCCCAACCTTCTAAACTTGGGACCAGCTGCCATCCTGAAGCTACCTAGGGACTGCAGTCATCTCATTAGCAAAACAGTCACTTAGGTAAGTCCAGTGATTTTGGGGATCTGTATCTCTGGAATTAAGAAGGCAGATCAGATACATCTTTTACAGTATCACAGTAGTGAACTTGAGTCGCTGTTTCTTAGGAAACTTCGTTATCATTACTGAGTTGCACTGATAATGCAGCCTTTCTGATAAGGTTGCTGGCGGGAGTGTGTGGAGACCTGCGCCAGCAGCCCCTCACCTGCACATTTCCCGCAGGCAGGCTTTATGTGAGTGGGATTTTGACAGGCAGTAGATGCCCCAGGGTTGATCCTTCCTTCTTTCATAGTCATGCACTGCCACAGTATGGGTTTGGGGGCCCAGAGAAAGCTCAAGTCAGAGCTCCCTTGCAATCAGCCAGCTGGTGCCATGTGGTTTCCAGGATTCCCTGGTCAGACCCAGCAAACTGGTGTTGCTCGTGGAGCACAGAACCAGCCTCCTATCCACTTCCCTCAGAGTCTAGCCTCTCCCTGTGCTCCGATGCCTTTCACAGGTACTCGGGGGAAGGATGGAAGGAGGATCACCATCCTGAGGCCTTCCTCAGGCCTCCAGTCTAGGATGGCAAATCAGTGATGGGCAGTCATGGTCAAGAGTCAGACCCTGGGGCTTGCTACACTGCCTGTACCACAGATTGTAGTGGTGCCAGGCAACCAAGACAACTCTTGCCTCAGTGTCCTGTAAGAAGATGAAATCCTTGTAGTCATTGTAACTCTGGTCTCGTAAGGCTGATAGGGGTTCCCATGGTATCGGTTAGGTTTTTCTGACGTGGCCATCAGTGTAAGCATTCCGTAAGTCCTTGCTAGGTGGATCCTCGTTAGAAACATTATGCTCCTTTTCTCGGTTTCACAGTGGTCACTGTAGCAGAGATCTGACCTGGGGTTTGACATTTGAACTCCCCACAGCTATGTTCTACTGCTTCTCTGAAAGCCATCAGCATGGTGCCTGGTGTGTGTTTGAAGCAGGGACTGACTGGAGTTAGGACTTTGCTAATTCATTGAAACAGAAAGTGGCAGTATGAGCAGTGTACCAGCTCGGCATTGATGAACCCAGACTACACTAGTCTCTGATGTGTTGGCTTGGATATTGTCAGTAATGTGTCACTCAGAGTGTGCTCATGTGGAGTTGTGTTATTGACCCTCAGTTATATTAAAGAAGACATTCTTTTCAATCACTGGGTTGCTTTTGAAAAAATTGTAAGCATTCTCTTCTGGTTGACTATGGGAGTCACTATCTGTTTTGCTGAATTTTTCCAAATGTAGGTTTATAAGCTTTAGATGGAACTGAAGAGACTTTGTTGCGCTAATCATTGAGTATGGTACACAGCATGCAGTCAGGGTGTCCTTGGGTTCCTGTGGCTCAGTCTTACCCTAGAGCACTAACAGTCCAGAAGTAGAACAAAGGGCACTTTTACTCATGTCCCTTTGGTTTCAGTGAAAGAAGAGATTACTTATTTTATCATACCGCTAGAGCTTTTTTTTTGTTTTATTTTCTAGTAAAAAGTAACTTTTTCTTTATGGTGAGAATCAGTACAACTTGAAAATACTGTTATGGGCATTGTGAAAACACCTGTGGGAGGGAGTGCCAGCCTTCAGTGTTTGTTCTTGATCTGCTGGTACCCTCAGGAAGGACCACTGCTGTCCACTTTGTAGTTGTTCATCGCAACAACTTGTAGAGTTTCTGCACTTTGCTTGGCTTTTAACCTGGTGGTAGAAATGCAGTTGGCTTGCGGATGCTTGCTCTGTTTGAGGCCTGTGCTGCCCGAGACTTCTCCCTGAGGCTGCGTCTCCGTCTGCGGGCTCCTCGCCTTCCCTTTGCTGTGCTGTTGGCATCAGGCTGGCTCCTTTTGCAAAGGCCGGACTTTGTTCAGGGCTCTGTTTTGTTTTGTTTTGATGATTCCTTTAGAACTCAGTGATAGGGGTGGGAGGAAGTACTTTAAGCAGGAGGTAAAATTAGCTGAATTTAGAGATAGGTAGGGATTTATTGCAGTTTTTGGCAGACTTTGGTTTTCCTTCTAATCTTGAAAAATCTTGGTATTCAGACTCCTAGCATTCTCTGTGGGGCATTTTAATTGAAATGTTTCATTTCTCTTTTGCATAGAACACTGTTCTAGTAAAACTGAGTTTAAAAGTCAGATAACGGACACTGGCATTCTCCCGTGATCATTGACTTGTTCCTATTTTCCCAGAAGCTTACAGAGAGCCTACATTATGTGCTGTAATCCCCTGGAGAGCTGACAGCAGGTACTGTGATTTCCCCACACACAGGGTCCTGTCTCTGGCTTGTTGCCCCCGGCCGTGGTGTCCGGAAGGCTGTGAAGTACACTAGAGGCCTTCTTCAGAGCTGCTGTCTTTCCCTCTTAAAATAGAAAAACTGTTCAATTGTTTGCTTTAATTATATTTTTAGGAGCATTTCAAAGGATTATTATCTTCTTTGTCATACCTGGCTCATTTCCTGGTACAAAACTCAAAATAGCATCTGATCCCGTTGGTTGCATAACATTGAGTCATAATTTCTTCCTATTGCCGTTGGGAGTAGCCACTGCTCCTTGGATTTTCACTTCCCGTCTCATTCATTTGTGCTCTTATGTAACTGCCATTTTAGTATTTCTTCATGTCCTTGGAGCTGATGATCCGCCTTTGTAAAGGTGTGTCTTATGGGGTGCTCTCTGAAAGTGCTCCCAGATAGAAGGAGTGCAAAATGTAAAAACAAGTAGTATAGACTTTGAGATGATGCATATTTTTCTTGGAAAATTAAAAAAAGAGACTGAGACACATATCTTTTAGGGAAAAACTAGGAGTATGTATTCTCTGAGTATTTATAATGGTGTAAAACTATATATTAATTACTTAATATAATATATACTTATTTAAGTATAGTGTAAAACTATACTTAATTATGTAGTGAAGAACAAGAAGGCTACTTAATTCTTTAGTAGGAAAAATTTATAGGTAGCTTTCTACAATCCCAATTTATGCTAATTAATGTTTGAAAGTACTCAGTAGTTTAGCTATTATTTTTGTAGGAGGACTCCAAATTTATTTTCATTTTGTATTATATATTTGTTATTTGTTTATTTGAAAGTCACAGGGAGACAGAGAGGGATCTTCCATCTACTATCTCCCCAAATGCTTGCAATAACCAGGGCTGGGCCAGGCCAAGCTAAGAGCTTGGAGCTCAGTCTGGGTCTCCCGTGTGGGTGGCAGGGAGCCAACTACTTGAGCCATCACCTGCTGCCTCTCAGTGTGTGCATGCGCAGGAAGCAGGCATGGAGGAGAGAGCTGGGATGGAAGCCCAGGCACTGTGATATGGGATGTGGGTGTCCGAAGCTGTGTGTTCACCCCTGCGTCAAATGCTTGTCCTGTTAATGTATTTCTTACAGTGTTAAAGACTTTTGCTGTCTTGAGAAACTTAATTTCTCATATTATAAACTGTCAAATTTAAAAAGAATTTCCATTCCAAAAGTATAAAACTATGAGGAGAGTGTTATATCCTCTAACTTCAGAATTAACGTTATGTCCCATTGACCTATATAGAGGACACCTAGAGAGACAGATTGAGCAACAAATATGCCATTTATGGTAACTTTGAAATATTTGCAGAATTAAAAACTTGGACCTAATGGATTAGGAAAACCCAAGCATGAAGCAACTCATTTGAGCCCCTCTTGCCCCAGTCCCTAGGTCAGCCCCTGGGTGCTTTTCCACTGCTCATCTTCCACCGTGGTCAGTGTGAATGCCACACCCCCAGTCAGGTGGTTCCTGACACCTGTCTGCCAAACATGCGCTCCCTCATTTTGTTTTGTTAGCATAAATTTGTTTCTTACAGTACCTCTGATAATGGGGTGGGGCATGTTCATGGATCAGTCTCATTGAAGTACTTTTTAATGCATCAGATGTTTTCCTTAATGACTGTATACTTTGAAAGAGATAATGCTAAGTGTAATGTTAAAGTACAAAATGTGTTAGAGATATGAACTAATAAAAACACAGGCAGAAATCTCATCACTGCCACCCTTTATAGTGCAATGCTGAGAACATTGATCTTGATCTTCCTGCTTTTATTTTGTTGTAATTCAGATTTATACAGCTGGGAATGTTTGTACTTTCACAATTTAAGGTCAATTTATTTCTTCACCCTTTTACTAGTCTACATTTTTAGTGTGTCATTGGATGCAAGAAAAATTTTCTCTTCCATGTATATCACATCAGTGTGTTTCCATTTAGGGAAAAAAAAAATCTAAGGAATGTGAAACCACTTGTTTACTATAAGTTAGACTTTTCTGAAACTGAAACTCAGTCTTATCTAAGTAGTACAGATGTTTTAGGTCTGGGTTTGATTTTATTATTTTTTAAAGGATTTATTTGAAAGTCAGAGTTACACAGCAAGAGGAGAGGCAGAGAGAGAGAGGTCTTCTATCCGCTGGTTCACTCCCCAATTTGCCTCAAAGGCTGGAGCTGCAGCGATCCGAAGCCAGGAGCCAGGAGCTTCTTCTGGGTCTCCCACACGGGTCCAAGGTCCCAAGGACTTGGGCCATCCTCTACTGCTTTCCCAGGCCATAGCAGAGAGCTGGATTGGAAGTGGAGCAGCCGGGTCTCGAACTGGCACCCATGTGGATGCCAGTGCCTCAGGCCAGGGTGTTAATCTGCTGCGCCACAGCGCCGGCCCCTGGGTTTGATTTTAGACACCATCTAAGATCACTTTGCTTACTTTTTTGTCTTGAAGAGTCGATTTTAAAGATGTAAAAAGACCAAAGTGTCTTTCCTATCCTTGTAGACAGTGCAACAGAGAACACTCTGTGAATGGATGTGTGGAGGGGTTTTCCCCCACTCATGAGTAAGCAATCCTGCATCAGATTTCTGGTGGACATCAACTGCGTGTCCTGTGATTCAGCTCTTTCTCTCTGGAGATAGCATCGGAGTCCACAGTTTGAGAGCTCAGTCCCACAGACTGCCTGCCACTACAGATGCCAGCCTGCAGTAGTAGCTGTCACCTAGATTTTTGATGGACTTGCTATTGTGGGGTAGAGAGATCTGCTCTACCCCTGTTTAGTTCTTCTGTGGGCTCTTTGACTGCATCTAGAAACCAAATTGAACATGAGGCTGATTAACAAGAGAAAAACACATGTTTTCAAAAATTTATTTCTGTGAAGGGAACAGATCTCATGTATTTCATATATACATTTTTAAGAACGTAATGATACCACACTCTCTGCTCCTTTCTTTCTTAATTTTAATTTTTGTATGATATACTTTGAATTTACTTTATAATTACAAGCTTAACCTCCACTGAGTAAAGAATTCAACAGCTAGAAAGACCACTGTTCCTCAGGTGTTTAAACAAGGGTCATAAACATTAATCAGATCTCAAGATGTCAGTTTCACTCATATACACTTTATTTTTTTGACAGGCAGAGTGGACAGTGAGAGAGAGATAGAGACAGAGAGAGAGAGAGAGAGAGAGGTCTTCCTTTTCCGTTGGTTCACCCCCCCCAATGGCCACTGTGGCTGGTGTGCTGCGGTCGGTGCACCACACTGATCCGAAGCCAGGAGCCAGGTGCTTCTCCTGGTCTCCCATGGGGTACAGGGCCCAAGCACTTGGGCCATCCTCCACTGCACTCCCGGGCCACAGCAGAGAGCTGGACTGGAAGAGGAGCAACTGGGACAGAATCCGGCACCCCGACCGGGACTAGAACCTGGGGTGGTGGCGCCGCAGGTGGAGGATTAGCCTATTGAGCCGTAGCGCCGGCTATATACACTTTTTTTTGTTTGTACTCTGTGTATTAATTACCACAAGTCAGAAAACATACAATATTTGTCTTTTTTGTGACTGGCTTATTTCACTAAGCATAATAGTCTCCCCTTGCATCCAATTTGTGGTGAAAGATAGGATTTCATCTTTTTATGGCTGAATAGTATTCCACTGTGTGTGTGTGTGTGTGTGTGTGTATTTATCACATTTCTTATCCAGTTGACAGTTGAAACCTTCTGGGTTGATTCCATATCTTAGCTATTGTGAATTGAGCTGCTATAAACATGGGGTACAGATAACTCTTTCATATGCTGATTTCATTTCCTCTGGGTAAATTCCCAGGAGTGGGATAGCTTGGTCATATGGTAGATCTATGTTCAGATTTCTGAGGAATCTCCATACTGTCTTCCATGAGGGTTGTACTAGTTTACATTTTCACCAGCAGTGTATTGGGGTATCTTTTCATCTACATCCTCACCAGCATTTGTCGTTTGTTGATTTCTGTATGAGAGCCATTCTGACGGGGGTGAGATGAAACCTCATTGTGGTTTTGATTTGCATTTCTCTGATGGCTGGTGATCCTGAGCATCTTTTCATGTGTCTGTTGGCCATTTGTATTTCATCCTTTGAAAAATGCCTGTTTATATCTGTAGCCCATTTCTTACCTGGATTTTTTTGTTTTGTTGTTGAGTTTCTTGAGTTCTTTATATATTCTGGATATTAATCCTTATGAGATGTTTAGCTTCAGATGCTTTCTCCCATTCTGTTGGTTGCCTCTTCACTTTGTTGAATGTTTCCTTTGCTGTGCAGAAGCTCTTAGGTGGATGTGATTGCATTTGTCTATTTCTGCCTTTATCGTCTGTGCTTCTGGGGTCTTATCCAAGAAGTCTTTACCTAGGCCAGTGTCTTGCAGTGTTTCTCCTATGTTTTCCTCTAGTAATTTGATGGTTTCAGGTTTCAGTTTAGCTCCTTGATCCATTGTGGGTTGATTTTTTTTTTTTTTTTTTATAGTGTGTAAAGGTAAGGGTCTTGTTTCACACTTCTGCATGCAGAGATCCAGTTTTCCCGACAAGGGTTGATTTTAGCTTGTTTGTTGGTTTTATATGTGTGGATTATTTTCTGGGATTCTTAATCTGTTATTGGTCAAGATGTCTGTTTTTGTGCCAGTGCCATGCTGTTTTGATTGTAACTATCCTTAGTGTCTCTTGAAATCTGGTTTTGTGGTATCTCCAGCTTTGTTTTTATTGTTTCAGATTGCTTTAGCTATTTGTGGTCTCTTGTGTTTCCATATGAATTTCAGGGTTTTTGTTTCTAGATTTGAGAAGAATGTCCTTAATATTTTGATTGGGGTCACATTGAATCTATAAATTGCTTTGGATAATATTGACATTTTGATGATATTAATTCTTCCAATTCATGGACATGGAGGATTTTTTCATTTTTTGGTGTCTCCTCCCATTTCTTTCTTTAATGTTTTATGGTTTTCATTGTAGAGATCTTTCACATCTTTAATTAAATTTATTCTTAGGCACTTAAAGTTTTTGAAGCTATTGTGAATGGGGCTGGTCTTACAAGTTCTTTGTCAGCCATGGCATTGTTTGTGTATAGAAATGCTATTGGGCTTTATGTGTTGATTTTATATCCTGCAACTTTGCCAAATTCTCTGAGTTCCGGTAGTCTTGGTGTAGAGTCTTTTAGTTTCCCTATGTATAGGTTCATGTCATCTGCAAAGAGGGATAAATTGACTTTTCCCATTGATATACCTTTGATTTCTTTTTTCTTGCCTAATAGCTCAGGGTAAAACTTCCAGAATTATATTAAATATTAATAATGAGACTGGGAACTCCCTTGTCTGGTTCTGGATCTTAGTGGAAATGCTTCCAGCTTTTCTCCATTCAATATAATGCTGGCTATGAGTTTGTCATATATTGCCTTGATTGTGTTTAGGTATCTTCCCTCTATACCCAGTTTGCTGAAGGTTTGAAAGGATATTGTAAAATTTTATCAAATGCTTTCTTTGCATGTATTGAGATAATTATATGATTTTTATTCTTTAGTTTCTTTCTGTGACGTATCATGTTTATTGATTTGTGTTATGTTAAGTCATCCCTGTATCCCAGGGATAAATTTCAGTTGATGCAGATGGATTATCTTTTTGGTGCATAGTTGGATTTTGTTTAGTTAGTATTTTGTTGATGATTTTTGCATCTGTATTGGCCTATTGTTCTCTTTCATTGTATCTTTCTCTGGTTTTAGAATGAAGGTGATGCTGGCCTCATAGAACCAGTTTGGGAGAGTTCCCTCTCTTTTAGTTGTGTGAACAGTTTAAGATGAATTGCCGTGGATTTTCTATAAAAGTTTGGTACAATTCAGCTGTGAAGCCATCTGGTCCTAGGCTTTTCTTTTTTGGGAGGGTCTTTATTACTGATTGAACCTCCATCTTGGTTATTGGTCTTTTTTGGTTTTCTGTGTTTTTGTGCCTCAGTTTTGGTAAATTTTATATGTCCTGAAATCTATCCATTACTTGTAGATTTTCCAGTTTGTTGGCATATAACTATAGCCATTCCTGATTATTATTTTTAATTATCTTATAACATCTTTTTTTTATCTCTGATTTTATTAGTTTGGATCTTCTCCCTTTGTTTTTTGGTTAGTTGGGCCAACAGTTTGTTAATTTTATTTTTTCAGAAAACCAGCTCCTCATTTCACTGATCTGTCATTTTTTTATCACAATTTTGTTTATTTTCTAATTTTTTAGTATTTATTATCATTTCTTTCCTCTTATTTTGGAATTGTTTTGGTGCTTGTTTTTCTAGGTCCTTGAGGTGCATTGTTAGATCACTTATTTGATACCTTTTCGATTTCTTGATGTAGGCTCTATTTGTATAAACTTTCCTTTTAACACTGCTTTTGCTATATCCTGTGGGGAGCAACTTGGACTAGACTAAGTTACTGGAATTAAGACTTATTCTATGCATCATCTGCTCTCCCACAATATGGCACTGGGAGAGGAGTAAACAGCTTCTGTGCAGCTGCCTCCAGTTCGACCAATAAACTGCAGGAGCTGCTTCTGATTGGAGGAGAGCAGCGTACTCGGCGTGTGGGTAGCAGAGTTGGGATTGGTGGAAGAGGACTATAAAGGAGGAGAGAGACAACATGCACCAGGAACATCTAAAGGGAACATCCGAATAACATCTGAGCAGCCCCCGAGAGAGCCGGCCGGCGGTGTGCTGCTCCCCCGTGGAAGTGGGGAAAGTGGCAGGGGGAGCCGCCCTTCCACAGAGGTGGAAGGATCGGCAGCCAACCCAGGAAGGACCAGCAGCAAACCCGGGAAGGGCCGAGCAGACAAAAGAACAGTGCAGGGTCCTGTGTCGTTCCTCCGCGAATGGGGGAGCGATAATATCCATAAGTTTTGATATGTTGTGTTGTCTCCTCCATTTGTTTCTAGGAACTTTTTTTATTTCCTCTTTTGATTTTTTTTCTGTGACCCACTGTCCATTAATGAGCATGTTGTTCAGTCTCTATGTGTTTGCATATGTTCTGTTGCTTGTGTTGTTAATTTCCAGCTTCATTCCTTGTGATCAGAAAAATATATATGGTATGATTTCAGTGTTTTTGAATTTGTTGAGACTTGTTTTATGGCCTAGCATATGTTCTATCCTAGATAATGTTCCATATACTGTTGAAAACAATGTTTATTCTGCAGCTGTGGGATGAAATGTTCTGTAGATATCAATTAAGTTCACTTGGTCCATAGTGTAGATGAACTCTGTTGTTTCTTTGATATTTTTTAATATTATTTATTTATTTATTTGAGAGGTGGAGCTATAGATATAGAGAGGGAGAAACAGAGAGAAACGTCTTCCATCTGATGATTCACTCCCCAAATGGCCACAACAGCTTGAGCCAGGCTGATCCAAAGCCAGGAGCCAGGAGTTTCTTTTGGGTTTCCCATGGGCCTAAGCACTTGGGCCATCTTCCACTGCTTTCCTAGGCCATAGGAAGATAGCTGCATCAAAATAGGAGCACTGGGACTTGAACTGGTGTCCATATGGGATGCTGGTGCTGCAGGTGGAGGCTTAGCCCAAAAAACATCACAACGCCAGCCCCTCTTTGTTGATTTTTTTGTCTAGTTGATCTGTCCACTGATGAAAGTGGGGTGTTGAATTCCCCCATACTGTTGTATTGTAGCCTAGGTTTCCCTTTAGATCCATTAACATTTGTTTTAGATAGCCAGGTACACTGGCATTGGTGCACATACATTTACTAGAGTCAAGTCTTCGTGTTGAATTGATCCCTTAATCATTACATAGTGCTCTTCTTTGTATCTTTTAACAGTTTTTGTGTTAAAGTCTATTTTATAGTCTGATGCAAGGATGGTTTCTCCTGCTTGTTTTTGATTTCTGTCTGCATGGAGAATCTTTTTCCATCCTTGCACTTTCAATTTGTGAGTATCTTTGTTGATGAAGTATGTTTCTTAAATCCGTTCAGCCAGTTTGTGTGTGCGTGTAAACATAGATAAATACATACAGATATCTGTGTATCTATATCCAGCCTAGCTTCACGTTCCCATAGTTCAGAGTAAAATTAATAGACTTTTGCTTTATGGAATAGCTAATTAATAGTACCAGTTAGTTACCTCTGAAGTGTGCCGCTTCAGAGCGCCTGATGTCTTTCCCCATCAACCAAGCTAACAGGACTGCTGCATTCTTGGTTTAGCATGTGTCGCTTCGTTGAATGAGATTCATCCTAAACACTGAAGTAACCCATACAAGCTCACAAATTTCCCAGTTAGGCATCATTCATTTCACCTTGACATTTCTGTGAACTAAGCATCTTGTCAATGATTTTTGGGTGGTAAGGTTAGTTGTAGTACAGTGATGCTGTTAATTTGACAGAAAAATCATCCGTTATAGTAATTGAATAGTGTGGGAAGGTTTAAAGGCATTATTTTATATCCATTTGATGGAACAGTGTACAGTCATTAACTGGATAGTGTTTTGAAGACTGGCAATGAAAATGTTTATACTTTGTTACAGGTGAAAGAGACTAGTCCCTATATGGTATCCCATTTAAAAGTATAATCATGAAAAAAATACATGCAATGCATGACACAGTACATGAATGATCTTATTAAAGAAACATAAAAATTTTCTGTTTCAGCTAATCTTCCAGTGCCAACGATTGCAGCAATTGATGGACTTGCTTTAGGTGGTGGTCTTGAATTGGCTTTAGCATGTGATATACGAGTAGCAGGTGAGAATACATCCCACTGAAGATACATTCTTTTAAAGTAGTTTGTGTTTACTCTTCAAGTGATTCCTAATATTTTGTTTTGTTTTCTGTTGTTCAGTAAACACCTTTTTCAATGTGTAGCTATAATTCTAAGAATATAATGGTGTTCCCTACCTCCCTTTCCCCTGCCTCCCACTCTCGCCTTCTCACTCTTTTCCTTTTCTTTCTGTCTTGTTTTTAGCTTTTGAGATAACTTATTTTAAATTTTCATTACAATAGAAGGCTTAGTACTTCATCAAATAAGTTTAACAAGTAAAAACAAAACTTTAGTTTAGTAGGAATATAGGCAATGGCTCTAAGCAATGATTGAATGGAAAAATGACCATTTCATCTGTATATAATCAATTTTTAAGTAATCAAAGATACTATCATAGTATAACATTCTTAACCATTGATTTGACAAAGATATAAAACAAAGTTTTATAAAACTATATTTGCAGCAATACTGATAAAGATTGAAGTCATACCATGTTTATTCTCAGGACATAAAATAATAAAACTAGAAGTCAACAACAAGAAGAACAATAGAACACTCATAAATACTTGGAAATTAAACAACATGATACTGAATGATACATGCATCATTAATTAAACTGAAAAGGAAATCAGCCAGCGCCCGTGGCTCACTAGGCTAATCCTCCGCCTTGCGGCACCGGCACACCAGGTTCTAGTCCCAGTCAGGGCGCCGGATTCTGTCCCGGTTGCCCCTCTTCCAGGCCAGCTCTCTGCTGTGGCCAGGGAGTGCAGTGGAGGATGGCCCAAGTCCTTGGGCCCTGCACCCCATGGGAGACCAGGATAAGTACCTGGCTCCTGGCTTCGGATCAGCGCGGTGCGCCGGCCGCAGTGCACCTGCTGCGGTGGCCATTGGAGGGTGAACCAACGGCAAAGGAAGACCTTTTTCTCTGTCTCTCTTTCTCACTGTACACTCTGCCTGTCAAAAATAAAAAAAATGGAAATCAAAACTGAAAATATAACATATCAAAGCCTGTCAAAAAATTAAAAAAAATTAAAAAAAAAAAACCTGTGGGATATACCAAAAGCAGTATTAGGAGGGAAGTTTATAGCATTAAGTAAGAAAGAGAAATGTCTCAAATTAATGATCTAATAATACATCTTGAGGACTTAGAAAAACAAGAACAGGGGGCCGACGCTGTGGTGTAGAGGGTAAAGCCACCACCTGCAGTGCCAGCATCCCATGTGGGTGCCAGTTTGTGTGCCAGCTGCTCCTCTTCTGATCCAGCTCTCTGTTATGGCCTGGGAAAGCAGTAGAAGATGACCCAAGTTCTTGGACCCTGCACCCACGTGGGAGACCCAGAAGAAGCTCCTGGCTCCTGGCTTCAGATTGGCGCAGCTCTGGCTGTTGCAGCCAACTGGGGAGTGAACCAATGGAAGGAAGACCTCTCTCTCTCTCTCTCTCTCTCTCTCTGCCTATCCGTCTCTCTCTGTGTAACTCTGACTTTCAAATAAATAAATAAATCTTTTTAACAAAAAAAAAAAAAGGAAAAAGAAAAACAAGAACAGACCAAACCCAAAATCAGCAAGAGATGAGAAATAATAAGGATCAAAGCAGAAAATAAATGAAATTGAAACTAAAACAGTAATATAAAAGATCAACAAAACAAAAAGTTGGTGTTTTGAGAAAAAAAACAAAGTGAATGACATGGCTGCGTATTGAAAAAGTCTTCATAATTTTTTTAAAGAAACATTTATTTATTTATTTATTTGGAAGGCAGGGTGACAGAGAGGAGACTGAAAGGGAACTTCATCTGCTGGTTCACTCCCCAAATGGTCACAACAGTCAGGGATGGGCCGGGGTGAAGAAGCCAGGAGCCCAGACCTCCATCCAGCCTACCACAGTGGTGGCAGAGTCCCAAATACTTGGGCCATGTTCATTGCCTTCCCAGGTGTGTTAGCAGGAGCTATATTAGAAGCCAAGCAGGTCGGACTTCAACCAGCATTTTGCTATGGGATGCTGCTGTTGCAAGCGGCAGTGTAACCTACAGTGCCACGGCAGTGGCCCCCGTAATTCAGTTTTTTAATACTCTTATGTGACTGTGCTGTGGGATTTGTGGTTTTTTGTCTCTGTGTATGTTTTCCTCTTTCCACTTTAGGTCCCTTTTTCTTGCAAGGCAATTAATGGGTTGTAAATTGAAAAGCTAAGGTACATCGGATCTGTTTCTGAAGGAATGTGGATTCTGTGAGTTAGGATACGGGATGTAGTCTGACCACATTTGCATATGTCAGTAAAGGAATAATTAAGTTGTTGTAAAGTAGCCATGAAAACAAACATGAAGAGAGGCAGCCTGTCCAGCTATCTGGACAGTAAGCCAGTTGCCAGAAAGTAACAGGGCAGGTGGTCTGGAGATGCTGCTGTGGCTCATGGGAGACATGAAGGTGTTTGATCCGGGGGAATTCTGGGTAGCTGGCGCATTCGTACTTGTCAGACTTAGCTTCCTCCCGATCCCGAATAATGAATGGGATCTGAACCTTCAAATATGACTTGGCAATATCAGGTTTAGTGAAGTGATCTTTCTTCATTAGAAAGAATTCACTGCTAAGCAGTTTTTAATAGAAAACGTGTGTGATTCTGCCAGTATGTCACATAGCGGGTTTACTTATTTCCATGACTAAGTATCTTTTGAAGTGGTTCTTAAAAGAATTTGTGCCATTAATTTCATTACAAAACAGAGTGTTTTTAATACATCTCATTTTACTCACTTTGCAGGTTGTCGTTTGAGTATAATGATTTTAATTTTCTTCCTTTTTTTTTAGCTTCTTCTGCAAAAATGGGTCTCGTTGAAACAAAGTTGGCCATCATTCCCGGTGGAGGTATGAGTGTTCACATCAGTGAGAGGCGACAGCACGTTCATGGGAAGGGCAGTGGGTTGGTGGGAGGCTGCATTCTTTGCTTCTCCGGCAACGTCCCTGTCGCACACGTGTTCTTGGTTAGCCCAGGCAGATGATGCCTTAGCTGTTGATTGCGTTAGCTGTTGCTTTCTCTCACCGCTCTTTCCTGTGATGTTCTGTGTTACTTCTTAAGTTGTTAGTAATGGTTCTGTTTACGCTGTCATCACTGTTTGGGTCTGGTTTCTGAAAGAATTACACAGGTATCTTGCAGCTTTTGTGTGTGCATTTGAATTTGCCACCTTCCTGAGAGCTTCATGCTGTTGTTCACTCCTTTGTGAAGGAGGAGAGAGCGTTTCCCAGGCGTTGAGCCCTGGACTTGTGTTTCTGTGCAGTGGTTGGGGTCAGTGGGCAGCCTGAATTTGGTGCTGAAGACGTGTCGTTTCTCTTTCCTGTGAAAGCACAGGCGGCCTTCTTGTATTGGAAGTCATGTAAGAAAGCAGCTTCCTAACGTTGGTGCTGACGTCTTACATTGCCCAGTAGATCTGCATTTTTAGCTCTTTCGCTTCAGAGAATTTGGAGATACTGCATTTTGTGATTTTTTTTTCAAAAAGCATACTTAAGGATACATACTTTTTAAAAGATTTATTGAAAGATGGAAACACACACATACATACACACACACAGGTATCTTCTGTTCACTGATTCATGAGAGAGAGAGAGAGAGAGAGAGAGAGATCCTCTGTTTGCTGTTTCACTTTCCAAATGTCCGCAACAGGTAGGACCACGCTATGCTGAAGCCAGGAGCCAGGCACACCAGGAGCTCAAGTACTTGAAATATCACCTACCACTTTCCCAGGCATATTAGCATGGGGCTGGATCAGAAGTGAAGCAGCCAGGCCTTAAACCACTACTCTGATAGAGGATGTGGGCATTGTAAACCAGCTGTGTCACTTGCCAGATTCAAGTAACTTTTCTTGGTTCATTTTACGTACCACAAATAATAATTTCATGTATGAATGAAATAATAGTAACAATGTAAAAATTGCAGTGCTGAACATGGCAGACAGGTTTGTATGTGAATAGGTTGAATTGTATGTTTAACCTTATTATGAGAGTATTTATCTTGATTAGGGTATGTAGATAGAAATTAAAACATAAGTTGAATTGAGATTGAAGACTGTTCAGGTCAAAGTGTAAGAAAGACTTAAGTTATTTGTAAGACTAAGTTATCTACTTTTTTAATCCATGAAAATGCTCTTCTTGTAGGCTAGAAGCATTTACTATCTACTTCTTCTGCCATGCCTACTTTTTTCATAGTAACTAATGAAAATGCAGGATCTCTGAGAAAATAGATCCCCTTGAAGAGAATTATCAGATGAGTAATATGTGAAATAAAACAGAATTTGGAGAAAGGGTGGCATGATATGTTTCTGAAATCTTTTTAAGAAGCAACCATTTACTGATACTTAGTTGCAGCTAATCCTAGAAAGATAGTAGCTGTAGTGGATTGAATAGTGCTACACTCCATCCGGGTTAAGGAATGTCAACCCAGAGCCTGTAGATGTGACCTTATTTGGAAAGGAGTCTTTGCAAATAAAATTAAGTATTTTTTTAAAAAAAGTTATTTGTTTATTTTGAAAGGCAGAGTTAGAGAGAGAGAGTGAGTTAAAAATCTTCTGTCTGTAGGTTCACTCTCCAATGGTCACAATGGCCAGTACTGGGCCATGCCAAAGCCAGGAGCCAGGAGCTTCATCAGAGGCCCAAACACTTGGACTATCTTACACTTCTTTTCCTAGGCCATTCGCAGGGACCTGGATCAGAAGTGGAGCAGCCACGTCTTGAACTGGTGCCCATATGGGATGGCGGCATCACAAGCAGTGTCTTTACCCCACTATACCACAATGCTGGCTCCAAGTTAAGGATCTTCAAATGATGCCCTCTTGGTTTCTTTGAGCCTTACACCTGATGACAGAGGTCCTTACAGAGAAAACACAGACAGAGTAAGGGAAGGTGATGTGGAGACAGAGACAGGGAGTGACGGCATCTACAAGGCAAGGAATGCTGCAGCTCCCAGCTGCCACCAGAAACTGGGAGCAGAGTCATGGCCCTGGTTGTCCCTTGGTGCTTTCAGAAGGAAATAGCCCTGCCGACACCTTGACATCCAAAGCTGTGAAAGAATAAACTTCTGTCTTTAAAAGGTACTGAGTTTGTGGTAGTGTTTTATAGCAGCCCTAGGAAATGAATGTAGTCACATTTTAATGATGCATAAGTAATTGTTTTTGATGAGGGTTTAGGATTGGAGTACAATGAGCCTGGTAGTTTTGGATATCTACTAGGTATTGAATGTGAAATGTTTTACATTAAAACTACTGGAAGGCAGAATGGTTGTATGAAAATAGTATTTGGGTTGATTAAATGAAAAAATTGATTATACCACAGAAATGGGGTGAAAGCTTTTTTTTTCTTTTACTTGTTTTAAAGAAATGCATTTATTTATTTGGAAGGCAGAGTGACAAAGAGGAAAGGAAAGAGAAAGAGATGTTCCATCTGTTGGTTCACTCCCCAGATGTCCCTAGCAGCCATGTTTGGGCCAGGCTGCAGCCAGGAGCCAGGAACTCCATCCAGGTCTCTCTTGCAGGTGGCAGGAATCCCAGTATTTGGGCTGTCATCTGCTGTCTTTTAGACACATTGGCAGGAAGCTGGATCAGAAGCAGACTGGCTGAGGCTAGAAGGTGTATTCTAGCATGGGAAGTTAAAGTGCTGTGCTGTGCTGTGCCCCTCGCCCTGCAAAAAGGTGGTAGCTTTCATTTCTGCCATCTTCTTTCATTGTATCACTGTGCCATGCCATGTGAGGTTCAGAAGAGAGAATTTTATCCCCAGTATCCTTAAGTTCCGTAGCTTCCTCTCCAGTAGTGGCTCTGGTAACCAGACAGCACTAAGTTCTGTAGATGTGATCGGATTTGGGTTATATATTCTCATGAATAGAATCGTGAACTCTAGAATGCCGGTGGTAGCAGCTGGGAATGGCTTGGTGTAACGGGGCTGCAGAGGCTGACCTGTGCCTCGAGTCCATTCTGCACACAGAGGCTGCCCGTGAGTCTCTGCGTCCCATCTGGGGCACTTGTGGAGCCATTTTTCCAAACAGAAGTCAGCCTGGGTTGTGGGCTCAGTGAAACCTAATAAGGGAAATGGTGTACTGCGTTCCAGCACTGTGTTCCTGTTGACCCTATCGGTCATAGTCAGGACCCACGTGCTGATGTCCACTTACTACCTCACTAGGTGTGCTGTGGGGTCTGAGAGCCCCACTTGATCGCGCATTCACATATTTGGACTCTGCCTTCTCTTCCATCTTGGGAGTCAGTGGCCTTGATGCACAAGTTCCAGATGTAAAGACAGCATGTGCCATCATCCATCTAACCTTGATCCCAGCAACGTGGATTCCCTCTTCTTCACCACTCAGTCCAGCCAGGCCCTCTCGGGTTATGAGATCTCTATTTCTTTCTTTTTTTTTTTTTTTTTTTTTGACAGGCAGAGTGGACAGTGAGAGGGACAGAGAGAAAGGTCTTCCTTTGCCATTGGTTCACCCTCCAATGGCCGCCGTGGCTGGCGTGCTGCGGCCGGTGCACCGTGCTGATCCGATGGCAGGAGCCAGGTGCTTCTCCTGGTCTCCCATGCATGTGCAGGGCCCAAGGACTTGGGCCATCCTCCACTGCACTCCCGGGCCACAGCAGAGAGCTGGCCTGGAAGAGGGGCAACCGGGACAGAATCCGGTGCCCTGACCAGGACTAGAACCCGGTGTGCCGGCGCCGCAAGGCGGAGGATTAGCCTAGTGAGCCGTGGTGCCGGCCGAGATCTCTATTTCAAATGAGGCCGAAGACCTACTGGCAGCTGCCCATGACGACTCATCCGTTACCAGTTATCTGTTATCTATTATCTCCAGTTTGAAGAAGAACTAGAAAACAATGTGCTATTTGTGGCTGCTACCTACATGTTCCTTGGACCATGTAAGGACTGAACTGTCCATAGGAAGGTCAGGTCATCTCATTAATTAACACCATCTTCAGCAAAAAGAACTTTGAATTGTTCTCAGAAGCCTTTAGCATGTCTCTGCTGCTGCTGGCCTATCCCAGAATCACATGCCACTTGTAGTTGTGCTTGCTGGCTGTGCTTCCAACACTCACAAACAGGATACCCTGTGGTTGCAAGTTACCAGTACCCTGTTGCAGCCTCTGGCTCAGGCCATTGTTGAACTAGAACACACTAAACCTACTGCTTTCAGGGCCAATGTCCTCCAAAAGATGTCTTTCAACTATGGTGGGGATGTGTTTGAATTAAACTTCATGAATGCCAAATTTTCCAGTGGTTGTTATGGCTTCTCTGTCAAGGTTGAAGGTGACAGCTGTCACATTGCAGATACCTTAGAGCCCTGAGTCAAGATTGCCTGCTGCTTGTCATGGGGCAGCAGGTCTGATAGAGCTCCTCAGGGCCGGCCTGGGGAGCTCAGGGGCCGAGCGGGATGATGAGTGTCAACGACAAAGGAACCACACCAGAGCCGGAGATCAGTCAACGCCCAGGGCGCAGCCGGGTTCTCGACTTTATTGGGAGGGGAAGAGCTTTTATAGACACAGAAAGGGGGCTGGCTGTCCAGGGCACAAGGCAACCCAGCCAACCAGCTGAAAGGTAAGGAAGGACACCAGCCGGGCACGCCCTCAAGGGCCTATCACAGCCGAGGACACATACTGTTCACGAATACAGAAGTCTCCTGTCAGGCTAGGTACCTTCCCGGGGGCCATCTTAGATCGTTGGAAACGCTGAGTCACTGGGATATGGAAGTGCGGCAAACTCGAGCAAAGGCTTGGAGGCCTTGTCGAGGGAAGGCTTAGCAACTTTGTTTCCTTTTCAGTTGAAGCCCCCCCCCCCCCAATTGCCACTGAAGTTGGCATCAAAAAAGTTGATCTTTCTGCCCAAAAACCACCTGCGTGACCTACCGAGCCAAAACCAAGGGCACGTTCTTCACAGACAGCCACCAGAGCTTCACCTTGTTCTTCCGGCTGTTAGATGTGAGCACTTGTGTTGAACTCAGCCCTCACCAGACATTTGTCTGACTCTAACCAGAAGACTGGCGGGAAATGCTGTTTGTCACTGAGCTGGACAACAAGAACGTGTACAAGTTTAAACTGGGTGCCTTGAAGACAGATTGAATCTGACTCAGCCTCTGGCACATACACTCTGCTTCATCAGAGATGCTGCCTTTTTTTTTTTTTTTTTAAGATTTATTTATTTGAAAAGTGACAGAGAGAGAGAAATAAGGGGGGAGGGAGGGAGAGAGGAAGAGGGAGAAAGAGAGAGAGAGCTTCCATCTGCTGGTTCACTCCCCAAATGGTTACAGTAGTTAGGACTGAGTCAGGCTGAAGCCAGGAACTCCATCTGGGTCTCTCTTATAGGAGGGGCCCAAGTGCTTGAATCATCCTCTGCTGGTCTTCCAGGTCTGCTAGGCGCACTAGCAGGGAGCTGGATCAGAAGTAGAGCAGCCAGGACGCAAACTGGTGCCCATGTGGGATGCCTGTGCTGGAGCTGTGAGCTGCTGTGCTACGACACTGACCCTGGAGATGCTACCTTGAAGAACCCACTCCTCTGGGAAGTGGCTGCTGTGGTCGTCAGGTTCCCAGAGGAGGAAGCTCCGCTGACAGTCTTGTCCCAGAATCTTTTCACTCCAAAGCAGGAAATTCAAGCGTGAGCCTGAGAGGAGCCCCCGACAGTGGTGTCCAGGACGTTCACAGCCCTGATTTCTCTCGCCCTTGCTCCTGCCCTTTGCTCTGTGGATTCAGACTGATGCCAGTGCCTCCAGCTCCACTAGCGTGCTTTTCTTGTCATCTGGGACTCGTGTGTGTTTACTGGACTCAGCTCAAACAGACCCTGAAATACCTGGCCATCTTGGAAAGTGTTGTTTCTGACTGGCAATCAATGCCGGTGCTGTAGGCATTCAAGAGAACAGTACATTCGTTCCAGAAGAAGGATGGAGATTCCAAAAACTGAAATGCATGTTGAGAAATGGAGTCAAGAACAATTCACAGTGTGAAAAGAAGAATGCAAACTATTTCATTTAACAAGAAACAAGCTGAGATTGTGGTTACACTTTGGCTTGCTGGGTTTCAGTTTCCCGGACACGAAACAGATATCTGTGAGCCCATATACTCAATTTCCTGGACAAGGCTCCCCAGCAGGATGTTGTGGATATTCCAGACTTACCCAGATGTTGCATTTGAAAGCTGAAGTTTAAAAGTAACTGTTTTTGAATAAAGAGAATGATCACAGGGAAAATGTATTTGTCACAAAAATCAGAATGCTTTAACATTTTCCTGAATATTTATAAAGGATAATTTTCTTTTTTTGTTTTTCCTCCTGAGACTGAGGAATATATTTCATTTGCTTCTCTATTTTAATTTTTAAAAAAGACTTATTTATTTGTTAGAAAGGCAGTATGACAGAGTGAGAAGCACAGAGAAAGAGAGATCTTCCATCCACTGGTTTACTCCCTAAATGGCCACAAAAGCTAGAGCAGGCCTAGGCTGAAATCAGGAGCCGGGAGCTGCATCCTGGTCTCCCACATGGGTGGCAGAGGCTTGGGCACTTGGGCCATCTTCTGCTGCCTTCCCACATACATTAGCAGGCAGCTGGATCCAAAATGAAGTAGCTGGTACCCAAACTAAACAGGATGCTAATGTCACAAGCCTTGGCTTAACTTGCTGCACCACAATACCAGCCCCCAGAGTTGCTCCTGTAATACCATGAAGATTTCAAGTTTGTACCTCTTGGCATTTAAATTAAAAAATGCATCTGATTGCATATGAAGCCACATATTCATGTTTAGATTAAAAGAAAGGCACATAGAAGTTTTGGTTCCCTTTCACATTTTACATTTACATTGCGTTTGAGAAACCAGCAGAGTAGTTAAGGTTTTTTTGGCTTTTAAATGGTGATGCTTTTGTTTCATTTGTTTCTTAATGTGAGAAAGTCAGAGAGACATACAGAGATCTTCTGTTCATTGGTTCACTCCCCCCTTAAATGCGCACAACAGCCATGGCTGGGCCAGGCTGAATCTGGGATCTGGGAACTGAGTCCTGGTCTCCCACATGGTGGGCAGGGACGCAGCTACTCGAACCATCACTGGTGCCTCCCAGGGCGCCCATTAGCAGGAAGCTGGAATAAGCAGTGAACTGGGACATGAACCCAGGCACTCTGCTTTTGGATACATGCATTCCACGTGCCGTCTTCACCACTGGAAACTTCCATCCCAGTAGGTACGTTTTAACTGAGATTTTGTGTATTACCTAAAGGAACTTTGCTGAAATTTTTATTCAGAAAAATCCTCTTCTGTCCTATCCATAGATTGTTTCACTCACAGATATTTCTGCATCTCCATTTTTCCCCTTCCCTTTACCTTTCTCGTAGGTGATCCTCCTGTGAAAAGATTGCTTGTTTTTTTGTTTTAAATTTTGTTTCTGAGTAGGTGAGTTTTGTCACGATCTCTGAGGCTGTGACGTTTCTGTTAGCTGACTGGAAGATCTTCCTTCAAACACAGTGAGCAGCACTTGAGTTTCCCCCCTTCCTGGTGGATCTCTTTTGGTGCCAAGAAGATGCTTGCCTTCTGTCTCAATGTCCCTGTGAACAGCCAGGGGCGTGATCTGCTGGGAAGGTCTGGCCGAGACCAGTGGTCTGGGCTTCTCTGTCAACTGCCTCTGCTCTTTCTCTTACTCAGCAAGAGCGACTGCTGACAGCCCAGAGATGGGTGGAAAGTAAATGGGGAGAAGTCAGATGTGAGTTCAGTATGGTGGGAAAGATGAATGCTTCCTTTCCTTTTTTGTTATTATAGAGAACATAAGTATCTTTGGGTCAATACATGAATCGCATCCCGTCTAAGAAATGTAATTCTGACAAATTATGCTTTTGTATGTATGTCCGTGGTTCTGTCCTGGGCAGCATTGGCAGGGCAATCCCAGCGAAAATTTGCCTCCCAATTTGAATTCCTGTCTGTCTGATGGAGACAGAAGACTTAATGTGATGCTGCTGTTGATCCTGTCGTCTTTTGACCTTTGATGATACCAGTTTACAGGGAAGCTGTGTGAGGGTACGTCAGAAGGTCTGGAATTTTAAAAGATGCACATTTTCTGTGAATTACAGGTTCCTTGTATTAATCAGCTTTGTGTTACTGCAGCAAAGTACCTGATGCAGCTGAGTTAAAGAGATAAGGTTTTTATTTTAGCTCAGTTTTTGGAGGCTCAATGAACACATGTCATGGCAGATGCTTTGTCTCTGGTGAGGGGATGACAGATTGTAGAAGGCGAAACCCACGTGAAGGAAAAGTCACATGATGAACCAGGAAACAGAGACTTTGGACCCAAAGTTGGGATTTTATAACTCTCCTGTTGTGCGAACTACCTTGTGAGGGCATAGACCCACTAACCAAAGACCTCCCACTAGGCCCACTTCCTGAAGGTCCCCACACCTCCATGGGGACCATATCTTTAACACCTGGACCTTAAAGGGTACCCAAACTTATATCCAAACATAGCACAAACAATTGATCAGAAAGTAGCCTTCAGTTTTCTTGAACTTGAACAAGAACAGCAATATAATTATTTGTAAGGTATATTGTATAAATTGAATAAGTTGTTATAAAATAATTGAAGAGATAGCAATATGTAGTTTAAATTAGAATTTCAATTTCAGTCTTTATTAGAAAATATTTTGTTTATCATCAAATGATTATTGAAAGTATATAGTTTAATGAAAAAAAGATACAAAGCAATATAGAAACATTAAAAGAAAATTGAGCTCCATTAAGTAAGAATTATGTCAGATAGAATTAAAAGATAGAACGTGGTTAACTGTCAGGTAGTTGAACAGACATTTCAAACTAATTTAAAAGGCAGTAAAACATATCTTTATACCCTGCACCAAGATGTGTGCTTCCCACTCTTTTTCTTGCTCCACTTCCACATCCTCTCAGGACCACATGTGGCATAGCAGGCTAAGCCACTGCCTGTGACACCATCCCATGCTGGTTCATGTCCTGGATGCATCGCTTCCATTCCGGCTCCCTAGTGGTGGCCTGGGAAAGCCGTGGAAGATGGCCTAAGTGGTTGAGCCCCTGCTAGCCATGTGGGAGACCGAGATGGAGTTCCAGGTTCCTGACTGAGCCCTGGCCATATGGCCATTTCAGGGGTGAACCAGCAAATGGAAGATTTCTCTTTGTCTCTCCCTTACTCCTTGGAATTCTGACTTTCAAATAAATAAATCATTTAAAAAAACCTTTGTCTCATAGAACCATTCAAAGTAAGTTGCGTTTTCATAACAAGGTGCACCTTTACTGTATATACTTATTATTTTTTTAAGATTTATTTTATTTATTTGAAAGGCAGAGTTACAGAGAGGCAGAGGCAGAGAGAGAGAGAGAGAGAGAGAGAGAGGTCTTCCATCCACTGGTTCACGCCCCAGATGGCTACAATGGCTGGAGCTGAACTGATCCAAAGCCAGGAGCCAGGAGCTCCCTCCAACAGCCCAAGGATTTGGGCCATCTTCTACTGCTTTTCCAGGCCACAGCAGAGAGCTGGTCAGAAGTGGAGCAGCTGGGACTCGAACTGGTGCCCACATGGGATGCCAGCACTGCAAGCGGCGGCTTTACCCACTATGCCACGGAGCCGGCCCCTGTGTATAATTATTAAATATAGGTTGTCACCACAGTGCACAGATATTGAACCCGTTCCTCCTGTGTAACTGAAGTTTTCTGTTTTTTGATCAGCACTTCCCCCAATCTTCCCACCCACCCAAATGCCAATTTATTTGAAGAATCCAGTGATTGTCTTGTTTAGGCTTACACATTCTGGATTTCACTTAGCATTTCCTCATGGTTAGGTTTAGGTTAAGAAATTATGCCAGGACTATTTCACAGGTGGTACTGTGTGTTTCATTATGTAGCTCTTGATGGGAGAGTCTCCTGTCCTTGGTAATGGCAACTTTCATTACTTGCCTATGGTAATGACTGGTTGTGGATATACTTGAAGTGTTCTCTTGGCATCTTTACAGAGAGAGAGGAGATGGGAGCACCCCGGTTTCATAGAGAGGGAGGTTCCCCAGTCTTGCTCAGGGGCACTCTCCCCATGTCAGGGCTCTGGGACGTTACTGCACATCCCTGTCAGCCGTGTTCAGTAGCAAGCAATCTCCTGGCACATTTTCCACTCTATTTTAAGGCATGTCTGTGAGGTGATGACGGAATTTTAAATCCTGTGAGTGTGTTGTCCTGAACACAGTCGTCATTTTGGAAAGCTTTGTTTATAACCTTTGTGGAAATTCTCTTAGCATTTACATCAGAACTTGAGCTTATTTTTTTCAATATCCTCAGCTGTGACTCATCTCTGTCCTGTGAGGATGAATTTGATTTTCATAAATAGCAATAGATCTTTCTGTGCCAAATCTAATGAATAAGGTCATACTATTTCAGGAAGAAGAAAACTTTAACAAAAATAAGATTGATTTTCCTAAGATGCTTGTATAATGCCAGACATTTCGTCCCCGTTGTGAACACTGGACAGCACTGTTGCGTTCAGTGTAGTGTTTCCCGTGGTGACTTCCTTGAGAGCGACCACTTGCCAGCTGCCTGAAGATTTGTGTAGTTATCATATACACGAGCTTATGCTACAGAGTCTCATTTCTTTATCCATTAGACTGCAGTTTAGTAACTGGTTCCTTACATTTAGCTTAGGGCGATTGAGGAGTTGCCGACTGCGCACTGCGTATGGGCCACTGGGGTAGTTGCTGTGTATGAAACAGACAACATGGACGTATCAGCACTGCTCCCTTGGAGTTGGCCCTCTGAAATCTGGTGGGAGAGATGAGCCGTGTATACAAGTGTCATAAATGCTCTATTATTGCAATGTTTAAGTGAACAGGAATAAGGCAGTTTGAAACCAGGAATCAGGAGTTTAGAGAACATAGCATGGA
Organism: Oryctolagus cuniculus; assembly: GCF_051225735.1. Classification (NCBI taxonomy): domain Eukaryota; kingdom Metazoa; phylum Chordata; class Mammalia; order Lagomorpha; family Leporidae; genus Oryctolagus; species Oryctolagus cuniculus. Next base: position 139,711,902 of record NC_142867.1, on the reverse strand, counting down.
TTCTGTTGGCCCTCACGATGGAAGACCTGATAGGTTTTATTGGCAAACCCTATGGCATAGGTCCCTGGCTACTCCTTAGAGCCCGGTTGCTACTGCTGCTTCCTTTGCTCACACTGTGGTCCAGGTGTATTTGCTCACTTAGCAGATGTTTGTGGATTGGTGTAGACACTGGGGCTATAGCTATGAACAAACCAGGAAGGATTCCAGCCGCGTGCTGCTTACATCCCAGCACAGGAGCAGTGGACATGGCGAGTGATCAAGTGTGTGTGATGGCAGAAGTGGGAAATGCTGTAGAAAAATAAATAGGGAAGGGATCCAAGGGAGTGCACTTTAAAATGAGGAGTTCAGTACAAGTCTTAGTGAGAAGGTATGTTAGATAAGACTTCAAGGAGTTGGTGAGAGGAAGAGTGTTTCAGGCAAAGGTACCTCCCCGTAAAACATGCCTGAGGAATTATGCTTGGAACATTCATCCTATCACTGTGACTTCAGCAGAGAGGAGGAGGAGGGCGCCAGTGGGAATGTCCCAGAGGCAGTAGAGGAGTCAGGTGACACAGGCACTTATGTATCCACTGTAAGGATTGCAGCTTTTACTCTCAATGCTCTTGTTTTTAAAGGTTCATTGTGATCTCTGTGCGAATAGCAATAACAAGGTTAGAAGTAGGAAGCCTGTTTTTAAAAGATGGAGCTAAGATAATTTCTTGATGTATTGGATAGGGAGTTTAATTAAAATTATTTTTGTTAAAGATTTATTTGAAAGTCAGAGTTACAGAGAAGCAAGCAGAGAGAGAGAGAGAGAGAGAGAGAGAGAGGTCCTCCATCTGCTGGTTAACTCCCCAAACGGTTGCAATGGGGCCAGTCCAAAGTCAGGAGCCTGGAGCGTCTTCTGGGTCTCCCACATGGGTGCAGGGGCCCAAGCACTTGGGCCATCTGCTGCTTTCCCAGGCCATAGGCAGAGAACTGGATTGAAAGTGGAACAGCTGGGACTGGAACTGGCGCCCAAATGGGATGATGGCGTTGCAGGTGGTGGCTTTACCCACTACGCCAAAGCTCCAGCCCCATGGAGCACTAGCCCCATAGATGGGGAGTTTAAAAGAGAAAGAGATAGAGATGTTAAGAACGATTCAAGGGAGGACTGGTGTATGGTGTAACCAGTTAAGCCACTTCCTGCAACACCAGCATCCTATATGGGTGCCGGTTCGAGTCCTAGCTATTCTACTTCTGATCCAGTTCCCTGCTAACGTTCCTGGGAAAGCAATAGAAGATGGCTCAAGTCCTTCAGCCCCTGCACCCATACAGGAGACCTAAATGAAGTTCCTGGCTCCTGGCTTCCACCTGGCCCAGCCCTATCCATTGCAGCCCTTTGGGCTGTGAACCCGCGTGTGGAAGATCTCTCTATCTCTGCTTCTCTCTGCAACTCTGCTGTTCAAATAGACAAAATAAATCTTTTTTTTAAAATTATGACTCAAAAGACTGGCTCAAGTAACTGAATATAGAATATGCATTTTCCTGAAAAATGAAAACTGAAAAAAGCATGTTTGGAAGTAGCATTCAAGTGTATTGTTTTAGACTTGTTTGGATAGAAGTCATCATTCAATATCCAAATGCAGTATTTTTTTTTTTTTTTTTTTGACAGGTAGAGTGGACAGTGAGAGAAAGAGAGAGACAGAGAGAAAGGTCTTCTTTTTTCTGTTGGTTCACCCTCCAATGGCCGCCACGGCTGGTGCACTGCGGCCGGCGTACCACACTGATCCGAAGCCAGGAGCCAGGTGCTTCTCCTGGTCTCCCATGTGGGTGCAGGGCCCAAGCACTTGGGCCATCCTCCACTGCCTTCCTGGGCCACAGCAGAGAGCTGGCCTGGAAGAGGAGCAACCGGGACAGAATCTGGCACCCCAACCGGGACTAGAACCTGGGGTGCCGGCGCCACAGGTGGAGGATTAGCCTATTGAGCTGTGACACCAGCTCAAATGCAGTATTAATCAAGTAGATGGTCATATAAATGTGAAGATTAGAAGAGTAATCTGGACTGAAAATAAAAATGTGGCATTTATTTTTTTCCTGGAATCCACTCTCCTGGTGTAAATATATCTTGAAATCTAGAAACCGATACTGGCATGGCCTGAGCAGACTCCTGGAGAAAACCTTTATCTAGGTCATGCTTAAGAAACAGCAAAACAGATTTCCTCTCAGTATTTGCAGTGGCAACCAGGAACCAAAACATCAGGAATTCTTTCTTTTTCTTTCTTTTTTTTTAAGATTTATTTATTTATTTATTTGAAAATTTCAGAGCGAGAGAAAGGGAGAGACAAACAGAATCTTCCCTTCACTGGTTCACTCCCCAAATGGTTTCACTGGTCAGGGCTAGGCTAGGTGGAAACCAGGAGTGAGGAGCTTTTTCCAGGTCTCCCATGTGAGTGCAGGTACCCAAGCACTTGGGCCATCTTCTACTGCTTTCCCAGGCCATAGCATAGAGCTGGATCGGAAGTGGAGCAGCCAGCACATGAACAGGTGCCTATGTGGAATGCCGGCACCCTAGGCGGTGGCTTTACCTATCATGCCGCAGCGCTGGCCCTAACAACAGGAATTCTAAGGGACGGCAACTTCTTCATTCGGAACTGTGCTTCCCTCAGTCCCTCCACCATTTGACCCTGGACACTGCTATAATCACTGGGAATGAAGAAAACAGCTCTAGTGATTTCTGACAGGGGAGATAGTGAAGAGAAAGGAGTCAGGAAGGTTATGCCATGGCATTGTTTAAGAACTCCTGGATGGGGCTGGCATGGTGGTGCGGTGGGTTAAGCTGCAGATACAGTGTCAGCATCCCATATGAGCGCCAGTTCGTGTCCTGGCTGCTCCACTTCCAATCTGGCTCCCTGCTAACAGCACCTGGGAAAGCAGTGGAAGATGGCCCAAGTTTCTGGGCTCCTGCTACCCATGTGGGAGACCCAGAAGAAGGCCCTCGTTCCTGACTTCAGCTTGGCTCAGCCCTTGCCACTGTGGCCATTTGGGGAGTGAACCAACGAAAGGAGGATATTTCTGTCTTTCCCCTCTTTCTGTAACTCTGTCTTTCAAGTAAATAATATGAATCTTAAAAAAAAAAAAAAAAAAAAAAAGAACTCCTGGATTCATCCCTGAATTGTGCCTGTGTCTCTGATGCACAGTAGCAGACCAAACAGTCTGAACAAAGTTTGTTCAGTTAACAAACTAAATGCAGGTTCAAGACTGGTCAAAGGCATCGAAAACATAATCAACCTTGAAATCACAATCTGCAGAATGCTACTTAGAATGTATGACTCTAGTACAGTCAAGGAGACTGAATGTTACAACAAAAACTTCCAGATCAAAATCACTGTTTCACCTGAATAGGAGATGACAAACAAATTCCAACTGAGATGATGATGATGGAGTTACCTGACAAGATTTTAATTCAGCTCTTCCAAAAATGCCCCAAGAAGTAAGGATGAAAGATTTGAATCTTCTATTCACCTGTTGGTGACAGAATGTATTGTCCCAGGGTTGGGAGTCTGGCCACGAACACAATGCCAGACAGATGTGATCCTGACAAACCTGAGTTCACAGCCCCAGGGACAGAGCGAGCCAGCAGGCCGCGGGAGGAGGGTGGAGTACCTGCCAGGTCCTGCAGGAGGACGCAGTTGGCTTGTGTGGGCAATTCTGTGGCTGGCAGGGGACTGCACTCTGCTACCCATGCGTAAGTTGGAGCTGTGCCTGGTTTCCTTGATGAAGAGGGCTGTTTTCGGGAGTAGAGTAGGGAAAGGAACTTCTTAGATCATTTGTGATCCTCCAGTTTCCCTAGAAGTTAAAGTAGCACAAAGTGTTGGGCTTTAATGTTAGGTCTTACACCACATGGGCACTCTTGACACAGAAAATAAATAAAAAGGTAGAGGTTGAGCATCCCTTATTCAAAATGATTAGAACAAGAAGTATTTCAGATTTTGGAGAATTTCAAGTTTTGAAATATTTGCACAGACTTTACCTGAAGCTTGAATATTCCTATTCTGAAAATCCAGCATGTCACCAAATCCAAAATGTTTTCAAGGACACATTGGTGTTTAAAATGTTTATGATATCAGAGCATTTTGTATATTCTAAAAAGTTTTCATTTATTAGAGAGAGAGAGAGAGAGAGTGAGAGAGACACGCTTCCATCTGCTGGATGGAATGCCCACAACAGCCGGGGCTGGACCAGGCTGAAGCCAAGAGCCGGAAACTCAATCTGGGTCTTCCACATAGGTGACAAGGACCCAACTACTTAAGCCATCACCTGCTTCTTCCCATGTGTACACCAGCAGGAAGCGTTACTGGGACTTGAATCTAGGTACTCTACATGGAAGGTAGGTATCCTAAGAGGTAAATTTTTAACTGGTAGGCCAAACATGCATCCTGAGCATTTTGTATTTCAAAATTTTGGGTTAAGGGTGTTTAACTTATATCAACAAATAAAAATTTTAGGACTAAAAAGTATAATAGCTATAATAAAACACTGCATGGATTGAACTGCAGAATTACAATGACAGAAGAAAGTGGGAGTGGAATTAAAAGATAAATAACTATTATTCAGTGTTAACAGCAGAGAATAAGAAGAACCATAATTAAGTTAAAGAATCTGTTCTCTCCCCCTGCCACCCAGTGTTAAGAGTCAGAGGAAAATGACACATTATTTATAGGGAAACATTATGAGTGACTGACTATAGATTCCTCATCATTAACTATGGAGTCCAGAAGCAAGTGGAACAGCATTTCTTACTGATGGACGGAAAGAAGAGAATAGCAAACAGAATTCTAACTGCCAGGGAGGTGAAGGTGAAATAAGAACATCCTCAGATTACGTAAGACTGGGAGAATTTATTGCTTGTACACCCAGTGTGCTATTGGCAAGAGGATAGCACAGTAATCAGTGGAGCACAACAGAATCCAGAAGTAGACCCATACAAATATCTCCAGTTGATATTGACAAAGGGGCACAAAACATGCATTGGGAAAGATAAGTACTGGAAAAACTAGACATCCATGTGCAAAAATTAGTAAAGAAGCTCAACGCAAACCTCACAGTTGTGCACAGTTAGTTCAAAGTAGATAAATGTAAAGCTGTACGAGTCGGTGAAGCTACAGGAACTTGGATACAGTCTCTTCTGTTTCCTAGAGCATAAACCGAAGGCCTGGCCTGTGGTAGGTACTCAGTCAGTATAACTGAATGTGTGAACTGCTGCTACTGGAGAAGATGGATAAAATGAACTTCAGAGTACTTACACAAAGAAAGAAGACTGGAAAACTAATACTATGGCAATATTATTTTTTAGCTTCATTTTTCTTAAGTTAATTTTGTATGTTTTATATGTCCAAATTATATAAGTAATGAAATATAATTAATGGGTGATTTTGATTATAAGAAGTTTTGATGTCTTCCTTATAACCTCTAATGTGTTATCAGTCTTAATAGTTGTAACATTTTTGATTTATGTTTTCTTGTTCATTTTGTGAGCAGCGTGTTACTTTCCAGTTTTCCAACTGTGATCACCATAGCCTTATTTGCATTTTAATATTCTATAATGTTTGTTTTATCTGTCAAGTTAAACCAATGGTCTCAAGAATCACTGGAAGCAGCACAGACAGCAGATGTTCAGAGATCTACCCTTGTCTCAGAGACATCAACTAAGATGTGTAGGAAGTTAATAAAGGAGGTAAATGCCACCTTTCGATTAGGAAGAATAGCAGTTTGCTGCTGTCATATTTTAAAAATAAAACTGAATTCACTTTTTGTGAATTGCCCATTTTTGTGACTACTCTTTTACATCTCTGGTGCCTGTCGTACGACAGACAGACCATGAGCTCCTCAGGCCTCCATCAGAGGGCTGTTTCAGTGAGGGCCCTCGAGCATTTCTTCTGAAAACTCAACTGTCTAGTCTAATACCAGATGTCCGATTTGAATAGTAGAATCACGATTAGATTCTTCTTACTATGAAAATTAAATACACTTATGAGCTCAGCAGTAGCATTGCTGATTACATTACCTGATGATGAGCCATGTCTTCCTATGAGAATCCCCACTGTCAATAAATCAGTTCCAGCTTTTTAGTGCTTCCTCGCCTATGTTTGATATGGTCATCCTTTTTTTATTTAGTCTTCCTTATAAGTGTGTGATATCTGATTGTGGTGGTAGCTGGAATTTTCCTAATGCCTACTGTTGGTGAGCATCTTTTTGTGTACTTATTTGCCATCTGTATTTCTTCTTTGGTGACATCTGTTCAGATCTTTTACCCCTACCCCACTTTTTTAAGATTTATTTACTTATTTATTTGAAGGCAGGGTAAGAGAGAGAGAGAGAGAGAAAGAGGTTCCATCTAATGGTTCTGTTCCCAAAAAGCCACAACAGCCAGAATTGGGCCTGGCTGAAGCCAGGAACCAGGAACTCCATCCAGGTCTCCCACTTGGGTGACAAGGTGACAAGGGACCCAAGAACTTGGGCCGTGTACCACTGCTTCCCAGACGCATTAGCAGAGAGCTGGTTTGGAAGCAGAGCAGCGGGGCCTCGTCCAGCATTCCAGCAATAGTGCACTGCAGTGGTGGCTGTACTGTTACCCTTTATAAAAATTGCTTTGTTTCATTTTTGAATTCTCACTGAGTTGTTGTGCTTTTGAGTGTGTAGATACAAGTCTTTTTTATCAGATGTATTCTTTGCAGGTGTTTTCCTCTTGTGATTTGATTTTTTTCATTCTCTCGAAAATGTCTTTCAAAAAGTAGATTTTAGTTTTAATGAAGTCCAGTGTTGTCAATTTGTTGTTTCATGCATTGTGCTGTTAGTATCATTTCTAAGAATTTTTTGCCCATACCAAAGTCACGGATGTTTTTCTCCTGTTTTGTTCTAGAACTTTATTGATTTGGTTTGCATTTAGATCTATAATGTGTTATTTAAAAAATCTGATTTTCATTTTTATTTGAAAGGTAGAAAAGAGATCTTCTGTCTGCTAGTTCACTTTCAAATGTCTGCAACAGCCCGGCCTGTCCAGGCTGAAACCAGGAGCCGGGAACTCTATCTGGGTCCCATGTGAGTGGCAGGAACCCAAAATACTTGAGCTATCACCTGCTGTCTCCCAAGACACACATCAGTAGGAAGCTGAATGGGAAGTAGAGTTGCCAGAACTGGAACCCAGCATTCCAGTGGGTGAGACAGGCATCTCTAGCAGCCACTACACCAAATATCCACTCGCTATGATCCATTTTGAGTCACTTTTTGTAAATGGTTCTTTTTCCATATAGACATCTGGTTGTTCCATTTTCGTTTGCTGAAAACGTTATTCCTGTTGTATGCCATGGCATCTTTTTTCAGAAGTAATGTTCCCATGTGTGTGAACTGTTGGACACTGTTCTGTTCCATTCATCTACTTGTCTATCTTGATACCAGTACTAACACTGTCTTGATTACTATATAATAAGTCTTGCAATTAGTTTTAGGCCTCTTAACTTTGTCACTGTTGTTTTTTGTATCCAGGTCCTTTGGATTTCTATATGAATTTTAGAATCAGTACGTCAAGGCATGTCAGTTTCTTAAAAAAAAAATCCTGCTGAGACTTCATTTGGGAGTACAGTCTATATGTAGATGAATTAGTGGAGACTTGACACCTTGCACTATTCTCTCAGCAATTTGTTATGTTTTCTAGTTTGGCAAACTGTTCTATAAATGTGAAATAGATTAAGCCAATTCCTAGTGTTAATCAGTTTTCTCAAGTGTGTGTCAGTCTGTCTGTCTCTCTCTACTGCCAATTATAGAAAGAGAGGAATCTGAATTTCCAACTATAATTTAATTTGTCTATTTCCTTTTTCTGTTATATTGGTATTTGCCTTATGTATTTTGAGGTTCTGGTTTGATATTCATCAGCCTTTTGTTACTACAGTGAAATACCTGAGAGAATTAATTTTCTTAAGAAAGCAGGTTTAGTTAGGCTCATGGTTTTGAAGGTTCGTAGTCCTTGATCCTGCAGGCCCATTGGTTCAGCCTCTGGGATGGCCTTCTTGCTGGCACTGTCCCACGGTGGTGCAGAGTGACACAGGGGAAGAGGGAGTGTGCAAGTGTCCATGTCTGTGCTCTGTGGTCTCTTATAAAGCCACCAGAGTTCAGTCATGGGGGCTCTTCTTAACATTAACACAAGACTTTGGGAAAAAACCTTAAACATGTCATGGGCCTTTGTGGGACATTGAGCAGCCAAACTGGTATCCAAGTGTTAGCAGTTATTAAGCATAAACATTTGGTTTGGTCATATTTTCTTGATTAATTGACCTTTATATTATTATTTATAGTTTAGTTGTTCATTTGAGAGAAAGCCCATATCAGCTGCGATTGGGCAATGACATAAGCTAGGAGCCAAGAACGTAATCTTGGTCTCCATGTGGGTGGTACTTGAGTCAACACTGCTGGCTGCTTTAGCTGGAAGTTGGTATCAGGAACTGGAGCTAGGAGTGAAACCTAGGCAATGTAGTGTGGGGTGCATCTTAAGCTCTAGGTTAAACACCTGCCCACCATATATCATTTTTCAAAAGATTTATTTATTTGAAAGTCAGTGTTACACACACAGAAAGAAGGTGAGGCAGAGAGAGAGAGAGGTCTTCCATCCGCTGGTTCACTACCCAGTTGGCCATGACAGCTGGAGCTGCGCTGATCTGAAGCCAGGAGCCAGGAGCCAGGAGCTTCTTCCAGGTGCAGGGGCCCAAAGACTTGGGTTATCTTCCACTGCTTTCCCAGGCCATAACAGAGAGCTGGAATGGAAGTGGAGCAGCCGGGTCTCGAACCGGCACTCATATGGAATGCTGGCATTGCAGGCGGTGGCTTTACCCGCTATACCGCAGTACTGGCCCCACCTTATATCATTTTAAAAATGATGTTATCTCTGGTAACACTGCTTGCAATCTTGGTCTGATATTTATATAGGCATTCCAGTTTTCTTTTGGGTGGTATTGTCTGATGCATCCTTTTCTGGTTCACGATGGGAGCTCTTTTTCCCTTTATTTTTAATCTATCTTTGTCGGTTAGGCAGATGTTACTGGATTTTCTTTTTTAAATCTTAGCTCATAGTCACTACCTTTAACTGAGATATTCAAATCATTTATATTTAATATGATTATTGAATTGTGTTTAAATCTTTCATTTTCTTATTTTCTATTTACTCCATCTGTTTTTGTTCCCATTTTCTTTTTTGGCCATCATCTGGGTTAATGGAACATGTTTTTGTGGTTCTAGTTTATTTTCATTGGTTTATGCACTATTATTTTTATTTTGTCATTGTTTTGATTATTTTAGGACATATACTGTACATCTTTCATTGTGGCGCTCTACCATCAGTGGATAGACCATTTCACATATAATTATATTATAGTAAGTACTTGTATTTCTTTCTGTGATCTTTCTGCTATACTGTTACTTGTTTGACTTTCACATATTATATGCCCACATTGCATTATGATTTTTGTTGTAATGTTATTCATTAAAGAGATTTAAGTAATTAGGAAAAGCCTTATATATTTACCTCCATTAATTATTTTCAACTCTTTCCTAAAACTTCTCTGTGTAGACCATTTTCTTCACCAGAAAGGTTTCCTTGCATAGTTCTGGAGGTTAGATTTGCCCGTGATGAACTCCTTGAGCTTTTGTATGTTTGATCAAGCCTTTATTCTACCTCTGCATTTGAAAATATTTTTCCTGAGTATTGAATTTTAGGTTAGCATTTGTCTTTTTCAGTACTTTAAAGGTGTTACTCCACGGTTGTTTTATTTGCATTTTTTTCCTGACAAAGAGTCTATTATCTCTTTTATTCTCTGTGTACAATGTGTTGTTTTTTTTTTTTTTTTTCTATAGCATATTTTAAACTTCTCCTTTTCACTGGTTTTGAGCAGTTTCCATTATGTTGCACCCTGGTGTGGATTTCTTCGTGTTCCCTCTGCATGGTGTTTGTGGGATTTCCTGAATTGCTGCTGTTTCCGGTGGCTTTTCACACACACCTGCTGGTTAGTACGTGTGCCGCTGAGTGCTTAAGTAGGGCCCGCTTCAGACTGTGGGAGCTACGCCCCTGCACGGCACTGCACAGACTGCAGTCACCGGAAGGGGCTCCTGGCTCCTCCTCTCCAGCTGAGAGGTCCGTGGCCTCAGGCCGGCTCTCTCCTCTCTGCTCCGTGTCCTGGAAACCCCTTGGACGCCTAAGATTGGGCAGTAGCAAGGCTCATCTCAGTCATTTCCCTTCGTTCAGCAGTCACTGACCTCTGTTGCTTCAAGTCCAGTGTCTCGAAACAGTTTTTTGGTTTCTCTGGCAGGAGGAAATGCAGTCTTCACCGCTGGCGTGGCTGGAAGAGGAAGCACTATCGTTTCTGAGGGGTAAATGCATCACCCTTCAGTTGCATGGTTTTTGTCAAGTGACTGATTGCTTAAACCAGCGAAGTTCCCTAGTGTGCACTTGGAGTGGCCGTTATTTTCCCTTTCATTGAAATCTCATCAGATGACTTCCAAGATTTATTGCCCACAGGTCAAATCATACTTCAAAGTGATGATCTCAGATTGGCATGAGTGGTCTAAAAGACCACTTTTACTCTGAAATAGATTTGCCAGTTTTTAGTTACTTGTCTTTAAAAAATAGGTACCATGTGTCAAAATTGTGGAAGAAATGAAAAAAAAATCCTTAATGTTCAAGTTTCTTTTAAAATAAACTACTTGAAAAGCAGTGAAAAAGATCTTCTATTTGCTGGTTCATTCCCCAGATGTCCACAGTGTATAACACTATTAAATTTTCTTGATTTATATTTTTATTCCTATGTAATTTATAATTCTTAGAATACTGTTTTTAAGTTTCCCAGTTACTTTTCATATTTCTTATTTCCTATTGATAATTTCTAGTGCTACCATAACATGTACAGGTAATGCTTTCTGTAGCAGTACTTTTAGGAAGTAGTTGCAGTTTCATTTTTTATAAAATAGTTACAATTAGGGCAAGTGCTTTGTGCAGTAGTTAAGAGGATGCTTGAATGCCTGCATCCCGTATTAGAGCGCCTGGGTTTTGTCTCAGCTCTAGTTCCAAGTCCAGCGTCCTGCTAATGTGCACTCTGGGAGGCAGCAGGTGATGGCTCAAGGGGTTGGATTCCTGCCACCTGCATGGGAGAACTGGATTGAGTTACCCGCTCCCAACTCTGGTCTGCCCCAGTCCCAGCTATTGCAAGCATCTGGGGAGTGAGCCAGTAGAAGGGAGATCTGCCTCTCTGCCTTTCTAATAATAATTATTTAAAAAAAAGTCACATTGACCAATTTTTGTAAATATATTCCAGGAATCTCTGTTTATAAGGTCTAATCCCACTTATGTTTTGTATCTTATTGTTTTATTTTTTTATTTTTTTTCTTGGACCTGTCAAATTTGAAAGAGCTATGTTAAAATATTCGTTGCTGTTGTCCTGTCCCTTTCTTGGTTTTTTTTTTTTTTTTTTTTTTTTGGTTACATGTATTTTGATTTTGTGTTTTTGGTTTACAGTTCATGGCCTTCATCAGAACCCTTATTTTCCCATTAGTAATTGCTTTTACTTAATGATCTCAATACTGAGATCCCTAGTGCCCTCTGTCCTCTACCTTGAGTTGCAAAGTATGTCTAAAGAGACGTTGTGCGAGAGTCTGTAGATGTATTCTACAGTGCACTTCTGCTAGGAGGTAGTTTTTAATCCTATTGTCACTTTGTTTACTTCAGGAAGAAAACCACAGAGTAAATTTATTTGTGGGCCAGCATCTCCCATACCCTGACCCTGTGCCTTCTAAAAGCTGTTATTCTTGTTTTTGTTTTTGTTTTTTTTTGTTTTTTTTTTGTTTGTTTGTTTGTTTTTTTGACAGGCAGAGTTAGACAGTGAGAGAGACAGAGAGAAAGGTCTTCCTTTTTCCATTGGTTCACCCCCCAAATGGCCGCTGTGGCCAGTGCGCTGTGCTGATTCAAAGCAAGCCAGGAGCCAAGTGCTTCCTCCTGGTCTCCCACATGGGTGCAGGGCCCAAACACCTGGGCCATCCACCACTGCACTCCCGGGCCACAGCAGAGAGCTGGACTGGAAGAGGAGCAACTGGGACAGAATCCAGTGCCCCAACTGGGACTAGAACCAGGGGTGCTGGCGCCACAGGCGGGGAATTAGCCTAGTGAGCCGCGGAGCCGGCCTATTCTTGTGTTTTGACAGTGTATATTGTGCCTGATTTTATTATCATGACACTATGTGCAAGATCAGTATTTCTTTATTTTTTCATGTAGCATAAAACTACTTTTTGTTTTGTTTTGTTTCATTTTTAAGCTTTGTGTTTCATTACTTGATTCTTTAGATGTGGCACTGGCAAAGTCATTCAGTAATTTTTGTTTGAGTTTCTCTGAAATAATCCTGACCTACTGTTGAAGTGTTTTGTTTTTGTTTTGTATTGCTTAGAAAAGAGTCCAGAACAATTTTATTAAAATCATATTGCTCTGTAGATAAGCACAGGCCATATTTTTGAGAGTTTCCAACTTAGAATAATTTATATATACAACATCCATTTTCATTCAGTACTAAACATTTGAAACTACACTGGGCAACTATAGGATATTGGAATTTTTTTTTTCAGTTAATTCAACTAATCCTCCTTTTTTGTTCAAATTTTGAAAATATAGTGTTATTAGAGCCAACGTAATTTATATGATACGTAAAGGAAATTCATATTAAATATGAATTTAATACTTGCTTTGGTTATTATTTCTGTCCTTGTGTGGAAGAACTGTTTAAACCTTTTAATGCATTAAACTGGGCTTTAGGAAGTTATTTTGGTGCCAGTCTCAAAGGACAGATCGCTGTTCTTTCCTACCCATGAAACTAGGTCGCTGATGCTTGGCACATCCCTGTGACACGGGATTCGTGTGACGTTCAGGTGTGCAGAAATGGTGATATGCCAGCAGGGCCACTTTTCATTTCATGAGCATAATTTCCAGTGCCCTGGAATTGATGTATTCCTTGACCTGTTAATGATGACACTGGGTCACTAGCACTTCAAAGGCAGAGGAAGCCTCTGGAAATGACCATAGTCATCTCGTTAGGTGATGAGTTACAGGGTTTCTGTTCAGCCTGGGGGTTTGGCCTGTTGAGGTGGTTGACATTTTAGCAAACGTGGGTCTGACGCACAGTGGGATTCCCTGCGTGAAGTGGTTGAGAATACTCCTCTGTCATCTCTAATGGACAGTCGTCAGTTCTCTGAATCTGTGGCTTCCATCTCCACAGAACCAACCATCCTCAGCGTGAAAATATCCTATAAAAATGCGTCTGCACTGGACAGGTACAGACTGTTTCCTTGCCATTATTCCATAAGCAGTACAGGACAGCAGCTATTTACAGTGTGTGAGGTGTTGTCTAGAGATGATTTACAGGTACAGGAAGGTATGTGTGGGAGGTTCTGTGTAAACACCACCCCACTGTGTTGGGGGAACTTGAGCACCTACATGTCTGAGCATCCCCGGGGTCCTGGAATCAGCCTCTCCCCGTTACTTGGGGGACACAGAGACAACTGTAGTTTGGGATTGTGTTTTCCTTTGAGCAACTTTAAACATGCTTAGGGAAGTTTTCTGTTCTCATTCACCAGCAAGAAACAAGTGCTTGGTAGATAGGAACTAACCACAAGGTTCCTCTAGAATTAAATGAACATTGGTCCTATAATATTGCATGTCTCAAATGAACTATTTTCAAATCAGTCATGTATTGGTTTGGTGTTTCAAAAAGATGATGAGAAAATACAAACTACCCCAAAATCTCTAACCTCTCCCATCTCTCTGGTGATTTGGGGCCTTAGCGGGGCTCCTGGTTCGAATTCTCCCTCTCTGGCCTCGGGAAAGTGCGTTGCAGGTCTGTGCTTCTGTGTTCGAGTAGTTGTGCATATTTTATAATGGCATTGTAAGGACAATGGGAATGAGTGCTGTGCAGAGCTTTGGAAGGGTTCTGGCAGATACCCACCGCCCATCTGCGTAGTGTAGGAGCCATGGTTAGTGTTGCTCAGTGTGCTTTATAAAGGTCAGCGTTCTTTTTTGCCATGTTTGTTCCTTTCTTGCCCAGAAAATTGTTATTCTCTTCCCTGCAGTGAGGGGTACTTAGTTCTATTCGGTTTCCCCAACAGGGCAAGTTCTAGGAAGAGTATCATTCTGAACTACTCTAGAAGGAAATTCTCATAGGGTTGACCATATCCTGTGTAATTTAGCCTGGCATAATTGAACAGGAACTTCTAAACTGTAGATTAGAAGGTAAAACTGCTAAAGGCAGGGTATGGATTTGGGGCCTTTTCTGTGCTCTAGTTTATGAATTTCTCTGTTTAGGAGACTTTTTTCCCCTTGTGTTATGTACCGCTCACTTTCATCTTATTATTGTTAACAGAAAGACAATTTATTTAATGTGAATGAAGTCTTGTGTTCTTCAGACATATATATTGAGCTGCCAATCTAAGTTTACCTCATTCTTTGATAATTTCCTTACACTTGAATTTGCTGTTGTGAAATTTTCACTAATTATTTATTCATAAGCCCCCAAACCACTATTGGGAATGTGGTGGATAGTAAAGTCTTGCTAAATCTGAACAGATTTGGATTTTATTTGAGTGTACTCAAAGCGCGTCACTAGATAGTGAAATAAGACCCTGATGGACATCATGTCCTCTTGCAGTTTGCAATTACATCTGTCTGCTGTGTGGTGGTGTGGTGTTCTGGCACCCCGCGTACCCTGAGGGAAGGCACTGCTCCATTTTGTTGACTCCTGTATCAGCAGTGCTTGCTAACTGATAGGAGCTTACAAATGTTTGTAGAATGAACCGGATGATTTTTTCCCCCAAGTTTTGTATTTTTGAGAATTTTAGAAGGCATACCCAGAAATTGTGTTTTATGTTCTTGGAGTTTATTTCTACAGAAAATACATATGTTGTTCACATTTGGGTTGTGCTTCTGTGTTTTTGTTACAGTTTGTTTTTAAATAGGCATCATTTCAGTGCCCTTTGGGGACAGATGATTCCGATTGTGGGGAATTTGTAGAAGCTATTTCTCCACTGTGAATAAAACAGGCCTTGAGAGAGACAAAGGAAAGGTTAAGATTCAAGAGTTATTTTGTGACTGCACAAAATTAAAGCTGCGGGAAGTGTCAGAGAGCCTCATACCTATTTTAAATACAAATGACTGAATCTTCATGAGTCAGTGACTGCTGTGGAAATGGAGCCACCCCGCTCTCAATGCCTGGTGTTTGGGTTTTGGTGTAATTATGTTTTACTGATTTACCTCATAAATGTACACATATGGGTGTTATATTTGATGCCTTAAATATTTCAGTTATAGAGACAGAGAGTTTTAAAAATACTTCAGTTTGTACCTCTGTTCTGTGCAACCTTAACTAAAATATAAATTTCTAATGTCTGCTGATGTTACAGAAATCTAAATTGCTGTTCAAATCTGTGAAATGTAGCATATTGGTTTTCAGCTGTTCTCACAGACAGTGCTAGTTACCAGCCACTTAGCTGCACTTCCGCACTAGCCAGTTGGAGAAGAATCCTTTTGTCCTGCTCTGTAAGATCTCAGGGAAGAGCCTTCTCTTTGGTGTTTGTTAAGTGAAGGGCTTGGTGAGTGGTCTTTTCATCCTGGCCTTGGCAACACCTGTACCCTTCTTTCTCAGCTTCTGGGTTGCAGCTGTGTGGGGTGGGGGCGAGGGGCTTTGTCCCCTTCCAAGGCACCAGTTCTCTGGCTTTGGCAGCAGGTCCTTACCAGAGGCGGGCATCTGGGGCATAGCTTGGGGCTGCAGTCCTGGCTCATGGTATCTCTAGCTTCCTGCCTGTTTTTGTTTGTTTTAAATACAATTGTTCAATGTTCCTGTTAATTTAGTAAGCACCTTTTCTGTGTGAAACAGCCAAAAGATGGTTTCTATTGCTAGCTGCTGGAAAGTTTGGTAATAACTATCCGTTTTCTACCCGCCTACATTCAAATCAATGAGTGTATTGATGCTAAAGCCAAGTGTTACATGGGCTTAGAGTTTTGCTCTCTGGCGCAGCAGGTTAAACTGCCTTCTGCAGTGCTGACATCCCATATGGGTGCCAGTTCTTGTTCCGGGTGCTCCTTTTCTGATCTGGCTCTCTGCTGTGGCCTAAGAAAACCGTGGAAGATGGCCTAAGTGCTTGGGCCTCTACACCCATGTGGGAAACGTGGAAGCTCCTGGCTTCATCCTAGCCCAGGCCTGGCTGTGCAGCCATTTGGGGAGTGAACCAGTGGATAGAAGATCTCTCTCTCTTTCTCTCCCTCTCTCTGTAATTCTATCAAATAAATAAATAAATCTTAAAAAAAAAAAAAGAGAGAATCTTGCTGCTGCTTTTCCTACAGAGGATGTTGTATACCTACTATGACTTACCTGATTTCCAGTGAAGCATTTTTGTTGGATTATAGGTCTGGGAGCTGTGTTCATCTCTGTCAAGTATTTTGTCAAGCGCTTCTATGTACCAAACACTTGTGTCTGGAAATACAGCAGTGAACAGAGGAGACAAAGACACCTGCCTTCGTGCAGCTTGCTTGCAAGGAGGTGTGCAGATAAGTAACAGGTTAGATGCTGTTAATGTGACAATGAGAGAGACTGAGCACGTTAGGGAGGCGTATGAACCGAGGGGCCATCAGAGTGAGGGTTGAGATGACCTGGGGGGACAATGAGATGATTGTGTTGGTCCTGAGGCAGAGCGGGCAGAGCGTGGGCCCTGGTCCCATTTCTGCTGGGACAACGCACAAACCCAGATGGGAGCAAGGCTCACAGCTTGGCAACAGCCTTGACTCCTGAGATGTCCGGGTTGGTGCAGGGTCCTGACAGGACATGTGGAAGTAGCGTCTTGGACAACCACTGTGGGCAGGCATTTGGCTCAGGGGTTAAGAAGCCACTGAGATGCCTGCATCCCATATCGGAGTTTTTGCATTCGAGTCCTGACTCCACTTGAAGCTTCCTGCTGATACACCACCCCCCTCTCCCTGCAAAGCAGCAGGTGATGCCTGAAGTACTTGGGTCCCTGCCACCCACAGGGGAGACCTAGAATGAGTTCTGGGCTCCTGGTTTCAGCCTATCCCTGCCCTGGCTGTTGCAGGTCTCTGGGCAGTGAACCAGCAGATAGGAAGATCTCTCTCTGCCTTTCAAATAAATAAATAAAAATTAGCTCATATGTCCCTTCATTCTATATGTGGGATACCTATAAAGACAAATTGAGCAATAAATACACCACTTATGACATCTTTGAAATAAATAATGTCATTGAAATATTTGCAGAATTGAAAACTTGAGGCATAATGAGTGAGTGAGTGAGTGAGTGAATAAGTAAATAAGTGATCAAGTCCCAGCAGCATGGGAGCAGCCTGCATGTACTTCAGCAGGTGTAGGTACAATGAGCTTAAATACACAGTTGTAGAAGGTGGTTTTTCAAAGTACATTAGAACTAACATTTAAATACTCTACTATAAACATGGTCTATTAAATCTGGGCCATATGCTCTGTCATCCTGATGTCTATTTCAGTCGTGGCACTGCGCACAGAGAATGTGCAGGACGACCAGATTTTGGAATAGCATCATCTCGAGGGGAGCTGCTGTGTGTTTCCTTATTTAACATACAAAAGCATCTGACACCTGATACCCGCACACTAATGCAGTCCTTGTGGAAGTGGCTACTAGTTATAGATGCTTAGAAACATTGGGAAGATTCACATTTCATTACAAAAGAACTGATAGGATATTTTACTAAACAGAACAGCTATATGTATAAGTATTTGTCATAGGAAAAGTCCTACTCAGTGTTGGGTCTCCTTTCCTCACCTTTAATTTTCACTAAATATATTCTGACTATTTATTTTTGTCAATGTGAATATTAAAGAAAGCTAAGTAGAAGCAATCTTCATGTTTTGTTGATTACATTCCAGGAAAAAAAAAAAAAGGAAGAAATGGCAGAGCATTAAGCCTGAATAGCATTTGCTATAATTACCCTGTGTGAAATATAACTGGTAGCTGTCAAGCTTTGATTGAAACTTACTGAAGGTTGACACCAGCTGCATGCATTAATTGTTTCAGCAAGCAAGTGCACATACTGCAGTTACCATTTGGAAGCACACTCATTTCTGTTTAATTTGTTGTAAAGTATTTTATGATCGAGTTTGGATGAGGGCTGCCAAAAGTTCACATTTATCTTTTGCTTTATTTCCAGCAAACAAGAGTTCCCTTAGCTAAATCCTAAGTACATCTATGAAAGTGATATTTCCAAATTGTGCAATATTGAGCACTTGGAGGAGGGAGCTCCTAAGTACCACTTTAAAGGAGTGTTTTGAACCATGCTTCTTTTAGATGCTTTTTTTGGACTCTTGATATTTATTCCTAAATATGTGAATTTCAGTTTATGAATATCTTTTAATAAAGCAACTTGATCATATTAGATTATTTATTTTTTTATCCTTTTTAACTGGAAGGTTGCAATCTCCAATGTAGTTTTTCTGTAATCATATTCAGTCTTCACAAAGTGCAGGTGTTTTGGAAAGCATTGAGACACACACATTATCCTCTATCCTATCAGTGACGCACACCAGCAGGGGAGTATTTGTGCGCCATTCACAAGTGTATTTCTGTGGGTGCACAGCCGCAGCGTTTGATCTGACAGATACTGTGTGCAGCAGCAGGCAGGCTCAAGTTCTAGTTCCTTATTCACATCTTTTTAAAAAGAATTTGCAGTCTTTTTGTTTTAGTAATAGATGCTATTTTTAAAAAAAATGTTTATTTTTATCTACCTGAAAGACAAAACAGCAGAGTAGGGGAGAGAGAGGGAGAAAGAGAATGCCAGCCATGTTATCTGAGTGTCCCATGTGGGTGGCAGGGGCCTAAGCACTTGAGCCACCATCTATCTGCTGCCTCCAGATGCATCACCAGGAGGCTGGGTTGGAAGTGGAGTAGCCAGGACCCAAACCAGGTGCTCAGATGTGGGATGTCCCAAGCCACAGCTTAATTCACAGTGTCCTAATACCCACCCCTCTTATTCATACTGATCATGATTGGAGTTAAATGGAGATTCTAGTTGGAGGTGAAACAATAGTTGTTTATTCCTTTATTGTCCCACAAATGGAATCTGTTTTAAGTCCAATGGGAACCCAAACAGTGTGCTTATGTTTTAAAGTCATCTACATGTGAATCCTGGGAAATAGTTCAGTGTCACTGGATGGTAGAGAGTATGCGTAGACATTTGTTGTTTTTGGCCACTCTGCATCTGTCTCCTTTGCTGCGAACATCCTGGTGTCCATGGGGCAAGCACAGGGCCTGTTCTCACCTGGTGGGGGTCTGTGCTTCCTCTCCTTTGGTAGAGCCTCGAGCCCCTGCACTCTGGGCTCTTCCGCAGGGCCTTCCAGCAAGAGGTGGTGCAGGGTGCTTGGACAGGGCTCTGGGCTGCTCTGGCTTCCCCTCCACACAGCGCCTGCCTTCCTCTCTGCCTGTCATCTTTGAGAGCCTCTATTGGCTTCTCCGAATCTTCCCCAAATCCCAGACTTTTGCCTTATGCTAACCAGCATCAATATTCGGTGCTTACAACCTTCATAAGAACTTCAATGGACTTAAGAAGTGAATCTTTTTAAAATTTAAAGTGAAATGTTAATTTTACTGCTGGTTCGTGTCAGTTTGAAGCCAGCTTAAACTCCATTACTGGTAGACAGTTCTTCCACAAGACCCGTGAACCCAGCCAGGTGATCCATTTGTTTCTCTTTGCAGTTAGGTTTCAAAGATTGTTTTGTACCGATCTGGAAAGCAGGCCATAAAGGGGTTTGACAAAGATTTTCTGTGTTGCTAAATTGTTTTAGGAATGTTTCCCAGTGCCCCAATATTTAAAGCGATGGTTAATCCCCAGCCATCGGTTGATGCTTTGTGTCTTAAAGGGGTAGACAAGCTAGAACAGTTCTTCACAGAACTTTTATGTAATATAGTTAGTTTATGTATTTTCACTTTTCATTTGAGAAAGAGGTAGAGTGAAGTCTTCCATCTAGTAGTCCACTCTCCAAATGCCTGCAACACCCAGGCTTAGGCCACGCCCAAACCAGGAGCCTGAAACTCCACCTGGGTCTCCCGTGTGAATGTCAGGGACCCAGGTACTTGAGCCATCACCTGCTGTTTCACAGGCTGTGCTAATGCTTGCAGCTGGATTAGAAGGGGAATAGCCAGGACTCAAACCAGCCATTCCCATACGGGGTTTCCACATCTCAAGCAGTGACTTAACTGCTGTGCCAAATGCCCACGCCTAATGTAGTTTTATTAGCATAAACAAAATGTAAACTGACAGTTTGGGGTAGAAGTAAAAGATGCCTGAATCTTTAGTATTATATTATGGAATTCACTCATGCAGAATAAAATATACTTTTAGCATTGAATGTATTTGTTTTTTATTGAAATTAAAATACTGTTGGGAGAATTATGTATTAAAAAGAAATTAAGAATGATTTGGAATGAAATGGATAATTGGAGTTCTTACATTTAGATCTGTCACTGCATAGTTTTTATATTAGCTCACTATTTTGTTTCTATCACAACTTTTCATTCTAAGCCTTCTAGAGTTAGACATTTCTGTACTTAATTCATCTTTTATGAGGGAGCTCATGAAGAATGATTTCTCAAGTATATAGAGAATGTCAGGGGCTGGCACTGTGGCTCACCAAGTTAAGCCATTGCCTGCAGCACCAGCATCCTATATGGGCAGCAGTTCGAGTCCTGGCTGCTCCACTTCTGATCCACCTCCCAGCTAATATGTCAGGGAAAGCAGTTGAAGATGTCCCAAATGCTTGGGCCCCTTTACCCATATGGGAGACCCAGGTGAAACGCCTGGCTCCTGGCTTTGGCCTGGCGCAACCCTGGCTGTTGTGGTCATTTGGGGAGTGAATCAGTGGTTGGAAGATCTGTCTGTCTTTCCCTGAATCTCTGTAACTCTGCCTTTCAAATAGATACATAAATCTTTTTTTAAAAATGAAAATGTTAACTATCAGAATCATATCACCTCATTAGGATAAACCTAGATAGAAGAATAGTCACAGCAGCATGTCGCTTTTATTCTTGTTTGTTTTGTATCATGTACGGTATCCTGGATGTATTTAAATATATCACAATTGAGTATGTGTGGCTGTACTTCAAAAGAACATTGTGAAATAGTTTGAATTGATATATTGACATAAAAACTAGAAGTGTTTTGGGATTTAGACAGCATGTCTTGGGGTGGGTGTTGGGGTATAGTGGTGGACCCTGCTTGGGAAATCTACAACCCATATTGGAGTGCTTAATTTCAAGCTCCCACTCTGTTTCCCATCCAGCTTCCTGGTAATGCACATCTTGGAAGATAGCAGGTGATGACAAAAATACTTGGGTCCCTGCCACAGACCCAAATAAAGTTACTTTTTTTAAGATTTATTTATTTACTTGAAAGGCAGAGTTACAGAGAGGCAGAGGCAGAGGCAGAGGCAGAGGCAGAGAGAGAGAGAGAGAGAGAGAGGTCTTCCATCTGCCAGTTCACGCCCCAGATGGCTACAATGGCTGGAGCTGTGCTAATATGAAGCCAGGAGTCAGGAGCTTCTTCCAGGTTTCCCACGCAGGTACAAGGGCCCAAGGTCTTGGGCCATCTTCTACTGCTTTCCCAGGCCATAGCAGAGAGATGGATTGGAAGAGGAGCAGCCGGGACTCGAACTGGCGCCCATATGGGATGTCAGCAGTGCAGGCAGTGGTTCTTCTACCCGCTATGCCACAGCTCCAGGTCCCCCAAATAAAGTTATGAGCTCTTGGCTTTGGCTTGGCTCACCCTGGGCTTTTGTGGGCATTCAGGGAATTAAACAGTAGTTGAAAGATCTGTCTGTATTTCTGTTCTGTTTCTGTGTCTGTCACTCTGTCTTTCAGATAAATGAAACGTTAAGCGTGTCTCTGAAATGTCGTGTTCTTTTAGTGTGAGTTGGTTCTTTGCACATGCACAGGTTTGCAGACACTGTGTGCCCTCCTGATGTAGGAATGAGTTACCTGGAATGAGTTCATAATCCACAGTGTGTTCTCCTTCTGGAAGTGGTACAGGAATCTCACATGTAATGCCAAAGTCTAATTTAACCCAAAGTTTAGGTGAACACTTGTGATTTCAAGCTCAAAAGAAAACAGTGTCTCCGTGTGAATGAACTTTAAATGGTGAAATAGCAGCTTGGATTTGGAGCGAGTTAGGGTTGCTGGTCTCTGAGAAGAGGCTGACTCCACAGGTTCTTAGTTGGCTTTCTCCAGGGCATCCTCCTGCTATCCAGAGTTGATGTGGCAGATCCCAGTGGCCATCGCTGAAGTCGGGAATCAGTGGGCGAGATCGTGGACCGGGAAGTGGAACTTATGTGCAGCGTGATGTCTACAGGTGGAAGGCCAGAACCAACCAGTCCATGCTCTTGCCATTCTCCCGAGAGCTAAGGAAAAGGTGGCCATCTCCTTAAGGAAGGGAAAGTGTTCACAGGATAGGGAAAAGCAGATGGAACAGGGAGATGAACTGCCTCCATTGCCTTCTGCCCTCCTTGCCTGCCCAGGGCACCCAGGGCATGGGAGAAGCAATAGCCA
Organism: Oryctolagus cuniculus; assembly: GCF_051225735.1. Taxonomy (NCBI): domain Eukaryota; kingdom Metazoa; phylum Chordata; class Mammalia; order Lagomorpha; family Leporidae; genus Oryctolagus; species Oryctolagus cuniculus. The sequence goes on along the minus strand of NC_142867.1, from coordinate 139,689,294 downwards.
AATGTCCCTGAATGTCAGCCCTTGGCTCCTTGAAGCTACTGACAGCCAGGATGGGGATTGACAGAATTACAGTTTGGGGGATAGTCTCATGGATGCTTTCCACTTGGGAGGGCTGGCTCCGGGGACAAGCAGATAAGGTCCAAAGGATTCAGGAAATGCGGGCAGCTGAAACCCGACTTGAACACCTTAAGTTAATCTACCTGGCTGTTCCAGCTGTTGAACAAGAACGAGACACTTGGAGAAGGAAGCAGAGCAGTGGTGGATGTGAAAGACCAGCCTCATCGTCAAGGTGTGGAGTTAAGGAGTCAGCCGTTTGTTAATTGAGTGACAAGTTACTGATGATGAAAGGTTACCTAGGTCTCTGAACATGTCTTTCTCTATAAAATGAATGAGGCAATAGTTATATTACAAAAAGGTTTATTTTATTTGTCATCTTTAAAAAATTCTTTATAAGCTATAAAACACCATGGATGTGGCAGTTATCCCAGCTGCTGCTAGGTTGCCTTTGTCTGGTGTGGGCATAGCGAGTTCTCAGCTTTAGTGATGTACCAGTGGGTTAAGCTAGCTCTTCCTTTTCTGTTGTCTGGACTGAAATCAAAAAACCCAGTGACCTCAAGATCTGGTTTTGTCCCTAACTGTAGCTTTGCTTTTCAAACTCCCAAGCAAAGCACACCTAAAGTGAAACATAGCTGTGGAGCGCACAAGCAGTCTGCCCCATCTGTTTACAGACCCTGAGGTCTCATTTTACAACTTTATATAAAGCTTGCTCTCTAGCCTATGCTGTGTACCATTGTACCTTGGAGACCATACATACTTATGATTAAGATGCTAACAGGGAGGAGGAGCTACTGCCTGCTGTGTTACTTGTAGGTAGAAAGGATAAAGCTGTGGCTTCACATGCCCACGGTTGTAGGGGCACAGACCCAACTTTTGGGCCCTTCTTGTTTAAGAAGATGGGACTCTGTGAGGCCTGGTGTCCGGATAGCTGTCTGTGACACCTTGTTGTAACAGTTATTATAAGGGGTTTGATCTGATTACAAATCAAGTGATCTGACACGTTCATTTTTACAAGTGGGTTTCTAGATACTGTGTATTCTTACCTGTGTAAGCCAGTTGCAGAGGGCTTTATTCAAAGTCTATTGTTGTAGAAGCTACAAATTAACAAATCTTACTTGCTTAAAATATTCTTGAAGACTAGCCATCAATATGTGACATTTTATTATAATCTTTCTACTTTTGTGTGTGATTGTAACTTTCGGTTCTTAAAAGGAAAAACTTTTTTTTCACACCTTGAAAGGCAGAGAGAGGGAGGGAGAGAGAGGGAGAGAGAAAGAGAGATGTCTCCCGTCTTCTGGGTCACTCCCCACATGGCTGGAACAGCAGTGCTGGGCCATGCTGAAGCCAGGAGCCAGGTCTCCCCTCTGGGTGACTGGAGTGCCAGCACTGGAACCATCACCCGCTGCCTCCCAGGTGCATTAGGAGACTTGACAGCCTGAGAGCAGTCATTCCCAGAGATGGCAGCGATACATGGGCTTCTGTTTAATGGACCCATGAAGAGCCAGCACAGCTAATGAAAAGGAGGTGCTGCTTATTACTGTGTGCTTGTGAAACTACAGCGTTCCAAGGATGAAGAGAAGATCCTAAAAGTTTTCATAGAGGAAGAGAAACAAGTTACCTGTATATGAAGACCTATTAAACTGGTGTTACAAATTTTATCAGCAACACTGGGGGCTAGCAGTGTTGCCTACAAAACCCAAAGGTAAACATACTTTTGAATCTAGCATTCTATGCCTGGCACACTATTGGTCAGATGTAACAGCAGAATAAAGACATTTACATTATGCAAGGCCTAGAAAAGTTACACCACCCCCACCCACACTCCTCTGTGTGCATTGCCTTTACTAGGAAAATAGTGGAGTGTGTACTTGGGTAAACCTAAGGAGTAAGTTGGCCTTCAGGAAATGCAAGAACCACTTAATTGGGCAATCAGAGCAAATCTTCCTAGGAATCGTGGCTTTAACTTAGATCTGGAGATTATCCGTTCCACACTGGATGGGGGGTACAAAAGGCTTCTGGGATAAAGCTGGCATCGACAACGTGGGGATAACTCTCTCTTCTGTGACCCCATGTTCACAGAGGGCAAGCAGTCAGAAGCTCCTGAAATCCCTCACCCGCCTCATGGCCTCAGTTGGGTAGAGGAAGGCCATGCTTTTAATCAGTCAAGCAAGAAAAAGAGGTCCATTTCATCTTAAAACTAGAATTTTAAAATTTCTTGGAGTGGTCAGGAAATCACGGCACCCTGGGTTCTAGTCCCGGTTGGGGCGCCAGATTCTGTCCTGGTTGTTCCTCTTCCAGTCCAGCTCTCTGCTATGGCCCGGGAGTGCAGTGGAGGATGGCCCAAGTGCTTGAGCCCTGCACCCCATGGGAGACCAGGAGAAGTACCTGGCTCCTGCCATCGGACCAGTGCGGTGCGCCGGCCTCAGCGGCCATTGGGGGGTCAACCAATGGTAAAGGAAGACCTCTCTCTCTGTCTCTCTCTCTCACTATCCACTCTGCCTGTCCAAAAAAAATAAATAAATAAAAGAGAATGAAATGGGATTTTAGCACATATCTTAGCCTGGCATTAAATGATATTTATGTATCATAGTATGGATGCCATATTGTTGATTTTCAATACTCTGAAGTAGTCTGTGATAAAGAAGCCGTGATTGCTGCTTACTTCAAGTTATGAATGGCTGTGCTCTTGATGTTGTTAAAGGAAAACTGTAAGCTTACCAACTGGGTCGTGGAAGGTCAGAGGCATTATGCATTGTGGTCCCAGTGTCAGCAAGGAACTAATAGACATTTGTATGTCTGGGGCTTAGGACCTAGGACAAGCACATCTCAGATTCTGACAGGTCAGAGGACAACTCAGAGCCATCTGTGGATTTATGTCTCCTTTAATCAGAATGGCGGTGAAAAATGCACCACTTACAGCCACTTGTCTCCAATCCCTGCCTTTGTGTCCATGGCAGCAGTTGGACTGACACACAGGCATCTACACACATCCACATGCAGGCAACTGCATACGTGTCCACATCCATGCACAGGCAACTGCACTTGGCCATGCCCCCCAGTTGCTTCTATGGGTTTACAGACAAAAGTGGCCCAGAGCCAAACCATTGCATAACAGATGCATGAGCAGCTTAGCCAAGCAGGAGGACCTGCCCTTACTGTAGACACACAGAGATATGGGAGCACAGAGATAAGGCGACATGGGCCAAAGGTGGGGGAACTTGATAAACACCCCCTTCCCAACTTCATCTCTTCAACAGCATGGACAAGTTCATTTCTCAAGTATTCTGTTTACTCACAAATGGGGGGGAGGGCTGCGGCAAGGGTACAAATACCAGAAGTACAGATGAGCTAAATTCTGATTTTTACTTTGGAAGAATCAGTAGGCATTATGTAAAGTCATTAAATCCTAAGTCCTATTGATAAAGCTTATTGCTCAGGGAATATAGAGAAAACTAAAACAACTGAAAAAAGTAGAAATTTTATCTTTGTGAGTTGGACATGGTGTGGAGAGGAAGGGTGAAAACACATAAATTCTTGTGTATTATTAGATTTCTGTGTACATATATTTTGAGAGACATAACAAAATATTTTCTAATTTAGTGTTTCACTAATCCAGGCCTATAATGAAATTTGCTGAGGAGAATTTGTCTGAATACTTGATTATGGTTTTAGGAAATAAAATATGTGAAAACTTTTGCTCTGCTCTTAGTTTTTAACCTGGCTCATTTTAGATAGCAACAGAAAAGTTGAGTGAATCATTGTTTTTACCATCATTTAACCTAACACTTTGTTTTTCCTCAAAGTATTTGCACTCTTATACTGTTACTTACATGGAGCATGAGTGCACCTAGTTTACTTTTATGTCAACAGATTTGAAATGTATTCCTGGGTCTAACAGGCTAAGGACATGGATGACACAGATGATGCTTTGTGTGGTAAACCCTGGTATAGACGTGAGGATGGAACTTACAAATTCTCTCTAAACCAGTAGATAGACATCAGTAGACATCTGCTCATTTGGAATTAACTCAGAAGTGAACTATGTATGATCTTGGCGCTATTCTCTTTCCACTCTGAAGGTAAAACTCGTGGTAGATTGAGCTAGGAAGGACACGTGGAGTACCTCAAAATGCAGATCACTGCCATAACTTCAGCAAGACAAAAGTGCCCCCTCGCTCATGCCAGGTACCCATTTTCATGGCTCTTACTTACCACTTTTGTTCCTTTCCAGTGGGGTGGGTAGTTCCTGTTTCTCTTTCCCCCAAGCGGATTTCCACTCTGTGATTATATCCAAAAATCCTGTGCTCCTTCATGTGCAGAAACAAGTTATTTTTTTGAAAAAATTATTTATTTATTTGAAAGGCAGAAATACAGAAGCAAGGAGAGAGAGAGAGGGAGAGAGAGAGAGATATCTTCCATCTGCTGGTTCACTTACCAAATGGCTGCAATGGCCAGGGCTGGGCCAGGCCAAAGCCAGGAGCCAGTAGCTTCATCCAGGTCTCCCACGTGGGTGCAGGAGCCCAAGGACCTGGGCCATCTTCTACTGCTTTCCCAGGCCACAGCAGAGAGCTGAATCGGATGTGGAGCACCCAGGATCCGAACTGGCACCCATATGGGATGCCAGCACTGCAGGCCAGGGCTTTAACCCACTGTGCCACAGCGCTGGCCTGAAACAGGTTCTTGATTACAGAAGGGGCATCTGGCTCTACTGGCCATAGTTTACTGACCCCTGTGATGCAGCAGGTAGGAACATGGAGTCTGGAACTAGTTGGCTCTCGTGGTAACTGTCTTGTATCCTTCAGTATGAAGATCCTGGAAATGCCAGTGCCATTGAGCTTTGTGAGGGAGGGTATGGAAAGTGCTTGAGGACAGTGCCTGGCTCATAGCAGCCGCTCTGGATTTCAGCCGCTCTGGATTTCAGCCGTTACGGAAATAGGGTGCGTGCGGCTGTCAGGTTTACTCTCCTGCGCAGACTGAACTGGTGAGAGTCTCCAGTGGCAGTGCTGCTGGCCGACTGGCTGTGTTTGCAGGGAGAGGGCAGACCCTGGCGGCTCAGGGAGGTCTTGGCTGCCTCTGCTAAGTGACCCTGTAGCCTCTTCATCTTTAGTGATATAATGCTACATTAGCACTCCTCTTAGAAAATGGAGATGCAACTCAGAATCATCCCAGGTGACACTGGATTTTACAGAAATATAGCTATTGTAAATTTAATGTTGACAGGTAATGAATAGGGAGCTTCAAGAAAGTCACAGGAATTTTGTATTATCTTGTTCTGTTTTTTTTTTCTTTTTCCAAACTTTCTGAAGCTCCCTCCTATAAAGCACCCTTTAAAGATGTTAGCTGACTCTAATGTGTCTTGAAGGCATTTTGCAAAAATGATATTTATAGATCTAAGCAGCTTGTTAAATAATAAGAAGTAAGTAGGATGTAAACTTGAACCGCTTTTATGCTTCTTCAGGTGTTACCTTCAGTTGAACCTTTTATAATCTTTTTTCCCGATCTTTCATGTGTTAATAAGATCCAATAGCCATCTAATCACTTCTGGCTGTTAAAGAGAGAAAAAGAGCCCTTCGGTGTAGCCCAGTTTGAAACTCCTGTCTCATGTGCAGTCTAGAAGTATGCCTTCCTACTGTTTCTTGCCATGTTGCAGTAACAGATTTGCCTTTTGGCTTTCAGATAACTGGAAAACAGGACAAACATATTAATCAACTTTTTTCAGTCATTGGATTATAGGTAGGAGGGTCTCCAAAAAGTTCATGGAAATTATATATTGTGAAAAAGCTGTGTGCGCTTTTCAAATTTTTTCATACCAAAATATAAACTTATCTTTGAAAGTCATTGTCCATAAAATTTTTGAAATATCTTCATAGTGTAAGAATGTGATTCTGACAAAGAGTTAAACAAGAGAAGTCCTAAAAAATATCCCTGCAGCTTTCTGTCTACAGGCATTTTCTAGACGACAGTGCAAGAGAGAGGGATCCAGGCAGCGGGTGGCAGGCTCTCTGGAGCGGCTGGAGTGGGTTATGAGGGGTGTGATACAGGAAAGGAAGAGGAACACTGAGACTCGAACAGTGCTGGCTGACCTGATTTGGGCCAGGGGTGCGGCATAGTACCAATACTATGATTGAAAGATAGGTCATCAGTAAAAATCCTGCAGACATTTAAAAGATAATATGGCAATAGTATGAACAACTTTATGCCAGTAAATTCTCCAACTTTTAAGACATAGACCTACCAAGACTGACATTAGAAAAAGGAGAGAATCTGAATACTTGTGTACTTTTTAAAGAAGTTGGATCTGTAAGTCCGGATTTTCCCACAAAGAACACTCTGGGACCAGATGACTCACTGGTGAATTCTGTCAGCGTTTGAAAGAAGAAATACTGTCATTCCTACTTAAGTTCTTCAGAAATCAGAAGAGGAGAGAATACTTCCCTACTCAAGAGACCAGTATTATCTTCCAACAGAAGCAAACAGAGAGGTGGTGAGGAGAGAAATCTGTAGACAAATATCCCACAGGAAAGTAGATATGAAAATTCTTACCAAAATTTTATCACATCAAATTCAGTAAGACAAAAAAAGATCTCAGTTGTAACTCAGTCAATATAATTGACCTTATTAACAGAAAAAAGTGCTGCCATCTCAATATTTGGAGAAAAAGCATTTGACATAATTTGGTGTATTTCATGACTTAAAAAACAAAAAAAAACTTAATAAAATTAGAAACAGAAGGATGCTTCCTCAGCCCGTCAAAGGGCCTTTACATAATACCTATAACTTACATCTTTAACGATGGGAACAAGATATGAGTGTCCATTCTTAGCACTTCCATTCAGTATCGTACAGTAGGTTCCAGCCAGTTCAGGGAGGCAATATATAAGAATGATATACAACTATAGTTTTAATGATGTGTGATTATTTTAAAATATAGATGAGTGAAATTGACGTCTTTTCATTTGGTTATTTATAGTCCATGCCAATATTCCTGCTGAACTGCGGTCTTTTTACTTGTTGAACTCTTTATTTAGTGGAGCATTAAGCCTTTGACTATAATATAAATTTAAAATATGTTATCTCAAAAATTAAAAAGAGTGAGAGAGGGTAGGAGGGAAGTATCATTATATTCTTAGAATTGTATCTGTGACCTACATTGAATCTGTTCTCTTTATTAATATCACATTAACATGAGAATTGTTAAGAATTGTGTTGCAGTAATTAGCATGAATTTGCTGTGACCCTGAGAATGAATAAATTCCTTAAAAACCAAAGGGAATAAAAAAAGAAAGACAATAAAGAATTAAAATTCTGTATTCAGTGGTTGACAGTGTGGTGCTTGTGATCCTGGTATCCTGTGTTGGAGTCCTGGCCACTCTGCATCTGATCAGCTTCCTGCTGCTGCTCCTGGTAAGGCAGCAGGTGATGGCCTGAGTTCTTGGACCCCTGCTCCTCTGTGGGAGACCCAAATGGATTTTCTAGTTCCTGGCTTTGGCCTGGCCCAGACCTGCCTGTTGTAACCATTCAGGGAGTGAAGCAGCAGATGAAAAAATCTCTCTCTCTCTCTTTCTCTCTCTCTCTCTCTCTCTCTCTCTCTCTCTCTCTCTGTCTCTGTCAAATCAATAAATAAGTCTTTAAAAAAAAGGGCACAAAAGCTATTCACAGATAACATGTTCTTAAGGATTCTCTCAAAAGCACCATTATATGTGATTAGTGAGTTGAGCAGGGTCACTGGTTGCAAGGTCAGAATATAGAAGGAACTATTTCTGTGTACTAGCAATAAACATTGTAAAAGGGAGTTCAGAAAATTACTATCATTTACTAACCATGAAATATTTGGAAATAAATTGAACAAAATATATGCAAGATGTGTATGCCCCAAACTACTGAACATGGTTGAAAGAAATGAAAGAAGGCTTAAAGTAGTTACAGAAACATAAAATGTTCATGGGTCACATGGTATAATATTTTGAAGAAAACATTTATTTTTCCAAATTGATCAAATTCCTAGCAGCTTGTGTGTGTTTTGTGTGAGAGAGTGTGTGTGTGTGTGTGTGTGTGTGTGTAAAATGGCAAGATGGTAGTAAAATTGCAGTAGAAATGCAAAGAACGAGATTGGCTGAATTGTGTTGCCCAATTTCAAGCCTTGTTATAACAGAAATCAAGGCAACATGTTCCTGTTGTTAAGAGTGTGTGTGCAGAGCAGTGGAACTGAATAGAACTTCCTGAAGTAGAGTCACATGTACATGGTCAGGGACATGGCAGGAGAGGGGCTGGGGTCTGCTTTTACTCCCCTGTGCCTTCCCCTCTGAGGAGTGACAGACCTCCCTTGTCTAGGATTTACCTTGTCTCCCGCCCAGGAAATAGGAATGCCTGCAAGTTTGGAATTTTTAAAAAGCAAGTAAGCTTTTGAATCCAGTGTTATTTTCATCAGTTTGATAAATAATCATGCCTTGGCCATCCCAGAGGCTCTCCCTCACAAAGGAGCACTTGCAAGGGACTGTGACCCAGGTACACCTTCAGAAGAGACAGTCACAGCCTCACAGCCGCAGGGCGTGGAGCGCAGGCTGCCACCCGGGGCCATCGCCCACCCTCTCCTTTTTTCCCCCGTTTGAGTAGACAGCTGTGACTGCAGGCACGCCAGCCTGCCCTGGGAAGGGAAAGCTCTCCGCCCCCCTGGGTAGGTCCGCGGCTGCTTCACTCCTCTCTTCTCCCAGTCATCAGCTGCAGACTAGCAGGAGGTGTCGGGGTGAATCTGGAGGCAGCAGAGCCAGTGTAACCAGCTCTTTGTAAGCTCGGAGGGAGGCCCTGCCTCAGTGGTTTAGAATTGGGGTACTCGTTCTTGGTGCTCAAGTGGCATCAGAGCCTCCAGATTGGGACCACAGTTCAGGCCTGCTTAACCGTGAATACCATAACCATAGTTTTATTAACAGCGTTGTTAGGACAGATTCCATGAAGTGTTATTTTATGCCTCTAAATAAGCCATAAGCTTAATTGCTGCAGTCTGGATAGACGTTTATTTGTTGTACCATTTAAACCTCACTAACTAGTTTAATAGAACAGCCAAAAGCAATTTCGGATGTTATGTTACAAATGATCAATCTCTGTTGTTTCTAAGTTGAAACTAAAATAAAATGTGTATATGACATTATTGAAATTTAATTACGATAAAATAGGAGTTAATATGCCAGAACTTGGAGCTTATCCTTTAATTATCTATGTTAAAAATAGAACTGCCTAACTTACAGTGCCCCAATTCATGAGCAGTAAGCTTGTTTTGATAATGAAGAAAATGTCATTTTCCAAGTCAATCCTTACATTATACTTTTGGTTCTAAATAATAAAGGTCATTTGAAAATGGTTACTGTGTACCAAGTTAGCATTTGTTAGTTTAACATGAAAATTCTATTTTATGACTAAGAATAGCTTTTATATGAAAATATGTACATGTACATAGGCGTATTTAACCATTAAATATTGCTTGTCAGGGCAGTCATGGAAATGTCCTCTGTTCCAGTTTTTCTCAGATCTATTTCAGACCTAGGCATCTGTTACTATATTTATCTTTATCTTAATCAGCCCTTGCAGTGAGGTTTGGTTATTTTATTACAAGCAGCTGTGCAAAGCTTTTTCTTTTAAAAACGACATTCTTTTGTAGTGTGGCCATTCCTCACAGTTGACACGTCTCAGCAGCAAATGCCGAGCAAGTGAGCCGGAGGAAGTGCCCGACACCACTCTCTTCCATACCTTCGCAGAACTACTGTGCTGTCAGGGCAGTTTAGGTAGAAGGCATTACAAAGACGTGCCAGCAGAAGACAGAGTCAGTAACATGGGTTATTGCGCTTAGGTTATTTTGAACACGATGCTTCTTTCCTTCCACTGAGTTTGACTATTTTGAGGCCTGCTTACAATCTTGCCAACACTTAACTTAATCTGCTTTCATGCTGAGAGAAATCTAAACATATTAGTGTATATTTTTAGTGACTTTGTAAGATTATCAGACATCTAAAACCTCAAACCTGTGGCCCAAGTGGGAGCTTTGAGAATTTATAAGCCTTTTTAAGAACCTAAATTTAAACCTCATTCCAACCTCTGGGTGGCTGTTTGAAATGTTTTCAGTGCCAGGCTGTGAACACGTTCAGCTGACCTTGGAGCTTGTGGTCTGTGGCAGGCCCTAGGGCGGGACTTAGTTTGTTATTTCTTCCACCTCAAGCCTCAAAGGTAGATTACTCCCATATTAAAGATAGGCAAACTGAGCCTTAGAACCTCTTCTCAGGCCTCATAGGTAACTGAGAATATTTGATCCTTGGTCTATGGATTGCTCCATTCTATTGTTTAGAAGTTTTGTTCAAAGAAGAAAATAATCTTCACAGTGTAAACATTGTGTTGAAGGCACATAAATGGCTGCGACTCACGGCAGTTCTTTGTGTATTTACTGTATTGTATAATTTGCTATTTTTAGATCCCATCTTGAATGTTTATGTAATTTCATCTACTTGAAAGGCAGAGCAACAGAGAGACACAGAGGAACAAACACACACAGATCTTCCAAGTGCCTTCACAACCAGGACTGGGCCAGGCCAAAGCCAGGAGACTAGCACTCTCATCCCCGTCTCCCATATGGGCGGCAGAGACCCAAGCACTTGGGCCATTAGCAGGAGGCTGAATGGGAAGCGGAGTAGCCGGGACTTGAGTGGGCACTCTGACACGGGGCCTGCATGCTGCAGGTGGCGACTTACCCTGCGCTGCAGTGCTCGCCCTGATCCCCCGTTTCTTAGGGTTTCGAATTCATTCTTCTTTCTACTGCCACTGTCGTAATTCAGACTTCGGTTATCTGCTACTTGATCTAATCTAGCATCTTTGCCTAGACTCTGGGAATCTGTCCTCTCTTCAGTATGCTTCTGTGTGTGTGATTGCCAGGCTAATTTTAATTGAGACCTCCAGGTTCACGCGTTGCTTGCTAAGAGTTTGAGTTTGTTGCCAGCTCTGCCCCATCTATCTAGTAGCCACGCCCCCACTCGGCCAATTGAGGCTCCAGCTGTTTTTGAGAAGTCCTGTCTGTCCCAGTGCCCTCTCCCGTAGCCCTTTGTGCTGTTCCTCTTATTGTACCTAATGTTTTAGATCCCGAATTATACCTATCTAGGAAGCTCAGGGTCACAGAATAAGCTAATACACACCATCCGGGAATGCCCCTCCCACACTGCCATCTTCCCTGCATCTGATTGGTGTTCATGACAGTTTAAATTTACGTTATTAATGTGCTTTCTGTTAATTTATTGATGGGTAGATCTTTAAATATGCCAGAAAGGACATTAGTTTTATTTTCATTTTTATTGTTAGAAATACAGTTGTTTTCCCCTTTTTTAGCTTCCTTACTAGCCTTCTTATGTTAATCTCTTCTTACATATTTATAGTTTGTCTCCTTGAATCATGCTCTATTTCATATGATTAAAGTACAATTTGCATGCAGGAGCATTACTTGTCTTTGATATATAAGGATTCTCCTCTCTGCATAGTGAAGTAGTTAGACAACCTGGATGGACTAACCAGAAAAGAGGCTGTGAATGGTCATTCACAAGGAGCAGTCGGTGAAAGCCAGCTCTTCAGCAGACATGGAAGAAATCGGGCCCGAGCTGAGCAGAGCACTGGGGCGGCCAGGAGACCCAGCAAGCCAGAGCCCAAGAAGTAACGCTGGCAGCTTGGCTCTTCTTGGGGTTTCAGGCGTTGCCGCCAGATTGATCTCCTGCCTCCTCAGAGGTTCTGGGGAACATAACGTAATACAGAGGAAGATACCATTTATTAGCTTAACTTTTAGAAAATAAGCCATGTTGTATTGGTAAACATGAATCTCTGGTATCAGAATATCTGATAAATCTTCGAACGGTAATTATTTGTTGTCTTCATATTATACTGTGGAGAAAGCCCAGGTCTGTGTGTCCTGTTAAACCTGGGAATGGGAAATGGGAAATTAATTTTTCAAATTTCTCTTGAGTAGGAAGTTGCTTATCATGTGTAGTCTGAGGTTGAAGTGTGTTTATTAGACCCACACTTGCTTTTCATTTTGAATTTCTGAAAGATTGTAGAATCTCAGTGACCTTAATCATTCCAAGCAATGAAAGGACCTTGTTTAAGGAACTTTATGATACATTATTTTCTTCAGAGTAGTAGACTCTAGTCTGCTTTTTCAAGTTATAAATCATACGTTGAATTAAAAGGAAAAGATAAAAATTTAAATAAACCCACTAGTGTTAAAACTATTATACAAGCAGAATATTCCCTATTCTCATTAAGTGTACGTGTGTGCCAAGGTTACAGTAGTAAACTTGGCGAGGTTAAGAGATTTGTTGGGCACCTCCGTCTTAAAGGCCAGCATTCACAACTTTCTTTCTTTGTCCTAAGGGTTTCGTGATACCTTCATCCCAATTTAGTCATCACGTGCACGAATCTACCTCTAGCAGTGTCTTACTCTAATAGTGTACTTCAAGCACTTCTTTTGTTTTTATTTGTACTATCTGACTTCAGTAATCTGCGTGTCCCCTGCCTTTGTGCTCCTCCAGCCTGGTAGAGTTGGCACTCGCGGAGGAAAGCCACTGTCCCTGTTACCTTAGGGACAGAAGAGACGGCATGGCGATGAGTGTGTCAGACTCCCCATGACTGCCTCTGGAACTGAGTGAGTGGTGGGGGTCATGATCCCATTTCTGAAAGTTGATGTGGGAATTAAGTGCTTTTATAAAGACGTAGACCAGGGCCTGGTGCATGGAAAAACTAGGTCAGTGTCCCCTTCTTGCTGTGTATCCAGGCACTACTATTACTATATTGCTACTCCTTGATCACGTATAAAAATTTTAAAAAATGACATCTGCTTTTTCCTTCCAAAAAAACTAAGTACAGAGGGGGAAAAAAGGTAAAGAAATACTGATTGGGAGGTAGATGGAGCTCCTCCGTAGCTGCTGCAGCCGCACTAAACACAAAGGACCATTTACTTAGAGAGTGGACTTTGAAGGGTCTGGAATAGCAAAAACGTGAACTCCTTAGTGTGCAGTCATTTACATTTGCCCTGAGATGCCCAAGCCTGCGGATGTTCAGGCCTCTTACATGTGGATTTGCAGAGGACACAGCACGTCCTGCATGCTGTGAATCCTCTCTGGATGACTCGTGCCACCCGATCACACGTGAGTGCTGTGTGAGTGGTGACTGCGCTGGGCTTGGTGAGTAATGAGAAGAAGAAAGAAGTCGGTACATGTTCAGTGCAGTCACATTTGGGTTTTCCCTAATAGTTTTGATTCTTGGCTGATCCAGCGGATCTGGAACTGGAACTTGCAGATACAGACTTGACTGTCAAAGCAGTTCGAAGGGGCACTGTGGATTATTCTGTGCTTGATGAATATAAGAATTTTTTTTAAAAGATTTATTTGTTTATGTGAAAGAGTTACACACACACACAGGGAGAGAGAGAGAGAGAGAGGTCTTCCATCCTCTGGTTCACTCCCCAATTGGCTACAACGGCCAGAGCTGCGCAAATCTGAAGCCAGGAGCCAGCAGATTCCTCTGGGTCTTCCCAAGCAGGTGCAGGGCCCAAGGACTTGGGCCATCTTCTGCTTTCCCAGGCCATAGCACAGAGCTGGATCAGAAGTGGAGCAGCCGGGACTTGAACCGGTGCCCATAGGGGATGCCGGCACTGCAGGTGGTGGCTTTACCTGCTACACCATGGCACCAGCCCCTGTGAGTAGAGGAATTTATCTGCAGAGCTGTGAACAGATTGCTTGGGAGTGAGAGAACATTCAGGGAGAGCCGCCTGCGTCCTGGCACACACGTCACCTTTGCCTGTCACTCCCATTTCCTTTACAGGCTCTCTGCGAGCTTCTATCAGTGGAAGCCTCAGCTTTGAGCTTGTCTAGTGAATCCTTATCACCACGGTTGACTTGTGTTTACCGTTCTCTAATGACCTCTCTCAGAAACCCAGCTCTTTCATAAGTAGTAATTCCCAAAATGACTGAATTGCCTGTGAGTATTCACACTACATAAACGCACAGTACAGATGCAGATTTTACCCTGGTTCCCTCTGATTTGCAGAAAGATCTGAGAGGAGTCGAAACTTCTTCACTGGAGAAGACACTGGGAGAGAAGAATCATCCCACTGTTGTGGGCCTTACCAGAACATTGCTGCTATACCCACTCACTGGCAAGGAGAGGACATGCACAGACTAGACATGGTGGCAAGATCATTCTGTCTTCTGTACATAATAGAAAAGGAAATCAAGAATCACAGAGGTGAAAGGTCATCCTGTGGGTTACACCGCTCTCCTGCCACAGGCAAGCACCCTGGTGACTTCTCTCTATACTGAGCACATTATCAGGCTGTTCATGAGTGATTTCTTCTTTATAGCTGGCATTTACTTGTATTCATAGCAGCTAGAAGGAATATATGTATGTTTGTAATATAGCAATCCTCTAGAGCAGGGGTGGATGTATGGTGTAAGAGTGTTCTAGAGCAGGGGTTGTTCATGTGATGTGAGCGTGTTTTAGAGCAGGGGTGTGGACGTGTGGTGTGAGTGTTCTAGAACGGGTTGTTCATGTGATGTGAGCGTGTTCTAGAGCAGGGGTGTGGATGCGTGGTGTGAGAGTGCTGTAGAGCAGGGGTGTGGACATGATGTGAGCGTGTTCTAGAGCAGGGGTGTGGACGTGTAAGGTTAGAATGTTCTAGAGCAGGGGTATGGGCATGTGGTGTGAGTGTGTTCTAGAGCAGGGGCATGGGAGTGTGGTGTGAGCATGTTCTAGAGCAGGGATATGGGCGTGTGGTTTGAGTCTGTTCTAGAGCAGGGTGTGGATGTGTGGTGTGGGTGTTCTAGAATAGGGGTTGTTCATGTGATGTGAGCGTGTTCTAGAGCAGGGTGTGGACATGTGTGAGTGTTCTAGAGCAGGGGTATGGACTGTGACATGAGCGTGTTCTAGAGCAGGGATGTGGACATGTGGTGTGAGAATGCTATAGAGCAGGGGTGTGGACATGATGTGAGCATGTTCTAGAGCAGGGGTGTGGGCATGTGGTGTGAGCATGTTCTAGAGCAGGGGTGTGGACGTGTGATGTGAGCATGTTCTAGAGCAGAGGTGTGGACGTGTGAGGTGACTGTTCTAGAGCAGGGGTGTGGACAAGTGGTGTGAGAGTGCTGTAGAGCAGGGGTGTGGACGTGTGATGTGAGCGTGTTCTAGAGCAGGGGTGTGGACATGTGGTGTGAGAGTGCTGTAGAGCAGGGGTGTGGATGTGATATGAGCATGTTCTAGAGCAGGGGTGTGGACGTGTGGTGTGAGCGCGTTCTAGAGCAGGGGTATGGACATGTGACGTGAG
Organism: Oryctolagus cuniculus; assembly: GCF_051225735.1. Classification (NCBI taxonomy): domain Eukaryota; kingdom Metazoa; phylum Chordata; class Mammalia; order Lagomorpha; family Leporidae; genus Oryctolagus; species Oryctolagus cuniculus. The sequence continues at coordinate 139,673,900 of NC_142867.1, read as the reverse complement.
CATGTTCTAGAGCAGGGGTGTGGACATGTGGTGTGAGAGTGCTATAGAGCAGGGGTGTGGACGTGTGATGTGAGCGTGTTCTAGAGCAGGGTGTGGACGTGTGAGGTGACTGTTCTAGAGCAGGGTCCCCATCCCCATTTGAGTGGAAAGTAGCAGACTCTTGGGCAGTCACACACTGGTAGAGGCTTGTCTTGGGGGTGACTGTTCCTCAGTGGTTGGAGGGTTTAGATGATTCATCAGCTACTTAAAACTTGAGAAATTCTTGTGTTTAATGAGCTTTTAAATACAGATGCTGTTTTTCTGAGGGAAGAAATCATAATGAACATGTTTTCAACATTTCTTAGAGGTTTCTAATTAGTTGCCTTAGCAATAGAATAAGAAGGTTATTCAGAATGCTGAGTTGCTACAGACATGTAGCAGAGACCAAAATACTCTATGTGACTTTAGAATTAAAAGCTAGCAGAATGCCACAGTAAGCCAGTAAGGTTAGGCTGCAGGCAGCTCTCTGGGGATGCTACGGCTTACCTGTGTCCCTGTGCAAGTGGTGAAGGGCGGTTCTGTTGTGCTGACCCTCACACAGAACCTCAGTGTTGTGTGTGTCGAATAGGACAGTGGCCTTTCGGGCCCTTGGCAGCTTAGTGTGGGAGAGGAGTGTTCCAGAGGAGTAGAGAAGCGAGCCTGCGCCCCTGGGCAAGCTGCGACAGATGCGTGCTGAGTGGGTGAGGCAGGTGTGCGCCCAGGTGGGCTCCCTGTGACAGGGCGGCCTTCACAGCCTGGCTGCCCTCACAGCGGGCGGCCAGTCCCCACACAGCTCCACTGCCCTCCCACATTTGGCCTGGGGACTGCGCATTTTTCTTTTTCTGTTTTTTTTTTTTTTTTCTTTCTAAAAGAAGAAGTTAGTGGAGAATACAACTTTCCAGTAACTGTTGAATTTTTCCTTTTTAAAATTAAAGTCTTTTGTTTAAGGTTAAGATACATAGTTGAAAAAATACATTTTGAACGTGGCTTTTAAGTTCACTTTCATCTATTATATTCATAATCCGGAGCAAAGGTATAAAGGGTATTTGAGCATGCTTTTAATGTATCTCTTATACTGTTGATCTTATGTTACTGCTACAAAAAAAAAAAAAAAAAAAATCTCCTGAACAAACAGCTTTTGTGTAATCAGCTGAAAGAACAGCCGCAGGGGTGAGGTTACAGGAAAGGGGCTTGACAGATGATTTGTGGGATATTGTTTCCTATGTTGTCCCAGCGTCGCTGTGGCTCTGCTATTCCTAGAGCTGCCTCCTTCAGAACTCCTCGCCTGTGCTGAGAAACACTGCATTGTGCCCTGGATTCTGCTTGTCTCTTACGGCATTTATCTGAAACTATGCATGACCAGCATCAAAGTTTTGTCACACTGGTGACTGTGAGCAAATAATGCCAGCATGCTAACCTGCTGGTGGTGACTTGTCTGTAGGTAACCGCATTTGAATGTGAAACAATAAGGACAAAAGCTAGCGCTATAGAAAGTCTTCAAAAAGTTCATGGAAAATGCATATTTTTAAAAAAGTGTGAATTGCAAAATTCTTCTGTACCAACATAAACTTTTAGTTCCATTTTATGCAGACTTCCTGAAGTCCCCTCACAGGAGTCAGAGGTGATCCAGTATAAGGCTGGCCTGCCGGCTCTTGTAAATTTCTTTTGTTGCAGCCCAAAGCCCATCCAGGCATGGAGGCTGCATTTCCACTCCCCTAGGGCCACCTCCCTTGCTGAGGCCAGCTTTGTGTCGCACCTGTCAGGCTGAGCCTCCGCTGTCAAAGGCCCAACATGGTCAGGCGCCTGTGCTTCCATTCTCACGTTTCTTATAATGGTAGCCATTTTTAGAAAGAAGGGATTTATGTACTTTGTTTTGAGACACTGTAATTTGGCTCCTTAGAGACAGAAATAATAATGAAAGTTTAAGCACTTAAAAATCCAAGCCTGATACAAGGCAGTTAATTGAAGAATTGGTTTTTTTTAGCTATAGGTTACCCATAGGCAAAAGAGTAAACTTAAGTTTGTTATCTCTCATCATGTGAGTAAATGAACAAAAGTGGATCACAGACCTAAATATGAAACCTAAAAACAAACTCTACAACAAAATAAAGAGAAAAAAATCTTTGTCTAAGATTTCTTGGATAAGATATAAAGAGCATGATCCATACAAGAATAGCATGATAATTTTGAACTTCATTGAACTTAAGAATGTCTTGTCAAAAGACACTGTTAAGAGGCTGAAAAGACAGGCCCTAGACTGGGAGAAAATGGGTATAAATCACATGTCTGAGAAAGGAGTTGTATTTGGAATATGGAAAGAGTACTCAAGAGAAAGAAGATGACCCTGCACCCCATGGGAGACCAGGAAAAGCACCTGGCTCCTGGCTCCTGCCATCGGATCAGCGCGGTGCGCCGGCCACAGCGCGCCGGCCGCGGCGGCCATTGGAGGGTGAACCAACGGCAAAGGAAGACCTTTCTGTTTCTCTCTCTCACTGTCCACTCTGCCTGTCAAAAAAAAAAAAAAAAAAAAAAGAAAGAGAGAAAGAAGATGATATAACCTAATTAAAAATAGTTGAGAGAGTTAGTCCTTACTGCAGAAAGATGTGAACATGGCAGATAAGCACATAAGAAGATGCCCAGTGTGACTGGGGAAATATGAGTGAGCAGCATCTGGCACAGTGGGGTCAAGTCTCATCTCTGCTCATGATTCCACCTTCCGGCTAATATGCGTCCTGCAAGACAGCAGGCGATGGCTCAAGTACTTGGATCACTTGGATCTCAGCCGATTGGCTTTGGCTTTGGTCCAGCCAAACCTTGGCTGTTGGGGGCAACTGGGGAGTGGACTACTGGCTCTATGTTCCCTCCCTGTCTCTCTCTACCTCTCTCTGCCTTTCAAGTAAAATAAAAATAAAAGCAAATAGAAATGTAAAGAACACCCCAGTGAGAGACTACTAAACACTGATTAGAATGGCACAACTTAAAGAGCTACAACAAGTATTAGTGGGGGATGCAGAGCACCTGGAACTTTCCTACGTGCCGTGTGGGATTGTAAAATGTCACAAGCGATCTGTGAAATAGTTTGAGGGGTGAATGTTGTAGGACACAGGGTTGAGCAGCTGCGTGGGCTGCCCATACGCATATCAGAGTGTCTGACATCAAGTCCTGACTCTGTGTCCCATTCAGCTCCCTGCTGATGGAGGCAGCAGGTGGTGACCCATGTGCTTGACTCCTGCCACCCGCATGGGAGACCTGGATGGAGTTCTAGGCGCCTGGCTTTGGCCTGCTTGGTCCACGGCTGTTGTGGGCCTTTGGGGAGTAAGCCAGTACGTGGACGATTCTCTCTCTGTCTCTCTCTCTGCCTTTCAAATAAATGAATCTTTTTTTAAAAAGTTTGACATTTCCTTAAAAAAGTTAAATGTATGTCTAACATATGACTCAAATCGTAAGACTTGTTAGCGGTTTATATATTCCTAACACATGTAATTTTCACAGCTGCATAGATAACTCCTTCATTTTTCCCCATTCTGTAGATGTGCTATAATCCATTAAATTCATCGCCTGTTGATAGACATCTGACCTGCTTTCATCTTTGATTATTTCACATAATGTCACAGTGAAAGCCCTTGTGTGCCTAAGTTAGTTCACATTTTTATCAGTCTGGATTCCTCGAAGTAAAGTAGCTGACGTAAAGGGCAGGTACTCCTGGGTCTTGCCTCACCTTTCCCCCAGGGGTTGTAACATTTCGCCCTCCTTAGACCCTTGCTGATAGAACACTACAGTTGGGATACATGGTAGTTTGGCAGATGAGCAAGGGCATCTTAAGGCTGGAGAGCTTGCATCTCTACTTATCAGCAAGATTGATAGTTCTCATGTGTCTAAAGGCCATGTGATTTTTAGAAAGATGTGTTTATTTATTTATTTGAAAGACAGAGCCACAGATGGGATTGGGTGAGGGACAGGAGCTCTAGGGGAGAGAGATCTTCCATCTGCTGGCTCACTCCCCAAGTGACCACAACAGCTAGGTCTAGGCCAGGCCAAAGCTAGGAACCAAGAACTCCATCTTGGTCTCCTACCTGAGTTGGCAGGGACCCAAGCACTTGGACCTTCTGCCACTGCCTTCCCAGGCACTTTTGTGGGGCACTGGATCAGAAGTGGAGTAGCTGAGACTGAAGCCGGCACCCTGATATGGGATGCTGGTGTTGCAAGCGCCAGCTTCACCTGCTGTGCCACAACATTGTCCCCCAGCCGTTTGACTTTTTTAATTGGTTGTTCATAGCATTTGCCCTTCTTTCCTTTTTAAACAAGTTTTCAAATCTCATTTTTTTTTACAGTTTATTACATAGTAAGAATTTGTTGAGGGCGGGTGCTATGGTCTAGTGGGTAAAACTGCTGCCTGCAGTGCCGGCATTCTGTATGGGCACTGGTTTGAATCCCAGCTGTGCCACTTCCAACCTAGCTCTCTGCTATGGCCTGGCAAAGCAGTGGAAGATGGCTCAAGTCCTTGGACCTCTGCACTCGTGTGGGTGACCTGGAAGAAGCTCCTGGCTCCTGGCTTTGGATCAGCCCAGCTCCGACCATTGCAGATATTTGGGGAGTGAACCAGCCAGTGGAAGATGTCTCTCCCCCCCCCCCCCCACCTCTGTAACTCTTCCTTTCACATAAATAAATACATACTTTAAAAAATAGAATTAGCTCTTGATCTGTGATTTTTGTCCAATTAGAAATATTTTTTCTTCCTACTTTTGATCTCTTTTTGATTTTTGCTTGATAGGAGTTTTTTAATTAATAAGAATTGTTAATTTCTTTTTATCTGTGGATGAATGTTAGAGGCTAGATCCTCGGTGAAGGTGGTTCTGATGGGCCCACTCATCTGCCTTGGTGCTTAGCCAGTGTGACAGGATAACCGCCAGCACTGCCAGGAGACTCAGCCGCTGCCCAGTGCCCTCCGTCCTCTGCACTGGCACAGGGTGGGCAGCACACGGGCAGAGGCCACTGTGTAAGTGTTGGTGATACCTCTGCGCTGTGCACTAGGAGGCGGTGGGACTCACAGGACGGGCCGGACAGCTGGGTGGGAGCTGTAGGTGTAGTCAGCCAGCTCCATTCCCCTGGCACTTTTTTTTTTTCTTTTTTAACACCAGCTTTCTGCTTGTATTTATGTAATATCTTTTTCTTTATATCCTTCCTTCTTTCCTCTGCTCCCTTTCTTCCTTGGTCCCAAGGTTTCCAGAATCAAATACTTTCAATTTATTGTTATTTTTCTTCTTCTCCTCCCTCCTCTTTCTTTTTTCTTTGTTCTTTCTTCTTCCTTTACAATCTAAGACTTCGCAGAACTAATGCATTGCCAAGGTGGTTCCAAGATTCAGGTTTTTCTGAAAGTATAGTTTGCATCAGTTTCAGAACCCAGAAGGAAATAGGAAGGATTGAGCACCATTCATTGAAATGATCATCTTGACTAAAGCAATGCAGCTGTCTAGGAAAGCCGCCCTGGGACGGGACAGGGAAGCCACATACTTGTGGCCCCTGGAACTCTGTGGGTGGAAGCAGCCCCAGAGCCCATGCTGACTTAGATACACCATATTGAAAAATCTCTTTTACTCTGTTCTTGGCTTTAGTACAAAATTGGCTGTTGTTACAGTTCTTTGTTTTGAGAGAAAACTTCTCAGAAATACTCGAAAAATGTTAAGTTAAAAGCAGAACATAAAAAAATAGCTATTTCATGTTCAGTATTTTCCTTTTCCCCACAGAGATGCTTTTTTAACCTCAGGTTTCTCCTGTGTCTTGTTATCATGATAGATCACTTTGTGAAATCAAATTTATAATACACATGCATTTAGTCTTTATGATTTCAACTCACTTGAATAAGTTGTTGCTGCCAGGTAGGCAGGCAGAAACATCATTCTAGAAATGCTTATTTGTGCCTTTATGTTCTTAGTGTTTGTTAGGCATCCTGTGAAACCCTGAAGCCAGCATCCCAGCATCCCAGCAGAAGGGATCCGTAACATGGCGACAGTAATGACAGTAGGTGACCCAAGGCTTGGTGCTGGGGATGCAGCTAGGACTCACTCTCAGCTGGAGAAAAGATTCCTCCTCCCTCTGAGCCCAGTGGTGTGCGGAATGAGAAAGGGGCATGATGAGATACAACCTGGGTAGAGGGAGAGGCTGAGTGAAGAAAACCTTGGGAAATGGAGAGAGGATCTGCTACCTGGGAGTGTGTGAGGACAGAGAGGAGACCAGGGGTAGGGTCCAGTGCCGGGGGAAAACCCTGTCGGGACACAGAGGTAGCCATCTTTCAGGCCTTCCTTGATGGGGCTGGACTCGGAGGAGCACATCGGAGGGTGCTGGTTTTCTGCCACAGTGCTGTGCTGTGCAGGTGGAGGAGCAAGGAAGGTAAGAGGACAGCAGCTTGCATTGTTGAATTTGCCAGTTGTAGGTGTGTGCGGTAGAGATGAAGGGGGTGGCAGGGTGACGGATAAGACAAGTTGACAGCTAAGGGCGCAGGTCGAAATGTGGCTGATGTGTTGCGGCCTGGCGAGACAGGCTGCATGGGATTGTGGGAGAAGGGAAGCAGCTGCAGCCGCCATGCAGAAAGCTCAGCTCTCTGTGGTTCACAGCGGGCGGACGCGGGAGGAGCAGGCAGTGCTGGCATGGTTCTGCTGGAGCTGCCAGCCTCAGTGCAGGCTGGGCTTTAATGTCCTTTCAGGCAGCTTTTCTCCAACACTCTGGTCTCCTAGGACTCACTGGACTTCTACTTTAGAACAGCAGTTTTCCTTTGTCCTCCATATCTGTTCTCTTATGTTTATTTGCGGACCTTCTAACTTCTTCATGTGCACTTGGTACCTTTTTTTGCAAGTATTTTACCTTTAGCACGAGTTCTGTCTTTAGCCACGTTTCTTTCCTTGACCCAATTTCTAAATCTTTTATTAGTTCTGTTGGCCCTCAGCACTTTTCATAGCTCAGTGGTGTAGCTTTTCATTTCAGTCTCTTGCTCCAGCATCGTCTCTTTGAGTCCCTTGCATTGATGTCTTGCCCGTCCAACTTGTTTGCTGGTGAGAACTCTCGTGGGAGCTCTCCTTCAGTTGTCACATTAGGCTGCCTTACACACAGGGCAGTGTCCAGCGTGCCAGGGCCTCTGCTTTTTTCAGGGGGAGGAGTGGACAAGCTGACGTGGTTTGATGGCATCACTGCCATGTCTTCTCTCTTGCACGTGGCTTTAGCATGAGCCACTGTCCATGCTGTACTTCTGTCCCACGGTGAGTGGGCTTCAGGGGGTGGACTCCGTATTGTTGTGTAGGGTTTTGGGCTGGAGGCAGTCCATGGTGCAGCTTCATATACGTTCTTTCCCACTCTTACCTCCACCTGGCTAGGCTTTCTCTAGTTTCCCATGAGATATACCCTGGGCTTGATGTCTTTCCCAGCCTGGGACACGGGCCTGGAATCTGAGGACAGCAAGTCTCTGGCGGTCCCTTTGCTCCTGTCCTCCACCTTCTGCAGCTGTTTACACTGTTGCCAGCATGGACTGGGAGAATGGGGACAAGCCTTGAGTGTGCGCACTGTGTGTGTGTGTGTCAGGGGACAGGACAAGGGCGTGGTTGTCTGTAGTGCAGGGTAGGAGAGCCGAAGCTGGGTCAGCTGTCCAGGCCCCACAGGCCCTGACTTGAGGCCTCTGTTTCCCTTTATGTAGAGGGTGAAGATAGTCCCCACAGCACAGGGGAGGGAAGGATTAAATGAGGTCCTATTTATAAGTCAGGTGGCACTAGAGTTGACTCCCCTCAACAGGTGTCAGCTCCAGGAACTGGCCTTTCACAGACCTCTCACTTTCCTGCTGAGCTCCCCTGGTCTTGCTGAGCGTGTCTCATTGATTTTCACTTTGGCCTTATATTTCAGTACCTGCTTCATCGTTGGGGATGATTGGTGATCAAGGATCATGGTATTCTCTCCCTTCTTTCTCCAGCTTTCCTTGTCAGATAAAAACCAGAACCCAAATGACCATGTCCACATTCTATGGGACTGCCTGATGGGAAGAGGAGCCTTGTTCCTCAGAAAGGGGTTTGATTTTTAAGTTTCTCAGTGGCTACTTTCACACCCTTTTTTCTTGCGGTGGGCAGAGGGGCTCTGCTGGCACTGACACTTCTCCAGGCTTTGCCCACTGGCCACCTTCGGTGATTATGTCATGAGATGTTCCCCTTCTCTTTCTCTTTGTGCTTTTTGCCGCACATCTCATCCCTCCCCCGCTGGATTTTCAGTTAGCTTTCATTGATTTTCATGGATTTCAAGGGGGTTTAGGAATTAGATGTGAGCTAAATACCCTAGAAAAATCTGAAATATATATTTCAAATTTGTAATCAATGAATTTTATGTTTTCAGTGTTTAAGGAGTTTTCTGTTGAAAATACAGTATGAGTCAGTTTTAATCTCTGCATCCCAAATACATTTTCAGAGGGACACCTTGCTGAGTCCAGTGTTGACCTGAGCTCTATTTTGTGTCGTGACGTGGAGACTTTCGTTGTTCTGCTAGGATAGCAGTAATCAGTGCCTATTGTGCCCCTAAATTCTCTTCACCTGTTCCTCTGGAGCAGGGGGAGACCCAGGGTCTCCCACCGGGAGCCTTCTATTAGTGAGTGTAAAGGGATGCCGTGGCTGCCCTGTCTTTCTCATCGTTAGCCACATGCTCAACAGCGTCTGCAAGAAGCTGCTTGTGCAATGCTGGTGGGAAGGAGAGAGAGTCAACATGGAGACAGGTTGATTTCAAATATGATTTACCTCCCACTGGGCCTTAAAGTAGTTTGAAATCTGAAACTCTAAAATCTATGTAAAAACATGTTTATTAAACCTGCAGCTTAAGTTTCTATTCATTTATGAGCAAACTGAGTAGGAAGCCTGCAGGTGGCCAGTGTTGTGGGGTTTCCCCAGCATTTTATTATGATGGTGTTGGCCAATGTTATTTTAGCTGATTTGCTATTAATACAGTGTCTCTCCTTATCCTTGGGGGCTGTGTTCCAAGGTTCCCAGTAGACTGCTGAAACAGCATATGGCACTGTAACCAACCTTACATTTAGCAGGTGTTTTCCTATACATGCACACCTCTGGTGAAGTTTAATTTCTAAATCAGATACAGGAAGAGATATACCAGAAATAATGACTAATAAAAGGGAACGGCTATAGCACTAGACTGTAATGAAAGTTAGATGGATGTGGAGACTGGCTCAGCTGCCGTGAGATGTGCATGCAGCGAGGGTGCTGTCCTGGGCTCAGAGGAGCAGCGCCGTGTTCGGGGTGGCAACATAAAGGTCTGGCTTGTTTATTGCTGGGATTTTCTGTGAATGTTTTCAGGCTGCAGCTGACCACAGGTGACTGAATCCAAGGAACGCACAACTGAGGATGAGGGCGTGACCTCTGTACTACACGGCGAACATCTTCTAGTACATCTTGAGTGATTTGTGCAAGCTAGCCAAATGAACCTGCAAGGAAAGGCTACACTGATACTGTGAAATGTTGAGTATCTTGTCACTTGCTGGGTTAGAGGAGCGTTTAATTGTTTTATAGTATGTTTTCTTCTTCTTTTTGTTGAGGCTGGGAGAAGGTTGCTTTTTTTTCCCCCACTGTTTCTCTTGAGAAATGGCTTACAGTTTTGAAAAACTGAGTAGATGTTGGATATATTTTATAAAAATTTGTTTCCAGTAAGTTAAAGTTGCTTCATCTTGCTTGGCTGTGCTCTGAAGAATGCCTCATCCCACTTTGTTAGTGGGAAACAGCTGTACTAGTTCCCCGAGTAACAGAATCTTACGTTTTACAAAATGTTTGTTGATTTTCTGTTCACCTTTGGAAGTTCTAGTCACTGTCAGATATCATGGTTGCTTTAGTTCTTGTGTTTTCTGTTGAAAGGTGCCTTGTTTTGTTTTGTTTTGTTTTTAGTGGGCTGCTGCACACCAGCTGAGCCAGGGGACTCAGAACATGCGGGCCAGGCACAGTGCTGTGAGTGCCGATGGTCAGTTTCCCATCCATGCTGCCAGCCTTCTGTTGCAGCACTAGCCCAGAGAAGCATAGGATGAGGTAGAGATGGGCAGGACAGAGCCCAGAGAGGGAGCAGGCAGACCCTCGGCAGCCCTGGAAGGGAGCGCTGGCGTTCAGCTGGCCGCCCGGGGGGGAGCCCTGAGGCATCTTTGTCTCCAGTGGCGGTTCCTCCGGGAACTGTGTGATTCTGCTTTGAAGCTTTCTGCCCCCGTTACTGTCTAATGGCAGAGGAGGGGGTAGTAATCCACTCTTCCTTTTGTTCTAGTTACCCCGTTATATTCTCTCTCAGTTTTGTTCTGACTGAAGCCTCAAGGGAAACTTATTTAAGGGTTCTAAACTGCTCCAGTCCCTGGAGTTGAAGGCAGCTGGCGACTGGAAAGCAGGAGAGCTGTAGAGTCAGGATGAGGTAACCCAGCACTGCTGTACTACTGCGTGTGGAGTCAGGATGAGTTAACCCAGCACTGCTGTACTACTGCGTGTGGAGTCAGGATGAGTTAACCCAGCACTGCTGTACTACTGCGTGTGGAGTCAGGATGAGTTAACCCAGCACTGCTGTACTACTGCGTGTGGAGTCAGGATGAGTTAACCCAGCACTGCTGTACTACTGCGTGTGGAGTCAGGATGAGTTAACCCAGCACTGCTGTACTACTGCGTGGGAATGGGGCGACTGCTTGCCTGTCTGTGTCTCTGCTTGTCTAGTTTCTGATGAGCACAATAATGGTAGTGGCCTGGTAGGATTGTTGTAAACATTGTAAGGATAATGTGTTACATTTTATAGTATGTAACAGTTTCCTAATAAATGGTGGTTATCTATTAACAGTGGTGCTACTGTACTGGAATTTTCAAATTTTCATCATGTGGCCTATTTTTGTTAAGGAAAATAAATATTTCTGTCTTCATGTTATCTTTAGGTAACATCAAATGGGTTTATGTATTATTTCTTTTTATCACAAATATTTTATTGTCCGTGTGATAACACATAGGCTGTGAAAAGTACTTACCCAGATGTTTTGTGTTCAAAGCTGAGAGAAGACATCTGGATTGGGGAGGATTTTCCACTTACATCTTAAACCCTTTATTAGAATTCTCATTATTGAGAACTTCAGAGTTCAGTTTATGAGTAACAACCAGAGTGCCTACTCTACTTTTTTTTTTTTTTTTTTTTTTTTTTTTTTTTTTTGAGAGACATAGGAAAAAGAGTCAGAGATTTCCTACACAATGGTTCACTTCTCAGATACCCAGATGGCTAGGGATGGGCTGAAGATAGGAGCTGGGAGTGCAGCCGGGGCTTCCCACATAGGTGGTAAGAACCCAGTTGCTGTGCCCTCGTCACCACTGCTCAGGGTCTGCATTAGCAGGAAGCTGGAGTCAGGAGCTGGTGCTGGGTAGGAAGCCAAGGTTCTCCTATATGAGATGTGGGTGTCTAAATGCTAGGCTAAATGCCGTTGGTTCTCAGTCAGTCCCTTCTAGAAATGCCAGGAAAACTGTGATGTGCGGGTGTCATTTCCTCCTGACTGAAGGTGGCAAGTGCACTGTGTTTCCTGTGATGAGCTTTCCAATAGGCTATCTGCCATAGTCTCCTTTCCCTTTTCAATTGTATGTTCTACTCACCTTCTCCTGGACCTGGGGAGAGTGAGAGGTAATTTTGAACTTTGGGGAACTAATCTCAGTGTCTTCTAGGAAGACTGCTCTCTGGTAGAAGAAAGGTGGGTGGAAGGGATGCCCCTTGGGTTCTGCTGCCGGTTGTTCTTTGTCCGTGTGGTGGTCAGTGTCTGGCATGGCCACCTGCTGCTTACACCATGTGACCTGCCCCCAGACAGGAGGCTGGACGTGCTGACACACGTGGCAGGAGCTCCCCCCCACCCTCTCAGGTAGTTGCTGAAAGACAGTGGCCCCTGGCCTGTGCCTGTCTCTTGAATCCAGTGAGGCTGAGTCCAGATGGGGACATTTATCATTAGGGATAATGAAACTGTCTTTTTGTAACACAGTAGTTGCATTGTTCAAACTTCAGCATCTTCACTGCCCAGCTGGGCTAGGAATTATCGTTACAAAATTGGTTTATTCTCAACATTTAAGAGAGTTTTTTTTTTTTTTAAGTCAGAGTGGTCTCATAAAGGATGGCACTGGAATTGGCAAGGCGTTAAGCCTGACACTTACTTGTGAGGTGCTGTACATAGGGAGGCAAGTAAGACACATTTTATTCTCACAGAAATCACTGCCTCAAAATAATCAAGTCAAGAATTTTCTTTCAAGCTGGCTTATGTATTCATATTTATCTGACATGACAATTATATGTATGTTATGCATGCATAATTCATATTGTGTGTGTGTTTATATACATATATGTATGTGTGTGTGTGTGTATTTATGTATATACACACCACAAAACCTGGTCATCCCCAGGAAATACTCAGTCTTGTTAGCCTTGTGAGTAGGGTACTAATATAACTATAGATCAGCTGTCTGTGTATTTATGGTGTGTGACATACGTAACATACATTGTGTAAGTCTCTGGGGATTAAAGCCGACCAGTGCAGCACATGTGTAAGGTAGATGCGGTTGTGCAGGCGTCTGGTGGCACAGTGCCGTCACTGCGGGCAGGAGGTTCTGTCGGTGCAGCGCAAGTGATTTGTCTGCTGCACGCATGCCACCTCGGAGGTTCCTTGGGGTTCTCTTGTTGATTAACTTGGGTAGGTTTGTGATGAAGGCTGTTAGAAGGAGCTCGGTTTAGCTCAGCTTGATGATGGCACTTTTCTTGCATATGGGACAGCTGTGTTGAAAGATAATCATTTGGTTCCTGGATGTCTCCTTTCTCCCTGGATCATTTCCTGTGACAAAAGTGGTCTAGACTGTAGAACACAACTTCTGTCCCCAGGCATCTGCTGGCTCTTCCCAGGTAAATTGTGGCATTCACCCCCACCGTGGCATTGACCCAGACACAGGACATGCTGAAATGAACTGTAGGGCATGTGAGAGCATCTTTGGTTTTGCTACAGAAACTAACACTGCAGCTATAAGGGAGCTCATGGGGGACTCACGGGGCTCTCAGAGGCTGTCTCAGTGGTAGGAGACTCCAGACCTGTGCCGTCTGGGAGCACAGCCACTAACCACAAATGGCTACTGAAATGTAAATAGATGAAAATGAACTGAAATGAAAACTTGAGTCAGCCTCACTGCACATCAGGCGCTCAGCAGCCACGTGTGGCTAACTACTCCTGCATGAGGCCCTGAGAACGCACACACTGCCACCACAGCAAGTACTCTGGCAGGACAGCTTTAGACTGCTTACTTGGAGGCCCTCATTTGCTTTTGTAAACCCAGCCATTCCTCCCATTTCAAGAACCAAGGTGCAAGGTTGAGAGTTGATTTGTGATGGCCTAAGTAATTTGCCTACCGCTCATTACACTAGAGTAGGCATGAGGTTTGGTCAGGAGAAGCGTCTAGAATCTCTCTGGACCCGTCACAGCAAGCACCTATAATCACAAGTGCCTGGGACCACACACAGAGGCATAGAGGTGCGCAGTGCTGTCGGTGGATGCCAGTGGCCCAAGATAGACAGATGCATACCACACAATGGCTCTTTTCAAAATGCTTTTTTGAAAGTGAGACTTTATATTCAGCTGGTATTTCACCATGTATTTTTCAAAAGATACAGTAGTGTTTCAGCAACTATTATAAAAATTACATGTAAAATATTTTAAAAAAACTTACTTATTTTATTTGAAAGCCAGAGTTACAGAGAGGCAGAGAGAGAGAGAGAGAGAGAGAGAGAGAGATCTTCCATCTGTTGATTCACTCCTCAAATGGCCACAACAGATGGAGCTGGGCCAATCTGAAGCCAGGAGCCAGGAGCTTCTTCCAGGTCTCCCACGTGTGTGCAGGGGCCCAAGGACTTGGGCCATCTTCCACTGCTTTCCCAGGCCATAGCAGAGAGCTGGTTTGGAAGTGGAGCAGCAGGGATTCAAACCGGTGCCAATGGGATGCCGGCACTGCAGGCGGAGGCTTTACCTGCTATACCACAGCACCGGCCCCCTAAAATAACTTTTTAATGAATAAAACTTTGGTGTATCTGTTTTTCTAGCAGTGTGTAAGATAATAGTTGAAAAGGCTTTCTGTAATAAATATTGGTGAAAGTTATATCACAAATGGTTTAATTTGTTACCAATCTGTTCTATTTGCTCAGGGGAAACAGATTTGGTGTTCAGGCTTTATTGCCCTGCCTCAGTCTTTAAAAGTCTATTTTAAAAGCTAAATGTGTCTTTAGCACAAGCCCCTTAGAACTCAACCTGGTATTTTCAGATAGGTTCTACTCTGATAAAACTTCACATGTTCTCTCTCCCTGTCTCTCTCTGTCTCTCTCACTCTGTGTGTGTGTGTGTTTTCATAGATTTGCAACATGCTAAAAGCTTCAGGGAATAGAAAATATTACAACACTTTAAACAATGGTCACAAATTGAAGGATAAGTATTTTTATGGTTTTGTAGGGTTGAGTCACATTGTGTTGTAAGACAGTAAACAAACTGTGCTTGTCCACATAGCTCCTCCCCTTTGACCCTACTGCTTTCTTTATGAGAGCAAAGGAAGTCAGTTTTGTGAGCATCCAGCCCTGATCTATCCAGAAAGCTCTTGCTTAAAACCTCTGACAGCGAGTTCCACAAGGAATCAGTTGCAAAGGGCATGATGATCAAAGCTGATGTTGTATTTCTTCTCTCAGTTCAAGGAAGCAATAACCTTCAATGGAGCTTTCTGTTTACAGGATGGAATATATAAGTAATTCAAAAGTGATATCTCCTTCTAGAAGTCAGAGATCATTTCTAATCATGTCCGTACATGTCCTTAGTGCAGCGTCTGTGTGACGTGAAGTTTGCTGTGTTGTCCTTTATTAGTGAGGCGTCTGTCTCCATGAAGCTATGAAAGAAAACAAAATGAAGACAAGGGAAAAAAAATCCTCAACATATTCCATCTTTAACACACCTTGTAATCCAACATTGTAAGTTATAGTCAGTTATTTACATATTACATTGTAATTGTGTCAAATACAGCTTTAAATTAGTTTAATACACTTAAGCATACAAAAGGAGAAATGGCGTCTGTGTTTAGTGTTGCTTTGCCCTGTGCATTGATGGCCCTGGTTGGCTGTGGCCTGGGAGAAGGGCTGGGGGGGGGGGAGTGGAAGGTTGCTGCCTGCCCCTCCCCCGAGGCACTGAGGGTCTTTACACCCAAGAGGCAACAGGGAGAGCACAGGGTGGGGGCACAGTGGATGGCTTTCTGACTTGTCTGCTCTGGCAAAAGCTGGCTGTGCTTAGGCCTCTCCTGGTAGAGGTTACTGCTTCCAAGTATGTTTATTTTAAGTAATATAATCTCAGGAAAATGTTATCTAGGGAAAAGAATCCTTGATGTCTTCCCAAAATATTTGATTAAATGATGGGCAAATCAATAACAGACGTGACATTTCAAGTGTATTTTCATTCTATCCAAATAGCATATAAACATGAAAGCACTGTTATATGATTAAATCAGTTTTGCCATCTCTGGTGGTGACTGCTAATTACCTACCCTTTTAAAAACATTTTCTCTGGGCTGGTGCTGTGGTGTAGCAGGTAAAGCTGCCACCTGCAGTGCCAGCATCCCATATGGGCGCTAGTTCAAGTCCTAGCTTCTCCACTTCCAATCCTGCTCTCTGCTATGGCCTGGGAAGGCAGTAAAAGATGGCCCAAATCCTTGGGCCCCTGCTCCCTCGTGGGAGACCTGGAGGAAGCTCCTGGCTCCTGGCTTCGGATCGGCGAAGCTCTGGCCATTGTGGCCATCTGGGGAGTAAACCAGCAGATGGAAGTCTTCTCTCTTTTTCTGCCTCCCCTTCTCTCTCTGTGTAACTCTTTCAAATAAACAAATCTTTAAAAAAAATATGCAGATCTTGTTATCTAGTCTGTACTTGGTCATATGGGCAATGAAAGGGTTGATGATGTGGTGGCATTACATAGTGAGATGTGGCTATCAAGGAGGCTGTCTCCATGTTTGTTGGCTAATGCTCATCCTTTGTTGGAAAAGAGAAGCCTTAAACTTAGTGCATGTGGGTGGTATTGCAGCCTAGTAGGTAAAGCCTCTACTGCCTGAGACGCCAGCATCCCATATGGATGCTTGCTTGTGTCCCAGCTGCTCTACTTGTGATCCATCTCCCTGCAAAGCAGCAGAAGATGGCCCAAGTGTTTGGGCATCTGCCATCCATGAGGGAGACCCAAATGAAGCTCCTGACTTTAGCGTGGCCCAGCCTTGGCCGTTGCAGCCATCTGGGGAGTAAACCAGCAGATGGAAAATCTCCCTGTGTGTGTCTCCCTCTCTCTTTAATTCTGATTTTCAAATAAATCTTAAAACAGTGCAGATATTTTAAAGAATATTCAGAATGTGCATCATGATAGGTATGGAAGTGTTAACTTTTAGAAATACAACTCTACTAAGAGGAACCAAGGTCTGCCTGGTGAGGAAATGTATAGGAGTTGCAGATTGTGTTATCTGATAGCAAGAAGTTGTCAGAGACTTATCTGAGTCATGGCAGAAAGGGCTCCAGAGAAGTTGCCAGTGACCAATGGAGGGGGTTTGAACATTAAAAAAAGGATACAGTAACTGCGGTGGACTGTCGTGCATCAGATAGGTTAGAATCTATAAGCTGATGGTGACGGCCGGAGACGAGAACTTACTGGTCTCCTTTGCAGGATGCTAGTGAACCACTTTGTGGTTCTGAAAACCAGTAAGTAAAGGCAAAGAATCAGCCACTTGAAAACTTGTGCAAACTTGCTTTTGTATTACTGCTAAGTCACAAGCAGACGCAGCGGAGACACCCGTTTTGCGTATCTTCATTCTGCTCTTTTGTCTGTGACTACAAATGCTAGTTCAGGGCTATCGACATCCAGAATCTTAGTGCCAGAGCTGGTGTAGGCACGAACGATGCTCAGTGCTCCAGTGTGTGAAGTTCTACCCACCCCTGCCCCAGCACAAGGCCCCCTTCACCCTGCGTTCAGGCATCTGCAGGGCCTCACGCCTCCCTCTCCTCCCCAGGCCACCATACTTTGCATGTGAGGAGTAAACAGCTTTAGACTTCTTTGTTTTGCTAGTCATTCTTGGCATTCCTCATTATCTTTAGCATAGCTTTTACAGCATCTGTTTAATGGCATATGGAAGAAAACATAATTCATTCCTGATATATTTGTTTTCTGCATACACATATCCCCCTAATAAATTCAGTAAATGTTAAATAATTAGGTACTTGGTATACAGAATGGTGAATATTGTGCGGAGATTGTTATAGACTGTTACATTTAGTTTAAGAGGTTTTTCCCCCAGCTCTTTGATTAATATCTATCTAGGGAAATTAGAGCTTTTGGATAGGCTAAGAATACCCTTATCACTTTTCCCATTTACAATGCTAGGTTCCCAGTATCCACATATACATTATTTTAGTCAGCTTTTCATTACTACAAGTTGAATACCTTAGAGAGGTTACTTAAGAAGGAAGAAGGTTAATCGAGGCTTACGATTGTGGAGGTTCACAGTCCAAGATGGGCAGCCCATTTAGTGTGCTGTCTGATGAGGGCAGTAGACGCCAGTGCGGGTACAGGGAGGACCACAGGAAGCGGAGAGGGGAGCTGATATAACCAACCCTTTCGTGAGAACTACCTTTTAAGGACAAGCCTCCAGGGACCGGCATGCCCACCTGTCAGTCACCCTAATTAGATTGCGCTTCCACCCTCTTCAGCATCATTAGCTCCCGACTTTGGTGTTTAAACATGTGTGTGAATTGGGGAGCCAAATTCTGTTCACCCCGTGGTGGTTGCTACTCACCAAGGTTTAAAACAGGAAAGTTATTCTAGAAGCCTTGATAAGCACTCTCCACATTCTCTCATCCTGGCCACAGGATTGAATTGCAGCCATTTGTGACTACAGCTGCAAGGGTCTCCTTTCCACGTCAGCCCAGTCGCCCCACGGCCTCCGCCAGGCACAGCCGCTCGTTCCGGGTTTGGGCTTCCGCATCTCACTCCACAGGGCCCTGACCATCCAGTTCTGCATAGACCCCAGTGACTACTGGGTCCATGAACGTTCCTACTCTGTCATCTCTCTCCTTTACCCTGACTTCCTCCCCACTCTGGTCAGATGGCATGGTCCTGTCTGATAACCACTTCCTTGCAAATGATCTTAACAGCACGCCCCTCCACCTCCCCAACCCCTGCCCCACCCCTGCGCGGCGGGAATGTAAGGACTAAATAAGTTCTGTGCTGTCGAAGCGCTTTAGACAGTGTGCAGTGCCTGCCAGTGTCAGCTTCTGCTTGGGCTCAGCTTCCCTCCTCTCCCTGCACTTGTCTGGCAACTTCTCAATTATCTGACTGCTCTGTGCCTGCCTCACAAACAGCTAGAAACTGCTGGGGTCAGGTGAAGAGGGGTGGTGCGGACAGAGAGCCATGCTAGCTCATGCTCTTAACCACATACTCAAATGTGTAGTGGATTTTATCCTACTATATTTCAATAGGATGCTTGATTTTCCACTTTGTGAAATACGTGTTCAGATCTCTTTCTTCAATCCACCTCTAGTTCCAGACATTCTTGGGCATAAATAACAGGAGATCCCATTTCAGCTGTCTTTAAAAAAGTAGAAATACCCTGTAACATTCCAAAGCCACAAGGCAAGGCATCTTCAGGGTGGGTAAGTTTGATGGTTTAGTGACACCTCTCTGCTGTGCCATCTTCAGTTTGCCCATTCATCATGGCCACAAGGTGGCTGCTGTGGCTCCAGGCATCACGTGAATGTAACATCATCCTGGAGGAAGATTAGTTTATTCTTGGAGTCCTTATTTCCATGGAGGAAGTCTTCCCTGGAAGATTCTCCAGTGTCAGCACCACTTGGCTGGGGTAAAATGAACTCACTTACCCTAACTGACCCTGCTCACGTCCCACCCCTCCCTCCCTCATGGGAGCCACAGGGCCCTCCTTCCTCTTGACTGTGCCACGCTCAGTCCCACCTTTGGGCCTTCACTGTGCTGAGCTTGTCATGGATGGTTTTCCTAATTCCTGTGGCTGCCTGGGTGCTGTTTGTGTGTTGGCCTCCCCTATTTTTCCTGACCACCGGCCTGAGTGAGCCATCCAGGGTGCGCTAAGAGCCTTTCCCTGCTGGAACTCCCTCCAAACACGCCTCACAGTTTGTCTGCTCTCTTGTCTCCTAGTTGTTTTCTTCCCTCCAGCCTGCAAGGTGGTCTATCTGGTCTGCCACTGTGTTCAGCACCTGGGACAGGGCCTAGCACTTACTAATAAATAATTAATGCTATTACTTTAAAAAACCAGATAATCTGTTTTATCAAGAGATAGGAAAACTACTCATTATGTGACTGTGTCACTCATGTTTGATGAAGCCCAGGTGACACACTGGAGCCTGGGGTCCTAGACAGCCTGCTTGTCACTGTCCCTACATTGCCACGAGCCCGGCAGGACCCATTCAGGGCCCTCCATGCTGGGACATTGCATGTAGTCGGTCAGACCTGACGTGGGCGCCTGCCTGTCCAGCGGCGTCACGTCAGAGAGGAGCCTCTGCACCCCTGGGCCACAGCTGCAGGACCCTCTCCTGTCCAAGCTGTGTGCAGTAGGAGGAGGGCGGCCAGGAGGCTTCCTTAGGGAATGACTTGTCAGAGGATGCTCTCTTCCCAGTGGCTTCCTGTTCCCCAGAGTAAACCCCAGACCCTCTTGGGCCCATAGGACCACCAGAATTTGGCACGACTCCGGCGTAGTTACTTTCAAAGCGGAGCAGAAATGTTGGTGTTAAAAGTTTTCTTTTTAGGATAGCTATTCCTATGACATATGTTAGAATCCTGGATTCCCTGTGAGTCATGTTTAGTTTTTTGTGTCATATTGCGCTGTTAACTTATATCTGTAAAACCTTTGGTCGCTTTGTCATTACTGAAAAAGATAAACTAAGCAGAGCATGTCACTTAATAAAATTTGAAATGATAAATTTTGTATGCCTGAGGATGGTCGGGGGCAGTTGAGTTACCCTCAGCTCCATAAATGTAAGAAGAGAGCGTAGGCCGTCAGTCTTTAGTCTTTGATTTCTGCACACGGAGGTATGTGTGCATTCACACTCACAGCAGCATCATACACAAGAGCCAAAGGGTGGGAGCAGCCCAGGTGTCCAGAGGGATAGATCAGGATGTGTGTGTGGGGGGGGTGTGTGTCTCTGTGTTGGAGTATTACTCGGTCTTAGAAAGGAATGAATTTCTGACAGCTGCTGCATTGTGAGTAAACCTGGAGGCCACGGTCCTAAGTAAAACTAACCAGTTATAAACAGATAAGGCCTGTGTGACTGCACTTTCGGAAGTGGATGACGTGTGGCGTCGCTGAAAGGCCAAGGCTGGGATGCAGTGTTAGGTGCTGAGCCTGTATGACATGCCCTGTTCAGTGGGTTAGAAAGCTCTCTCCAGCACTGTGCCTGTGACTTCCACACCAGGTCCCTCAGCGGACTTGTGCGGGATCCTGTTTAGGAACAGTGAGCTGCAAGCAATTCGCTTAAGGGAGTAGATCTGTTCCATAGTGTTGGTTTCTACCTACAGGATGTTACTTTGTTAAGATTCCCCCCCCCCCCCCCCAAATCCTAGTTCCTGGAGATTGATACTATGAAAGGAATGATAGGATAAATGGAATAAATTTTATGGATTTGGAAAATGTTGAGTTTCAGCTCAATAAAAGATGCAAGAGTTGTTAATAACGAAGGTCGCCTTTGTTGATTGGACCAGTCTGCATTAAGCCTTTCACAGAACGCAAAGATCCCTCCGCTGAAGTCAGTTTTCTCGAAGTTCTCATCAGCTCCATCAGTAAGCGTGCTTACCTGGGTCATGTGTGGGGGCTTCGGAACGCTCGTGGAAAATGTGTGTTACGAAGAAACCACGTGTGGATTGTAAAACTTCTTCGCACTCAAGTAAATGTACCTGTGAATTGCATTCGCCACACTCTGTGACGTGCCCTGGCGTTCCTGCGTCTGTGTGCGCGTTAGCCGCCACCAGAATCCATACGTGACTGGGGCCTGCCGCACAGCGTGCCCTTGCCCCTGAGTTCTCAGCCTGTCCTGCCTGTCCTCACCACTCTGAGCAACGTCGTTTATGGGACAATTTAAATCTCAGTGGCTCCTTCCTTTCAGACCTGTTTTCTGCCATATCAAGTGAACACTGAGTCTCTCTGTCTCTAATTGGGCAATTTAAATCCCTAATAACTCCATTGTCCAGAAGCATCATTCATTCCTTTATATCTGAAAACACTCTTTTGGAAATATAAGTCCTTGGGGCCGGCGCTGTGGTGCAGTGGGTTAACGCCCTGGCCTGAAGTGCCCACATCGAATATGGGTGCCGGTTCTAGTCCTGGCTGCTCCACTTCCCATCCAGCTCTCTGCTATGACCTGGGAAAGCAGTGGAAGATGGCCCAAGTCCTTGGGCCCCTGCACTCACGTGGGAGACCCAGAGGAAACTCCTGGCTCCTGGCTTCGGATTGGCACAGCTCCAGCTGTTGCAGCTATCTGGGGAGTGAACCATCGGGTAGAAGACCGACCTCTCTCTCTCTCTCTCTCTCTCTCTCTCTCTCTCTGCCTCTCCTCTCTCTATGTAACTCTGACTTTCAAATAAATAAATCAATCTTAAAAAAAAAAGGAAATAGAAGTCCTTTTCCAATTCATTGACATTTTGTTTTTCTTTTTATCACCCTTATTTTCTAAATACTGGTCCTGGTTGTTAGTATGGTTTGCTTGGTAATAGCGTCTTGGTCTCTGTGCGTCCACGTCAGGCATCTGTCAGAGTGTCATTGCAGAAGGAAAGTGTGCCTTGAAACTCATGCTCTTTTGTACACACACACTTTCCATAGTGAGTGAGTAGAGAGTGATTTCCCGTTCCTCTTCAAGGAAACAAAAGTTATCAGAGCCATCCGGCTCAAGTGTTGGATAATAGAGGGAGGTGGAGACTGGCAAAGCAGAGGACACTGCAATTAAAAGGCGCAGCTGCTGCCCGCTTCCAGCTGGAGTTTGATTGCTGGATGGAATCCTAGATCCTCCTCTTACGTTAGGAACTTCTGTGGGGCGGGGCCCACTTAAGTGTGCGGAAGGTCAGCTGTGGTTTGCTTTTTCTCTTCTTGCAACTTGGCATTACCTGCTCCTCTGCCTCTGCGTCACATGTGCCCCGGGCCGCCTGGCAGCTATTTGAGGAATCTGTACACACATCCTAAAGTTGCAGGTACTTCCTGTTCTTCTTGGTGGAGATGGAGGCTAGGCCTGTGTTACCTGCTTTTGTCTGTCCCTGTGTAGTGAGAGCCTGACCTCATCCCTAGTAGGAGGCACTGGAGTGAATGGTTACGTGGATCCAGTGAGCTAGGCAGACGTCAGCCACACACAGGATTACTCTGACCTAAGTTCATCCTAAACCGTGCTGCTACACCACTGTGTTCCCCTGGAGTCCGAGAGCCAATCGGCTCTCAGAGTCCCCACAGTAGTAAGGGGCCAAGTGGAAGTCAGAACCGACGCAGTGTTCCGTCTCCGCGAGCGGCTTCTTCCCCAGCCCCCGGAAGGAGGGTGTGTTTGTGTGAGAGCAGCTTCAGATGAGGAGAAGCTCTTGGGGGTCAGCGGGACTGAGAAAGTCCGTCTAAGCTGCAGGAAGCATGCAGAGCCTGGTGGAACTGCCGGTCTGGCCCTCTGAGGCGGCGCTGTGTGTTCAGCACTGCTGGCCTGTTGTCACTGACCTGGGCTGGGGGCGGGGGTGCAGGCCGGGCTCAGCATGCCCAGCTCCGGAGCGGGGAGCTGCAGTGCAAACCCTTCTCGGCACCATTCTCACGTATTTCTTGGCGTGATTTTATACACGAGTTAAGAAGTTGCGTTTGGAAGTAGTTTTCCAGGTAGTAATTTTGACATGTGATCGTCCCGGGTTTCTTTCACAGATAAAGAGGGATGACACTGAATTACTAAAGAGGTCCTCGCCTTTCTGTCTCCTCTACCCCAGGGGGCACCCAGAGATTACCCCGCGCCATCGGAATGTCCCTGGCCAAGGAGCTCATCTTCTCCGCCCGTGTGCTTGACGGCCACGAAGCCAAGGCCGTGGGCTTGATCAGCCATGTCCTGGAGCAGAACCAGGAGGGCGATGCTGCCTACAGGAAGGCCTTGGACCTGGCGAGAGAGTTTCTACCTCAGGTACTCGACTCCTTTCCCGTGACTGCAGCACAGGGTGTGAGGCCCACACCTGACATGTCCTTGGCTTGGGTTCCAGATAAGCGGAGGCGTGCTAACTGGAAAACCGGGAATCCTGTGTTGGGTTAGCATTAAGATTTTCAGAATTTAGATTAGGAATTTAACCCTGATTTTAATTCTGAAAAATCTCCCTTCACTCCCCAGCTGTGTACTCTAAGCTAAGCCCCACTGAGATGTAGGGAGAAGCAGTGGGTGGGCTTCCCTTTCAGTCACTTTTGCAAACACGTTTTTCAAAGATTGCTTTATCTGAAATCACACATTAGAAGGTTTTCATGTAAGAGGAAGAGGCCTCTTTTGCTCCATAAGCAGTTAATGACATCTCCTTGTCCCTGATGGAGTTTGAAGTGTTGTGGCTCCCTAACCATTTCTGGAGTCAACATAGCTTTCTGTCCAGCTCAGGTCCCTTTCTGCAAACAGGACTCAGAGCCTGGTGTGGGGGCCATGGATTTCCTTTAGGAATGTTTTGAAGTTTCTCTCCAAAATATTGCAGATGGGGTTGCACTGCGGAGTTTGTTTCTTTCTCTTTTAAAACAAAGATTATTTATTTGAAAGAGTAAGAGAGAGAGAGAGAAAGAGAGATCTTCCATCTTCTGGTTTACCCTCCAGATTGCCACATTGACTGGGGCTGGGCTAGGCTGAAGCCAGGAGCTTCATCTAGGTCTCCCACATGGGTGTAAGGACCCAAGCACTTGAGCCATCTTCCACTGCTTTTCCAGGCCATTTGCAGGGAGCGGGGTCAGAAGTGGAGCAGCTGCAACATAAACAGGTGCCCGTGGGATATGGGCGTCACAGTCTCAGGCAGCGGCTTTACCCATTGTGCCACAGCGCCAGCCCAGTGGAATGTGCTTCTAAACCACACTTCCTGGTATTCATAATAGTCTGGTCCTTCTTAATTAACTTAGGCGCTTTTTGTTTTTAGGGTAAGGCTCATATTTAACTTATTGCCTACATAAGGTAAAGCAGCCTTATGCTTACACTTAATGCAAGTTCAGATGTATTTGTTGAATTGATGGAGAGAGAGCAAATAAAAAAATATTTTACTGCCTTTAAAAAAAAAGTCTCAGGCCGGCGCCACGGCTCACTAGGCTAATCCTCCGCCTTGCGGCGCCGGCACACCGGGTTCTAGTCCCAGTTGGGGCACTGGATTCTGTCCCGGTTGCTCCTCTTCCAGTCCAGCTCTCTGCTGTGGTCCAGGAAGGCAGTGGAGGATGGCCCAAGTCCTTGGGCCCTGCACCCCATGGGAGACCAGGAGGAAGCACCTAGCTCTTGGCTTCGGATCAGCGCAGTGTGCCGGCCGCAGCACACCGGCTGCAGCGGCCATTGGGGGATGAACCAACGGAAAAAGGAAGACCTTTCTCTATGTCTCTCTTTCTCACTGTCCACTCTGCCTGTCAAAAAAAGAAAAGAGTCTCAATATGTTTGATGTTTCTCTCCAGAATATTAGGGAGGTGAGAGTTAATGAAAGGGGACAGTATCAGAAGTAATAATTTAACTAAGTATTGGTTTAGTAAAATCCCATAGTTTAACACTCGATGACCAAATCGTATCTCAGTTGAAGTAAAGGTGTGTTTGTAAAATGTCCCGGGATAATTATGATGCTGATAGTCACAGCTGCCCTGGACTGTTGACAGGTGTGTTCAGCCCCCTGCTTCACAGTGCCACAGAGGGGGTTTTACTCCCTATGATCCTTCACAGTGGGTACCCACTGTCCACGTTGTGTGGCCCGAGCACAGGTGCACCAGCCTGGCACAGCCTGGCAGCCAGCTGTGTCCCACCTGCAGTAGCCTAGGCCAGCAACCCCTGCCCTGTGCATGCCTCCATCCCCTCTCATCCAGTAGTGAAAACAGTAGTTGTTACAGTTGATTCTTCTCTAGGCCCAACAGATGTGTAAGGGGAGATGTTGAATGACCAAAACGTGTGACTGCAAAACCACATGTACAAGACACTGAGGGAAGCTTCAGCTGAAGTCTTTATTTTTACCTTTGTTACTTGTTACAGAATAGTTACTCTCCCAAGGGATGAGAAAGCTTCTGTAAAGTTAGTATTTCTACATGATTTCTGTGTTCATATGCTTCATTTCTCTAGAAAATGACGTGTAGAAGAAGAGGCATCGACTTCGTTTCAAAGGGGAAACTAATGAAATCAAGTGCTGTCTCTATCAGCATTTTAAATTTTCAGTGTTCTCTTTCCCTCCCTCCCTCCCTCCCTCCTTTCCTTCCTTTTTTCTTTCTTTTCTAAACCTTGATATCCAAAGTGGAGTCTCTGGACTGGCCGCCTGACATCTACCAGGGGCTGTTGAATCCTGCAGAGCCCACGTGTGCATCCTAACAAGGGGGTGGGAATTGTGTGTGCCTGCTAATCTGACGGCACCTCTTTTGGCTCTGTTGGCAATGACAATGGACAAGCGAAACATGCGGCTTTAAGAACTTGCTTGATTCTCGGGAAAGACGTGGTGCCTGCGTGCGCCACACATGCAGGTCCCTTTAGAGGATCACACCTGCATGTGTAAGTACTCTACCCTGGGAGAACCACCGCCTCCGGAGAAGATCTGTGAGCACAGGACTCGGGAAGAGAATTTACACAGATCGAATTTGATGACGGAAACCCCCAGGGAAAACGGTGTTGCTCATGCATTCATCAGCTTCTCCATTCACTTGTTAGAATCCCTTATTGTACCTGTGATTTAGAAATTGCCTTGTGTTTTAATTAAGAACATTTGATTCAGAATGCACCACTGGAATCACATTCCTCACCCATGAACAATATTTTAGGCATTTAAAATGAGATCAAATAGCCAAATTCCGGCTGGGGGACGCTGGTTTTCTCTGGGGCAGTTGGTGGGTGTTTGGCTTTGATAGCAAGCTGTAGTGTTTCCTTCCTGCAGAGGGAGTCTAGTTCTTCCCTCCATGCCCCGTGCACATCCTGAATGACACGTAGACTGTGCTTTTGGGGTGGGAGCACTGCCTGGGGTACACATCTTTCTGAATCCACATTTGTGGTGGGTAGCTGTCAGTGCTAATGCAGGAAAGCTACAGAGCCCGTGCCTGAAGTGGGCGGCGCTGGACCTCCGGAGCCTCGTCTCCAGCCCAGACTTCTGTCCTGACCCCTGACCAGTGTGGGACTGAGCCAGAGTCCCTCCTTTACTTTCCCCTGCTCTTAGGGAGCGTTGAAGAAGAATGAGAAGCCCTCAACTGACCTGCTGACCTTGGAGAATCTAGAGTTTGCTACATGATGGAATAGTGTGGAATCTAATGTGATTACAATCACTGTGTAATTAACACCTTGAAAGGCTTAGTAAAGAGAGGTTCCATCTGATATCCCACAACCATTGTTGCCTGTGTTGTGGATCCAGCAGTGGAAATTTATGGGTTTTACTGAGGTGCTTGGCATTATTCGCGTAAATACTAATTAAAATCTGTATTTTGTAATTTGAATTTTAGGGACCTGTTGCAATGCGAGTGGCAAAATTAGCAATTAATCAAGGGATGGAGGTAAGTTCCTTAATGTTTAAATCTGTTGTTCAAGTGGATAATGGAGACTTAATTTAAATGAACCACATTCAGATATGTACTTGATTTTTCTTTCTTCTAAAATATAACTATTTGAATGCCGCTGTTACTGAAAGTTATTGAAGTTCCTTCTAACTACATCTTTGATTTCATTCTGCTTGTAATTATTGCTGATTTAGTGTGATAATCACAGAATTAAATAATTTCACCAATGTCCTGCTGCTTATGGCGTGCTTATTATGTTTGTAAATTTAATATCTTTTATTTAAAGGCAAAAATAGAGAGGGGGAGAAACAGAGCTCTCCCATCTTATGGTTCACTCCCCAAAAGCCTATAATAGCCTGGTCTGATTCAGGCTGAAGGCAGGCGCGTGGAACTCAGTCTGAGTCTCCCACGGGGGTGGCAGGGATCCAAGCGCTTGAACAGTCACCTTCTGCCTCCCAGGATGTCTGTTGGCAGGAAGCTGGACTCAGAAGCAGAGCAGAGACTCAAACCCAGGCATTCCGGTATGGGATGCAGGTGTCCCAGGTGACATCTTAACTGCTGTACCAATACCTACCCCAGAAATGCTTAGTATTTTTGCCATTGACGTAGTAGATTTACCAGCTGGCAGTTTTTAGAAAAAGACGTTATGTGTATTCTCAACATCACCATCATATTACGGAAAACTTTCAAGGAGGACTTCCTAGCTCATAGCCGAGTCCAGCTCCTTCCACCTTTAACGTCCCTGAGTACATTCTGCAGAGAGACAGAGGAACAAGGTGGACCTGTGGGGGGTCCTGGGGTTACCCTGGGAGGCGACTCCAAAGGAGTACAGGCTGTGGGGAGGAAGCCAGGGGAGACTCTGTGGGTACCCATTTCTTTTGAATGTTTAACTCCAGGTGTTAAATTCTGGTTGAATTTAGGGAAGTTTGGAGAAACATATTTCTTTGCAGACACAGAAACTACTATATCTTCCTGTGCTAATAGTGAAAAGAGATTGAGTTTGTGAGCAGTAAATGCTGCTTTATAAGTTTGCAAAGTATTTGGTTGGTTCATGTGAATACTTAACACTAACAATACTGACAGTTGGATGCTTTTTAAAGGCCTGTGTCACCCTGATAGTACCCGCATTTGGTGGGAACTGCAGCCTTCTCCTTGTTCAGAAATGCATCTCGGAAGCAGAGAGGTTAAATTACTATGCCAAGGTTGCACAGCTCCCAGGGGGCAGGTCAGGGCTTGAACCAGGAAGCCAGGTCTCCTCTGCTGGTCCGGCTTCCAATCTGCTGTTTCATGGGGAAGGGTTCTGGTTTGGGAAGATGGGGTTATTCGATTTGAATTTATGTTGAATATAGTATATTTCCAAATGCTACGCTTTTCTAAAAAGAACCATGCTTTCTCCTTAGGTTGATTTAATCACGGGGTTGGCCATAGAAGAAGCTTGTTATGCTCAGGTATGTAAGACCATCGCAGGTTCTCTGAGGGACCCTCGCGTCTTGTAGTTCCCTCTGTATCATTTGAGTGAATTACGTGATACCAGTGAGCAGACTTATCCTCTCGCCCATTCCAGAGTCATGACAGAGGGCCTCACGGTGTTTCTGCTGTTCTGTTGTTATCAGCTAAAACAGTTCAGTTCCACAGACTGATGGCACTGGGCTTCAGAATTTCCCAAGCTCTTGGAATAACTAAATAAAATCTGTGCTCAGCTGTCCCTCTGGGCTTCCGTTGTCTTTCGTGGGGTAGGCCAGCCTTCACTGCAGCGTGGAGAGGTGGCCGGGCAGCCAGTGAGTGTGAGGCTGCCACGCGGTGTGGGTGTGGGAGACTCGCTGGCTTTTCTTGAAGTTCCTAGCCTTCTCTCTTGCCCACTGAGAATTCACTAATGAAATTACGTTTTCTTTCTTTCTATACAAATTAGTAGGTCTTTCTATACAGGAACAAGGTGTTTTCCTTTTTTTCCTGAAAGATAAAACTTTGTTTTAGGGCATCTAAAATAGCAAAAGAGTTTTGTCCTACTTTTCCTGAGTTTGAAACTATGTGAGCTTCCCCGAACCATGGCGGAGTTGTGAGTTAGAGGCAGTGTCCAGGGTGTTCCCCTGTGCCTTGTCTCTGTGTGTAAATCACGTGTGTCACTAATGAGCTCGTGTCCTGAGTGAGATCAGTTGTAAGCGTTTAGCAGTGGACAGCCTCAAAGCACATTAGTCCTAAACCGCCGCCTCGCCATGTCAAAAGAGCAGAAAGCACATTAACATAGACATCAATAAAAGAAAGATAGCTGGAAAGACCCCATTATTGGAAGATTAAGTGGGATATTATGTGTCAAAAGAAAAAGTCTCAAGGAATTTTGAGGTATTTTGAGCCAAAACAAAATGAAAATACAACTTAATCAAAATTTGTGGGATGTTTCAAAAACAGTGTTTAGAGAGAAGTTTGTAGTGCTGAGTGTAAATGTTGGAAAAGAAGAAAGATCTAAAATCAGTAAGCTTCCAATTTCTTGGAAAACTATAAAAAGGAAGAGGCAATTAAATCCAGAGAAAGCTGAAGGAAAGAAATCATAAACATTACAGCAAGAATCAGTGAAATGAAATTGAAAGTAGGAAAACAGTAGAGAAAAATCAACAAAACCAAAGGCTGATGCTTGGTAAAGATCTTTAAAATGTACAGACCTTACCAAGTTAACCAAGGGAAAAGAGAGAAGAATAAAAATCACTAATAGTATCAGAAATAGGAGAGAAGCTGTCGTATCTGGTCCATGAACATTAAAAGAATAAAGCGTATTATGAGTAGCTTTGTGTCCACAGATTTAATAACCTGGATGAAAGGGGCCATTTCTTTTTTTTTAAAATTGAATTATTTAATTTTTTAGAAATGCAGAGAAAACTCCCATTTGCTGGTTTACTCCCAAATGCTTGTGATGACTGGGGCTAGGCCAGGCCGAAGCTGGGAACAGAGTTCATTCTGGGTCTCCCACGTGATGGCAAAGACCCAGCTGGTTGAGCCATAACCTCTGCTGCCTTCCAGGGCATTAGCAGAGACTGGAATCAGAAGTGGAACTGGGACTCAAATCGGGCACTGCAATCTGGGGTGCAGACATTCCAAGCGGCTGCCTAACTGCTAGTCCAGATGCCACCCAAGAGCCACTTTCTCAGAGCACAGCATCTTTCAAAACTCACACGAGGAGAAATAGATATTCTGAATAGTCTTATTTTTATTTAAAAAAAAATCAGCAATTAATAGCCTTTCAAAACAGTGGGTCCCAGACACAGTCTCACTGATGAAATGGACCAAACATTTAAATTAGAAATGATAGCAATACCACTCCTTTGCAACTTCCAGAAAATAGAAGGAATACTTCCCAGTTCATTCTGAGGCCCTCATTATCCTAATACCTAAAAGAGAGAAAGACATTGCAAAGTAGATGTCTCTTCAGTGTATAGACACAAAATTCTGAATAAAATAATAGCAAATTGAATCCAGCAAGGTAAAGAATTGCATACCAGAACCAGGTGGGATTTATTCCACGTATGCAAGGCTGGTTCAGTATTTGAAAATCAGTCTATTCAATTTATCCTATATCAATAGACTTAAGAAGAACTAGTGCATGATCATATTCATAGATCCAGAAAAAGTATCCGACAAACTCCCACACTCATTCATGATAAAAACTCTCCACAAACTAAGAATAGAGGGAGATTTCTTCAACTTGATGAGAACACCTAGCAAAAATCTGCTAACATTTAATGATTAGGAACAAAGTACAAGGATGTCTCTTCTCACTGCCTTTTCAAAAACAGCATACTGATTAAGATAATCAAAAATGAATCTTGACGTGAATGGAGGGGGAGAGGGAGTGGGAAGAGGGGGGTTGTGGGTGGGAGGGACGGTATTGGGGGGGAAGCCATTGTAACACATGAGTCGTACTTTGGAAATTTATATTCATTAAATAAAAGATAAAAAAATAAAATAAAAAAAAAAAAAGAAAAAAAAAAACAGCATACTGGAATTCCTAGCCAATTCAGTAAGACAAAGAAAAGTTTAAGGTACACAGGTTGAGAAGGAAAAAATAAATTGGTTCACGTATGATGTGATCATCTATGTAGAAAGTCCCAAAAAAATCAACCAAAAATCTCATAAGCAAGTACAGGAAGATTACATGATACAAGGTTAATACAAAAAAAATCAGCTGTTCCCCTGTATGTCAGCAATGAGGACCTGAATTTTTAAATTAAAAGTATGATACCATTTTCATTAGCATGCAAAAAGTCAAAAACTTAAGTGTAAATTATCAAAATATGCACAAGATCTACAGGAGGAAAGCTACAAAATTCTGGTGGAAAAAAAAAAAACAAGAACTAAGTAAGTGGAAACCTATTATTATAGTGTTTATGGATAGGAAGAGTCCCTTGGTAGACAGTCAGCTATTCCCATTTTGACACACAGATTTAATACAATCCCAGTGAAAATCCCAACAAGTTATTTTGTGGATATTGACAAACTGATTGTAAAGTTGTGTCAAAATTCTGAGTATCAGAACAACCAGTGCAGTCGTACAGAAAAACATAGTTGGAGGACTGATGCTGCCTGACTTCAGGACTTCCTGTAAATCTACAGAAATCAAGATAGTGTCATTGTGGTGAAAGAAAAGGCAAAGAGACCAGTCAGACAGAGTAGAGAGCCCAAGAAGAGACTCCGCATCAGTAGACTCAACTGATAGTTGACAAAGTAGCAACTTCAAGTCATTAGAGAGAGGTTAGTCTTGACGATAGATAGTGAGGGAACATCTGAACAGCCACATATGAAAACATGGTCTGGGCATTGAGTTTACATTTTCCAAAGACTTAACTCAAAAAGGGTCATAAATCTAAATGTAAAATTAAAAACTATAAAACTCATAGAAGCTAGGAGATAATTGCAGTGACATTGGGTTTGGCATTGGCTTTTTGGATGGTTTTTAATTCCATTCTCCATTAACTTTCTGTAGTACCCTTGTACAGATAGCAAGTAATCATTTGAAAAGATGTCAAAAACATTTCGGTGAGAAACTACACGTTCAGCAGTGAGATAAAGGCTGCAGACCAAGTGCTGACGAGGGTGTGGAGCTCCAGAAACCCTCCATGGTTGCTGCTGGGGATGTCAGATGGTTCCGCCACTTGAGAAGGGTTTGGCAGTTTTCTTAGAAAGCAAAACACACGCTCACCCATGATCCAGCCGTTGAGCTCCTTGCTGTTCATAGCCAAATGAGTTGAAAACATGGCCACACAAAAACCCTGCACACCAAGTTTTATTCACAGTTGCCCAAACGTGGAAGCAATGAAGATGTTCTCCTGTAGGTGGATGGCTAAATGGTGGCGCACCAATACAGTGGAACATTAACTCAGTGATAAGATACAAGCTGTGAATCCACGCACTGACGTGAAGGAAACTTTAAGGCACGTTGTTGTGTGTGAAGAGTTCATTCTAAAAGGACTGCGCACCATATGGTTCCAAGTCAGCGACATTCTGGAAAAGGCAAAACAGAGACAATTTTGAGTGATGGGGCAGAGATGAACAAGTCGAGCACAAGAGATATTTTGGGCAGTGAGACTGTTCTATGTGGTGCTGTGATGGTGGACGTGTGTTATGATCTGTCTGTCGAAACCCATAGGACGCAGACCACAATGAGTGAGCATTAATGGAAACTACTGATTTTAGTTAATAATGTTTCAGTATTGGTTCATCTCTTGTAACAAATGTACCACACACATGCAAGATGTTACTAACAGGGGAAATGGCAAGGCTGGAGGCCGTGTGTGGGAACTCTATTTTCCACTCATCTTTTTTGTAAAATTAAATTGCTCTGAAAAACAAAATCTTTTCATGTTTTTCAGTAGATTTGAAATAGAGAGAAAAGCATATTTGGAATAAGATTGTTCAATTTAGTTTCCTAATATAGATTTCAACACTTTAGAATGTGCTTCTAGTTTTCTTACGCAATGCTTGATAACTTGACTGTTGTTTTTTTCATCTTTGGTATATGTCATGTATTTTGTTTTTCTTAGACCATTCCAACGAAAGACAGACTTGAAGGACTTCTTGCTTTTAAAGAGAAAAGGCCCCCTCGCTATAAAGGAGAATAGAAGAAACAAGTTCTGAAAATGCCACTGTAATAAATGTACCTCTGGAAGTATCTTTCAGATCCACTCTATGCCTCAGCACATGGAATCTCAATGACCAAAGTGAAGAGTGAGTTACTCGTGTCGTGTACAAAGCGTCTGGAATGGACCCATATGTGTATTTCATCCTGATGTGTATTATTTCATCTCCATTCAGATTTATAAAGCTCGTAGTGTACATTGTCAAAAACAAATTAAAAATAGATACACATTTTTAAATATTTACTGCTTATGAAATTTTCCGTTCTTAATTTTTAAAATGTGAATAATTTATATATTGCACATTCTAGGGGATAATATTGATTGTATGTCTACTGTGCTGCATTAAGAAAATAAAAATATTTCTGTATACCAAAAATGTGAAGTTATACCAAATAAGATTTCTAAGTTATTACATACATATGAACAGATACATACGTCTCAACCTGCAAAGTGAGCTGGATAGATATTCTGAGTGAAAAACTACCTGATACAAATAAAATCAGTGGAAAATAAAATCTTGGGAATTTTTCTTTTACCCCATTTTTTTAAACTGAGTAAGCCATTGCACGTTGGTTTGAGAAGGGACAACGGGTCCATGCTGCTTGTGTCAGCATTGAATACAGCATTGGAGGTGAGGGACTAGTGCAGCCAGAGATGGGCCAGTGAAGTCCACGGGAGGTGGCGTTCTGTTGTGCTTCCAGGACCTCCTCCCAGCAACTGGCCCACCCCCTGGCCTAACCAAGGCCAGGCTGACTCACAAGGAAGAAAGAACATGGTGCAGCTGGCCCATGGGTGTGCTTGGCACGGTGGGTGCAGACTAACGTGGAGACTGCTCTCTGTTTCCCCGCCGCCAGCCGACTGCGTGTGGTTTCTGTAAGGGAAGGAGGGGCACACAGCAACCCTTTCTCCTCTGCTGACAGACACAGCCTGCCCGCCTACCCAGGCCAGAGCTCTCCAGTGTCTGAGGTTCTGCAGCCGTGCTTGGGGCGGGGGGTGTAGAAAGGAAGAACAGTATCGCGCTCTCAAGTAACTTGATGTAGCTGCCATTTTATCAGCCCGGACTGCTTCTGAGCCTGGGCATGGTGGATTCGGCACCTGCCCCTGGTGTGTTGGGGCCCTCTGGGGCCCCTTGCGCCTTGCTGTCACGCCGCCCAAGTGCCTCCCTCAGGAGTTCCCCTCCTCCACTGCACGTGGCCATCCTCCTCCCAGGACCTTCCCTGAAATGGTCCTTCTTTGGTTTGGGAGATCGAAGCCTGAATCGCGGTCCTAAACTTCTGAGGAGAGACAAAGGTGGACCCATTGGCAGCTGCTGTTCATCCTGCGGGAGGGGACAAGCCCGTGTGTAATGCGCATGTGCCCAGGTAAGCACTGTTTCGCCTTGATCGCCTTAGATGCTGAGACTAGGCAGATTTATGATGACTGCTCAGCTGATCAGAGTATACAAAAGGGGCTTATTAAAATGCACGGCAGGCCCCCTGGGGATTATCCCTGCTGCCCTGAACACTTGTTTACTCATAAACTTGCTGAGCTGTTCTTTTCAGGTGTGATAATTTGCAAATAAAGGGCTGGTGCTTGTTTTCATAGTCCTTAAAAGGTTCCAGGGCCATCTTGTCCCGTCAATGACATGCTAAAACGCCACTTCCATTTTTACTGAGTAGGAAATAATTACGTTAATGGGGAAAAAATTATTGAGTGTGCTGAATGACTTCTCTCTCGTAATATGGATTCCTAGTCTGATCTACTCTGGCTGATTGGGCACCATTTAATTTCTAGCAAATTTGTACTAAGTCACTGGAGTGTGCAAGGGTACTTCAGAAAGTACATGGAATTAAGAGAAGTTTATGTTGGTACAAACAGTTTTGAAGTCCATGCATAGTTTTTTCATAACACGTATTTTCCACGAACGTTTTAAAGTCCTCTAATACATAGATTTCAAAATTGGGGGGAAGGGCGGGCCTTGCACTCGGCAGTTAAGTTGCTGCTTGGAACACCACATTACATATTGGAGTGCCTGGCTCACGTCCAGGTTGCTTCCCTTCCAATCCAGTTTCTTGCTAATACACTGAGAAACAGCAGGTGATGGCGCAGATGCTTGGGGTCCTGCCTGGTCATGTAGGAGACCTGGGTTGAACTCGGGGCTCCTGGCTTTGGCCTGATGCAGCCTTGCTTGGCTATTATGGACATTTGGGAAGTGAACCAGTGGACAAAAGCACACACTCTACTCTCTCACTCTTATTGTCCCTGTCCCAATCTCTCTGCCTCTACCTTTCAAACAAAAATAAATAAAAATTTAAAAAACATTTTTTCACCATAATAAACATCTTTCAGTTTCATATCTTTGTATTTGAAAGTAGAGTCCTCAGATATTGTAGACATCATATATAGCAAGAGAAATGTCTATTCTCTTTACAAATGCTTACCTTTCACTGGATTTTTTTTTTAAACCAATCCATGTTCAGGACTTTTTAAACGTAATATATTTTCATCTCTGTGAAAGGCAGATAGTGTTTTTTTTTAAAAGATTTGTTTATGTATTTGAAAGGCAGAGTTACAGAGGTGGGGGGTGGCGTGAGGCATCTTCCATCCTCTATCCACTGGTTCACTCCCAAATGCCCGCAACAGCTGGAGCTGCGCCAATCTGAAGCCAGGAGCCAGGAGCTTCTTCCAGGTCTCTTATGTGGGTGCAGGGGCCCAAGAACTTGGGCTGTCTTCTACTGCTTTCCCAGGCCATAGCAGAGAGCTGGATTGGAAGTGGAGCAGCCGGGACCCGAACAAGCGCCCATATGGAATGCGGGCACTGCAGGTGGCGGCTTTACCCGCTACGCCACAGCGAAGGCAGAT
This sequence comes from Oryctolagus cuniculus, assembly GCF_051225735.1. Taxonomy (NCBI): domain Eukaryota; kingdom Metazoa; phylum Chordata; class Mammalia; order Lagomorpha; family Leporidae; genus Oryctolagus; species Oryctolagus cuniculus. The sequence goes on along the minus strand of NC_142867.1, from coordinate 139,638,160 downwards.
AGTGACCTTCTATCCACTGCTCCACTCCCCAAATACCTGCAGCAGCAGGACTGGGCGAGGCCAAAGCCTGAAACTCATTGTGAGTCTCCCCGTGTTGGTGGCAGAGATCCAAGTACTGGAACCATCAGTTGTTACCTCCAGAGGTGACATTAGCAAAAAGCTGGAGCAGAAGTGGAGTAGCCAGGACTCAAACCAGGCAGGACTCAAATACATGATGCAGCACCCTTCACGGCAACTTAACTATCTGTGCCAAACGCCTGCCCCCCGACTTGAGTTTCCTTTCAGTAGAGCAGCAGTCTTGGTGATTATTATACTAGTTCTCCCTCACCTGCAGTCTCATTTTGCATAATTTTAGTTAACTGCAATTAACTTGTGGTCCAAAAATATTAAATGGAAAATGCCAGAAGCATAAGTTTTAACTAACTTTTATTACAGTACATTGTTGCAATCGTTCTATTATTTGTTGTTGGTAATCTCTCATGTGCCTAACTTGCTCATCACAGGTCTGTATTGGAAAGGCCGTAATACATGTGAAGATAGGATTCAGTATTGTGTGCAGTTTCAGGCACCCACAGAACCTCTTAAAACCTGTCTCCTGCAGATAAAGGGGAATGGCTGTAGTCCTTGCGCTCTGGGAAGGGGCCTGCTGTACTGGCTGGTCTGCAGAATAGCCCCCGTGCCTTCCTCCCGCACAAGTAGTGTGTGTGCGTGTGTGTGTGTGCACGTGCGCATGTCCTCACTCCAAACCCCATCAGCGTGGCATAAGCTGACTCTCCAGTGGACGCAGCCTGTGTTCAGCTTAGGTTTCAGAAGACTCAGAAAGAGGCAATGGTTCATCATGTCCAGCTACAGTTCAGAGGACAAAAACAAAGAAAAGCACTTGACTGTCCCTCAGAGCTTGAGAGCTGCTGGACCCAGAGTCATTGGCGCTGGTTAATTTATAACTTGCCTGTGAAAGGGAAAGAGCGCTCCAAGTCACCGGGATTCTGAGGGGAGAGAGGAGCTCTGATAATGGCCAAAGCAGGAATCCGATGTTCCGTGATTCATTTCCGTGACTTTTAAGAATCATTTTCAAGTGTGTATTGTTTTCAATAATAAGGGATCTGGTTTTCGTAAGCATCACGTCCTTTGTCGTTTCTCTGTTAGCTATCAGATGTTGGCTTGGCACCAGCTTTTAACTTTTCGAGCAGCACTCAGAAAGAGTGCTTTGTGCGTGGGCGAATTCATGATCCAATCATGTACTCGTGATACAATACTTACCGAAAATGTGTATTTTCATATGGGCTTGCCGCTGCCTGGCAAGTGGCCCTCTTCCGCACTTGCCCTGCATTTCCATTGTGGTGATGTGCTGCCCTACATTTGCTCTTATTTGAGGTCCAAAGGTCCCGGCAGGCAGACACTTTCAAAGAGTTAATCATGCTATTATTTGTCTACCAGCCTAGTTAAATATTAGCTAGCATGTGTGTCAATGTTTATTGGGCTTTATCAAATCGCAGTAAAAGTTATTTTCTCATGGTCTATTAAGGAATCCCAGTATACATGATATGCATGCGTTATAAAAATGCATGAGGCATTTTAAAGTTATTACTTAGTTGCTGCTAATGTGGTAAATAAACAGCAGATGTCGGGTGGAGTCAGGAACTGAACCTAGAGCTATTGACCTTTTCATCACTGTGGAGCTTGGAAACAGCCAAACAGTGTAAGCAAAGAGGTGTGTGTTCCTCGGCCCAGAAGGAGCAGCGTCCTTGCCCTGAGTTTCCTCCTGACCTGGAGAGATATGGAAAGTGTGCTTATCCAACGATCTGCTGACCCGGGCTGGCAGGTGACAGTCGCAGCTGACCCACTCCACACCTCCTCCAAACCAGACGCTCACTCTCTAAGCTTTTGCACGCCTCATACAAAAGCCTCGGGCAGCGGGGTTGTCAGTTTATAGTTTAACAAACAGACGCAGAGAGAAGGATTCGTGCTGCCATCTGTGTTCAGGGCCTCAGTGACGGCACCACCAAGTCCCCGGAGCCAGTCTTGGGTGTGAATGATGCATCGGGTGTGTCAAGGTGCTGGAAGGGGCGGTGTGTGACCTTTCAACTCGGGTCCCTTTAAAACCTGCCGCTCACGTTTCGAAGGACTTGCAGTTTGATGGTACCTATCTAAAGAAGGCAAGGTGAGTGCCACATGAGCCAGGAGCATCTCGGGCATCATTTGAGCAAGGAGGTGGATGAGTTGCTGTCTCCTGCCCTGCTCAGACTCAGCTGGAGTATGGTAGTCAGTCCTCAACATCATGATGTCCTGGGGTCATGGGTTCCCCGTGGTTTCCTTGTAAGCACACAGGAGCTCTTGGGGCGCTTCTGAAACCAGCAGTGAGGCCACCGACAAAGCATCTTCTTGATTTGTAAAGGAATTCAGTAGTTGCTCATGATGGCAAAGACCCTGTCTGGATGCAGTCTATAAAGAAGTGCTTTATAGTTCTTGAAGTCTTATGTGGATGTGGTGGTATTTCATTTGTTTCCCATTTCAGGACAGAGCAATTGCAATAGGGAGGTGGGGCTCACAGCCATGGCCATTTCGGAGACATGCCCAAGAACCTGCACTGTTTACCACAGAGAGAGACACGTAGCGACACGTGGCAGCTGCCTGCTGTGGAGTTGTCGTGTGAAGGTGAGACCTTCCGAGGCTGCCGCGGTCTGCGGGGGAGCCACCCCGCTGTCACTCTCTGCTGCTTACACTGCCCTGGGTCCAGAAGCCTCTGAGTATGGAAGCAGAGAGTGGGCAGTGGTGGGACAGAGCAGGTGCCTTGGGAACTTGTACAGGTGGACCTTGACGACAGCCCTGGGCCCTTGGACAGTCTCTGTCCTTGACACAACACTAGCTGGCCTCCCTTGAGCACCGACACAGACCCAGTGGATGTGAAAGATGGGCCTTTGCTGCAGATGCTGGTCACTAGGGGTTGGGTCTTTGGGGCAAAGAGAGCAGGTATCTGCCCCAGGTGTATCTACCTAAGTACTTGGTCCTTGGGATACTCCACAGCATACAGAGTTTTCCTTTAGAGTTTTAAGAAAAATGATCACCTTGTCCGTATGCTGTGTTTACGGCACATTTGAGGGACCAGGAGAGGATTGTCCTGGAGAAAGCACCCCGCTTTCCCATCACCTGTTGGATTTTGTGTGGCTGCCTGGCACTTGCAGCTCCCTCCTTGCCCCACTGCCATGGTGGGCCATGGCCAGGCCATGAAGAGGCGGCTTCCTGTCTGGACTTGGCTTCTGCTGACCCCTAGCTTCCAAAGTGCCTTTAAATGGCTCAGCCCTGAAAGCGTTGAGAGAGACCGAGGTGTCCTCTGATGGCAGTCTCTCCAGAACCCGTTTTCCAGAGCAGGTCCCTGAGTCGTCTGGGTGCAGCAGTCGGCTCACCCTGTCATCAACGCGCAGCTCGTGGTGGTGTGCAGAGGAGGCCTCGGAGGCTGTGAGCACTGGCAAGTGCACTTTCTTGACCTTTTCAAAAATAGCCTGAGCCACTTTCACTTTCAGCCTCTGAGCCGCGGTGAATGAGTTCTTTGTGCAGTTTACAGAAAGTGAAGAACTGTTTGGCAAGCGAGAGAAGTTCAGACGCAGCCTGTCTTGCATTGAGTAACATTTCTCTTGAGTTGTCTATTAACACTTTGCTATTGAAGACCAGAATCTGCTTGATACGGTCTATAATTTGAGTGCTTTAAAAATACAAGTACGGGAGCCCATGTTGAGGCACACTGGGCTAAGCTGCTGCCTAGGATGCTGGCATCCTGTATCAGAGCGCTGGTTTGAGTCCCGGCTGCTCCACTTCCCATCCAGCTCCCTGCTGATGTGCCTGAGAAGATAGCAGAGGATGGCCCAAGTCCTTGGGCCCCTGCCACCCACATGGATGAGACCTGGATGAAGTTCCTGGCTCCTGGTTTTGGTCTGGCCCAGAGTGAAGATCTCTTTCTCTGTGTCTCTTCCTCTCTTGATGTCACTCTGCCTTTCAAAAAAATCAAATATTTAAATATACGTATATATGTGTGTGTGTGTGTGTGTGTGTGTACAAGAAATGGTGACACACCATAGGAAACAAAACGACAGCCTACATCTGACGTGGTGGAAAGACATTCTAGTCATTGTAGAAGAGATTGGGATATTTGTTCTTGACACCTGCCTGGGACTCTTGGGTGCCCACTCAACACCAATGGAAGTGTGCACATAACACTGAAGAGTGACTTTCTTTGCCTGTGGTCTTTGTGGGAATGCACACAGTGTGACTTGTGATTGTTAAACCTCTCTTCTAACAAAGACTGACATAGTGTTTATCTTTTGGGTTTAGCTACAAGTAGAATTACTAGGTTATATAACTTCAAAACTGACCAGATGCACCATTTTTATAATCCAGCAATGTTTGAGGGTTCTTACTTTTCCACATCTTCATTAACACGTGTGACCTTCTCTTTGATTGTAGCCATCCTAGTGGGTGTAAAGTGGTGTCTTACTGTGATATTGACTTGGAGTTTCCTGGTGACCACGGCTTGTTGGCCATGTGTGTATCCTCCTTGAAGAAATATCTGTGCAAACCTTTGCCCAGTTTTAATTGGGTTGTCATTTTATTATTTGTAAGTGTTCTTTATATATTCTGCATACAAGTCCCTTGTTGGATGTGTGATTTGCAAATCTTTTCTTCCGTTCTTTAGGTAGTCTCTTCATGTTCTTGATGGTGTCCTAGAAAGCACAAAAAGATCTTTAATTTTGGTGACACTTTATCTGCTGTTTCCTTTGTTGCTGGTACTTTTGGTGTGATTTCTAAGGAACTGCTGACTAATACAAGGTGATGAAGATTTACGTTTTTGACTGAAGTTTTAGACTTCACATTTAGGTTTTTGATCAATTTTGGGTTAACTTTTGTAGGTGGGGTGAGACAGGGGGCCCAACCTTCATTCTTTTGTTGGTTTCTAGTTGTCCTAACACCATTAATTGAAAAGACCATTCTTTCTGTCCTCGTGCTCCTGTCAAAAATCAGTTAGCCATAAATGTAATAGTTTAATTCTAACCTTGCAGCTCTGCTCTGCTGATCTCTCGTCTGTCCTCGTGGCAGCACCATGCTGTCTTAATTATTGTATCTTTCTGCTAAGTTTTGAAATTAGAAAGCATGAGTCTTCCAAGTTTTTCAAGATTTTTTTGGTTATTCTGATTTCTTCATATTTCCCTATGGCTGTGGAATCAGCCTGTTGATTTCTGCTCCCTATGAAGGCATCTGGGATTTTGAAAGTCGTTGTGTTAAATTTGAAGATCAATTTGGGGAGTATTTCCCTCAGAACAATAACATTTCCAATGTCTGAACATAGGGATTTCTTTTTCTTTTTAGTTCATCTTTAATTTCTTCAGCCATGTTTTGTAGTTACCTGTGTGTCTTCAACTTCTTTTTTTTGTCATGTTTATTCCCGAGTATTTTATTATTTTTGATTCTATGATAAATGGAATGGCTCTGTTTTATTTTTGGACTGTTCGTTGTTAGTTCATAGAATTCCAGTTGATTTTTGTTATCAGAAATAATGTCCTTTGCTCTGAGCTAATTTATTAATTGTAATAGTTCTTTTAGTGGTTCTCTTAGGGTTTTCTGTAAACAAGATCATGTCATCTGCAGAGGTAGTTTTATGAATTCCTTCCCAATCTGGACACCTTGTACTCCTTTTCCTGTGTTATTTCCCTATCTAAAACCTCCAGTGCAAAGTTGTGTAGAAGTGGCAAGAGAAAACATCTTGTCTTATTCCTGGTCCCAGGGGAGAGCATTTCGTCTTTCACTGTTATATGTGAAAATAGTTGTGGATCTTTTCACAAGATTTCCTTTATGAGGTTGAGGTTCCATTCAGTTTACTGAGTGTTTTGTATTTGTTTTTGTTTTTAATCCTGAATGAGTGTTAGAATGTGTACAAGTAGTTTTTCTGCACGAACTGAGGTAACCACAGAGTGCTTATTTTTATTCTGTTGATGTGGCTGTTACATGGAATGATTTTTTCAAATATTGAGCCTTGCATTCCTGGGATCAATCCCTTGTCTGTGACATATGTTCCTTTTATATGTTGTTGGGCACAGCTAGCTAGCACTTTGCTTAGGATTTTAGGATCTGTGTTTGTAAGGAATTAGTCTGCTGTTTCCTTGTGATGTCTTTGACTGATGGTATATCAGAGTAATAGTGGCCTCTTAGTATGATCTTAGAAATGTCCCTTTCTCTTCTGTCTCAAAAGAGTTTGTACAAGATTGATACTGTTTCTACTTTTTGGTAGAATTCATTGGTGAAGCCATCTGGCCCTGTTCCTTGCTTTGTTGGAAATGTTTTGATTGCTAACTCAGTTTCTTTACTTGTTACGGCTCTATACAAATTTTCTGTTTCCTCTTGAGTCAAATTCAATTAGTTTGTGTCTTTTTAGGATTTTTTTCCTATTTAATCTGGTTTTCCTAATCTTTCATGTATAATTTTTCATAATAGTCCTTTGTGATCCTTTTTACTTTTATAAAATCAGTAGTAACATCCCTTTTGTTTCTAATTTTAGTCTTTTCTTCGTTGGTTTATCTAAGTTTATCAGTGTTGATCTTTCCGAAGCACTATTCATTTTATTGTTTTTTTTTTTTGCTGTTATTATTTCATTCTAATCTTTATTATCCCTCCTTTTGCCTGCTTTCAACTTAACTTGTTCCTACTTTTCTAGTTTCTTGACACAGATGTTTGGCTGTTGATTTAAGACATTTCTTCCCCCGATAAAGGCATCTGCAGCACCACATGTTCCTCTGGGCATCGCAGTAGCAGCATCCCATGTTTTAGTTAAGTGTTGCTAGAAACGAATTAATATAATCCCAATCTGCTGTCCTTGGGAAAGACTGATGGCAAGAGTGGCCTGTGACTGGCATCTTGGTAGGTTCCCACCATTCCCAGAACTGACACAAGCTGTGCCTCAATGGTTTCTACGTTTGCTCTCTGTTTTTAGTATTTTTCAGGTAGAATATGCCTGCATGGCAGCCGCCAAAAACCCTGGGCTCCCGGTGTCTACTGCAGTGTTGGCCATATTTCACAGAGATTGTTACAGTTCTTTTCTGGGGGTATTAAATGCATCCTATGGGACTCAACCGCGAGAGGACCTTTGGAAGGGACTGATCTCCCCCTGTCTGCCCCAGCCATCTTGTCCCTTTGATCCTTTGCTTGATGTCCTTTGGCTGTGACACTTCCAGCCATGGATATGAGTAAATGCCAAGTCCTCGGAGTTTTCCCAGTGACTTATAAACTTGAATGTGGTCTTGGGAACTTTGACACGTGGATCTCAAAGTGTTTAATTTTCTTTGTGATTTCTTGTTTTACATGCCCATCCCCCACTTTTTTTAGAACTCTATTCTTTAATCCACAAACTTTTGAATTTTCCTTTCAAAAAATTGATTTCATATTTCATTCTCTTGTTTGTTGGAAAATAGACTTTATATAACTCTGGTCTTCTTTGACTTCACTGAGACCTGTTTTTTGCCCTAGCATATGATCTGTCCTGGAGAAGGCTCCATGGACACTAGGGAAGAATGCATATGCTGCTGCTGTTGGATGGACTGTAGAATAGATGTGCCTTCATAGTGTTTCATACATTTATTTACTTCTTTCTTTTAATTTTTAATTTTTTTTTTTTTTGCCAGGCAGAGTTAGACAGTGAGAGAGAGACAGAGAGAGAGTTATAGACAGTGAGAGACAGAAAGGTCTTCCCTCAATTGGTCCACTCCCCTAATGGCCGCCACAGCTGGTGCTGCGCCGAGCCGAAGCCAGGAGCCAGGTGCTTCCTCCCGGTCTCCCATGCGGGTGCAGGGACCCAAGCACCGGGCCATCCTCCACTGCCTTCCCGGGCCACAGCAGAGAGCTGGACTGGAAGAGGAGCAACTGAGACTAGTACCCGGCGCCCCAATCGGGACTAGAACCCGGAGTGCCAGCGCCGCAGGCAGAGGATTAGCCAAGTGAGCCATGGCGCCGGCCCATTTATTTACTTCTTTGTCAGTCTTCTGTGTAGTTGTTTTGTCCATTTCTGAAAGTGACATTTTGAATCTGTAACTGTTATTGAGTTGTCTGTTATTTCTTCTTTTAGTTCTGTCAGTTTTTGCCTCATGTATTTTGATTTAGCTTTTCCTCTTGGATGCATATGTGTTTATAATTGTTATGTCATCTTGTTGGATTAATCCATTTAACAGTATTAAGTATACTTACTTGTCTGTCTCTAGTAACCATTTTGTTTTAAAATCTATTTTGTCTAATTTTAGCCACTCCAGGTCTCTTGATCACTTTTTGCATTGTGTATTTTTTGTATAGAATTACTTTCTACTTATTTGTATCTTTGAAATTGAGGTGAATCTCTTGTAGACAGCATAATGTTGGGTTTTATGTTTTTTTATAAATCTGTTCTGCCATTTGATTAGCTTTTAAACATCTACATTTATTATAATTATGAATAAGATAGAATTTATATCTGTCATTTTACGATTTCTTTTCTACATGTTGTATCTTTTTTGTCTCCTTTCTTCCTCCATTACTGCCTTCTTTGTGTTGATTAGGTATTTTCTAGTGTGCCATTTTAATTACCTTGTCATTTCTCTTACTATATATTTTTCAACTTCTTTTCTCAATGAATTCTGTGGGAATTACAATTACTATGTTAACTAGTCTGTTGTGGATTATTGCCAACTTGATTTTCATAGTGTATAAAATCTTTACTCCCATGTATCTTTTTACCTTCCCCCATACTCTGTCCTATTGTTGTCATAGAAGTTAAATCTTTATGCATTATAAGCTCATCAGAACAGCTTTATAATGGCTGCTTTGTGAACTTGCCTTTTAATTTGGACTGGAGAAAAAGCAGCTTTTTCATGTGGATCTGAGTTACTGGCTAGTGTCCTTTCATTCCAACCTGAAAAGACTCCCTGTAGTATGTCTCGTAGGACAGGTGTACTATGAGAGATTTTCACTTTTCTGTTTTCTTGGGATATGTTGATTTTTCCTTCACTTTTGAAGGGTAATTTTGCTAGACATAGAGTAGGGTTCTTGGCTGACAGTCTTTTGCCTTCAGTACTTTTGGCCCGCGTGATTTCTTATGAAAGTGTGGCTGTTCACCTTAGAATACCTGTGTGTGACCACTTGCTTTTCTGTCTTGCTGCTGTCAAGATTCTGTTTGCGTCTTTGTCTTGGACAATTTTAGTAGAGTGTGTCTACATGTGTATCTCTTTGAGTTGATCCTATTGTATCGGTCTTCTCAGGTGTGTAGATTTATGACTTTTGCCAGATTTGGGGACATTTTTGTCCATTGTCTTTCTACCTCCTTCTGTCCTTCCCCTTGGCATTTGATAGTGTACTTGATGACATCCCACTGGTCTCAGAGGTTGTTCATTTTCCTTGGATTTTTTTTCCTGTCTTCAGAATTGATCATTTCTATTGATGTCTTTGCATTTACTGATTCTTCCCTCTTTCATCTCAAATCTGCTTTTTAGACTATTTAGTGAATTTTTTATTACAGTTACAGTATTTTCGGTCTTAGAATTGTCTTTGTTTCAAATTTCTTGGTATTGGTAGTCTTTGCTCAGTGAGATCCCATCATTCTACTTTAGTTTTTTGAACACATTTTAAATAGCTGTTTTAAAATATTTTCTAGTTAATTTTGACATATGGGCATTCTTGGGAACAGTTTCTATTGCATATATTTTTTTTACTTGTATGAGTCATACTTCCTTGTTTCTTTGCAAGTCCCGTAATGTTTTGTTGAAGAGTGAGCATTTTAAATAATACAATGTGGCAATCTGAACATTCGGGTCCCCTCCCCATCCAGGTCTGTAGTTGCCCTTCATCATCGTTGTAATTTGTTTGCTTATGGACTTGCAGGGCTAATTCTGTATTTGTTGTATGTGGTCATGGAAGTCTGTGCTCAGTCAGCTCAGCGAATGGACTGACAGTTCCTTAAGTGCCTAGAACTGCGAAGCCTCCAGCCCTTGCTGAGGGGCTCTGTGAGCACGTTGAAGCACGAACGGCCGACGGTTGACAGCTCTGCCTTAGCATTCACTTCCTCCTCATGGTCAGTCAGAGGTGAGAGTCTTTCACTCAGTCTTTCATGAGTCTCCACATAGCCCCACACGTGCAGGTGGCCTTCCAGATTCCGTGGAATATGTCTGAGGTTTTCATGACCCAGTATGGATGTCTCATTCCCCAGTTTCCCTTTTTAGGTTTTCTGACCTGCTTCTCATTTGCCCCAGCTGGCTCTGATAGTCAGCACTTGTCCCTGACTACTGCCTGCAAATGCTCTGTGGGTAAAAGCCCTTTCCAATGAGTCAGGACAAATAAAGGCAAGGCCTGTGAAAGGGGCTTGCCCATTAGTGAGTCTCCAGGGAACTGACCAACAGATCAGATCATGACAGGGTTCTAGGACCAGGGATCTTGGACAACTGTCAGTTTGCACAGTGCTGTGGTTCAAATGTCCCCTCCAAGACTCATGTTGAAACTTAACTGTCCCTTATTACGGTATTAGGAGGCGGGACCTTTAAGATATGATTAAACCTTGTGGGCTCCACCTTCACAGATGGACTAACGCCATTGTTACAGGAGTGGGTTAGTTGTTCTGGGAGTGGCTTTATTATAAAAGAGCTCCCGCTCGCTTGCTCGCTCTCTCTCCTCTCTCACCATGGTGTGCTGCCCTCTACCATGCTGTAACATGAGACACCAGATACCAAGAAGGCCCTCACCAGATGCCAGATACTGGACCTGCCAGCCCCCAAGAATGTGAGAACTGAGTTTTCTTTTCAATTACAAATGCTCCAGTCTGTTGTATTCTGTCACAGCTCCAGGAATGGACAAGACACGTGACTACGATGATTGCAAGCCCTTTGGTTTTCAAAGTGTATTTGGTGCTGGGACAAGAGGGTGGAACAGAGCAAGTTAAAAAAAATGTCACGTCCTGTTCTGCCTGAGGTTCAGTTACTTTTTTTCCTGGAGTAAATGATCCTCAGATTGGTGCTAAGTCTTTGGCTACATTCTGAGATATTTTTACAGAGTTTTCTAGACAGTTTTTGCGAGTGCTTTTGCTGGTGCCTATGGAAGACCAGAGTTTGGGTGGCTGTCCGTGCGCTTCCTCCACCGCCGCTCCCCTCACCCACTGGCCCTAGTTAAGCGTGTGTACACAGCACGGGCTGTTACTGTTCGGCAAGGTGTGTAGAGGAGTTTCCTGGCCACTCGGGCGGCAAAACTGACGTCTGTTGAGTTCTACTTTACTCCCCAGATGGCACGTTTAGCAGCAGCCAAAAGGGTGGAATTCACTGCTGTGTTGTGTTACAAGCGTGTGTCGTAAGGAAGAGCCCAGGGAGGCTGCCCCTGTTTTGTCATCGGGGTGGGTGGTCCGGGATAGAATTTCTGCTCACTCAGCCCCCAGTGACTTAACCAAGAGCCACAAAGCAAAGTAGATCAATCTAGAAACGAGGCCTTCAAGGAGTAACAATCAGAAGTTAGTTACTGAAATCCCAGCATCGGCTGTGTTTTGTGCTTTACAGAAAGTTGTCTCCCCTGCTCTTAAGTTCCTGTGCCAGTGTTGGGTGTTTATACCGTGATGCCAAAACTGCTCATCCGTTTGAGCTTGTCGGACCTTGGGCAGGATATCAAGTTCAGTGAGCATTTGCTGATGATGGAATCTGAGAGTCCTTCTCTTAAAAGAAAAAAAGTACAGATAAGATGAAATTTGATGATTTATTATTTCCAGTATCCAGTGGGGGAACCAGGCTTGCTCTAGCTGGCTACTAGAATGTGCATGTGGCCAGTGGTTCCGTTTCAGAGGAATCATTAGGTGAAGGTGTTATTGAAAACAACGCTGTCCGCTGTGACCACTCTGTGGGCAGAAGACCACATGAAGTCATCCCACCTCCTCTCAGACACAGGCCTCATTGTTGTTACGTGGCTAATTACTGGTCGGCTCCCGAAGAGTTTGTCTTGATGTTACACAAACAGTTTATGCTACACAATCTCTTTATTCATGTAATAATTACAGCATATTTGTCTGACGTATTTCGCAAGTGTTCTCTTTGGATAATACTGGCAGGATTAAGTAATAGTTTCTCGCTAACAGGGTTGCTCAAGAACATCAAACATGACGGACCGAGAGCTGATGCAGTATGCCTACGTCTTTGGCTCCCAGCCTCTTTTGACCCTTTTGTTTTCCTTGTGTATAAAATAATATTCCTGTGGGGTCGTGTCTATTGTTTCTAGCACAAATGCCAAGAACCACTCGTGCAAACTAAGTTGATTTCAATGTCAAAGGGATAGTGTTTTCTTTTTTTTTAATATAATGATCAAGAGTGCTGCATCCAAGCCAGCCGCGACCCTGTGCCAGAAGTCAAGGACTTCAAAGCAGCTTCCTTCTAGGGCTCTGAAGGAACTGAAATGTCTATTTCTCCTTATCATCCAACTTAATTGTGGGCCATAAGTGACTGCTGGCAGGGAGCTCACATCACATGGTTCCAGTTCTGCTTCGGCAAAGGTCAGCAGAGGCACGAACACTGGCCTGCATTATGCGGCCTGTACCCTGCTCCCACGACACGTGCTTCGGGACACATGTTGCAATGTCGCACCACTGATTAATAGCCGCTTGCACAAGAAGTTTTTCATTACCCTGACTGCAGGCATCCTGGAAACGATTAACTGTGTGACATAACTCTCGTCCCACAAGCATGGGAGACTCAGAGCAGGCTCCAGAGTCCCTGCTTCAGAAATAACTGAACGGATTTTGGCTCCTTGATGTGAACATGATTAACAACTGTTTTAAAGCTACTGAGCAAAACAGAGAAACCTATTTAGGATTTTTTTTTTTTTTTAAACGAGTGGGAGTTTGATAGGAGATTGGTTCCTGTGTGAACACTCTTCTACCCTATTTTAATTTTGCCTTATGTGTTTTCCAGTTTTGCTGTTGAAAAATGTCAGATTTATTGAACCGTGCTCCATCTGATGAGCTAACGACTGAATTTATAGTTGATTTGGTTAAACATTTTCGGAGCCACAAATATACGACTCTCGTATTCTCACACACTGTATGAAGTTACAGTCTGACTGTTACGGAGTCCACGTCCCTACAAAGGTAAACTAAAATTCTACAGACTTTCCGACCTTATCCCTGGAGAACAGTCTGAAAGCCGGGGGCGCTGGGACTCTTCATCATGAGTGCGGTTGGCACCCAGGGGCCGCGCCTTGAGGCTGCAGGCTGCTGTCTGACTCCCAGCATGTGTGGTCTCTGCTGTGTGCCTTTGTCCCCTGGGCCTGTGTCTGAGGGAAGCACCCAGCCACATAGCTGAGTTCCAGGCAGGAAGGGGGCTCCCTTACCTGGGTCCCAACTCACAGGAGAGGCCTGTGAGGGCGCTAGCTGAGATCCTTGGCACTCACTGTGGCCAGAGGGGTGGGCAGCTGAGCTTGGAGGAGGAGAGGCCTTCTGCAAGAGAAAGAGGCAGGGGATTGCCATCCATGCCCGGGACACAGTGCATCTCTTATGCAGCCAGGCCCCACTTGCTGCTGTGGCTTGGATGTGGTTCCCCTACAAAGGTTCATGTGCTGGAAGCTTGGTCCCCAGTGTGGCAGCATCAGGATGGTGGGACCTGGTGGCAGGTGGTTTGGTCACTGAAGACCCCGCCCTCCTCAGGGACTGTGTGGTGCTCTGATCAGTTACCACAAGAGGGCGCTGTTGCAGAACGAGCAAGTCCAGCCCTGGGTGGCTGTGGGCACGGGTTTCTCCCCTGCTCAGTGGGGATTCTCCAGGCATGGCCAAGCCACCCGCCCCGAGGGCCTCATGGGAGGAAGCTGAACAGAGGGACCACGGGATCTTGGACTTTCAGCCCCCAATACCGTGCACTAAATAAACTGCTTTTCTTTATGAAGTACCCGGCCTCAGGGATTTTGTTACAGCAACAAGGAACAAACTAATACTCTTGCCTTAACGCATGTCCTCCTCTCCAGCCGCAAATGCCAGCACCCTGCTCAGTCGGGCCGCCCAGGGCTCCGAGGCCAGGTCTCCAGCTCCCTCCAGTCCCCTCGGGGCTCGGTGCTATGGACCCGGCTTGGTGCCTGGTGCAAAGCCACTAACAAATGGGTAGACAGCGCCCTGAGAGCCCCAGGGCACACAGCCCACGGGACAAGAAGGGACTGGCGGGCTGCAGGGCTCACACATCCTCTGTTGACCGATTCCCTGACAGTGATGGAGGCCTTGGCGCTTCTTGCTACTGAGATTCTTGCTGAAAGGGTTTCCTCCTGAAGGGAGGTTGGAGAGATTTTCTTGACTGGGGTCTTTAGCGCCCCACTGGCTCATGCACCACCTCATGTTTCTTTTTCTTTTTTTTTTTTTTTAAGATTTTTATTTATTTATTTAACAGAGTTAGACAGTGAGAGAGAGAGACAGAGAAAGGTCTTCCTTCCGTTGGTTCACTCCCCAAATGGCCGCCTCGGCTGGAGCTGTGCCGATCTGAAGCCAGGAGCCAGGTGCTTCCTCCTGGTCTCCCATGCAGGTGCAGGGCCCAAGCACTTGGGCCATCCTCCACTGCCTTCCCGGACCACAGCAGAGAGCTGGCCTGGAAGAGGAGCAACCGGGACTAGAACCCAGTGCTCATATGGGATGCCGGCACTGCAGGTGGAGGATTAACCAAGTGAGCCACCATGCCGGCCCCAACCACCTCATATCTCTTTTTTTTTTTTTTAACTTTTATTTAATGAATATAAATTTCCAAAGTACGACTTATGGATTACAATGGCTTCCCCCCCATACCGTCCCTCCCACCCACAACCCTCATATTTCTATATGTAGTTTGGGGGTCTTGGTCTCTGTGTCCTGGGCTGGGAAGAGACCCCTTAAAACCTGAATTGGGGGCCATTGCTGTGGTGCAGTGAGATAAAGCCTCTGCCTGCAGCGCCAGCATCCCACATGGGTGCCAGTTTGAGTCCTGGCTGATCCACTTCCGATCCAGTTCCCTGCTAATATGCCTGGGAAAGTAGTGGAAGATGACCCAAGTCCTTGGGCCCCTGCACCCTTGTGGGAGACCCAGAAGAAGCTCCTGGCTCCTGGCTTCAGATTGGCTCAGCTCCAGCCATTGCAACCATTTGGGGAGTGAACCAGCAGATGGAAGCCCCCCACAAACACACACCCCATCTCTCTGTAACTGTTTCAAATAAATATTAAAAAAAAAAAAACTTTCCATAACTTCGAGGCAGGGCAGGCACCAGTTGTCCAGTGGTCAGCAGTGTGATTCTTGGCAAATTGCTAGAGTGGTTGGGCTGCAAGGCCGCCTGCCTTCCACAGTGGGCCCAGGGTGCTCTCCTGACCTCAGCTTCAGGCAGTCTGCCTTAGAGCAAGAAGAAGGAGAGGATATGGGGCAGGGGACAGTGGGTGGCCTCCTCCAGCACCCACGCCAGCCAGAGGGGCGGGCAGCTACAGCCGCTCCTGGGCAAGTGAGCCAGCCATGGGGACAAGCCCATGGATAGGGCACTGGCGCCTGTATCTGAACCCTTATGGTTCTAGCCTCAGCTTAAACGGAGCCAGTCAGGAAAAAGAGATCCACAGACTCAGGGGCAGCTGGCCCCGTGGTCTCCTTTGCTCCCAGGACCCGGCTTTCTTCTCCCACCTCTCCTTGTCCCCTGCAGCAGATGGTGCTCCCAGCCCCCCTTCCACTCCCCCTGCAGATTTGCGGGAGGGACCCAAGGCCTTGGTGGGAGGAGGTGGGCTGTTTTGCTTGGCAGCCTCATTAGGACTTCTGGATTGGAGTAAGCTGGACAAGCAGGTGACACCCACCACACTTGGTGTCTGATTCCAGCAGGTGCCACATGGTGCCGGGCCGGGGAGGGGGGGGTACCTGTCCAAGCTCCTGTCTTTGTTACCTTTACACTTGCAGTACGGTGACCCCCCCACCACCACCAGTGCATATTTTGTGGACCCCAGGAGCCCGCTGGCTTATCTCAGGGTTCTTCAGACCCCTGTTGCTGCCACCTAAGTAAATTTGTTTGTCACAAATATGGCACTGTTTTCCCCAAGCCGTAAGAGTGGTTCTGTATGGTAGGAGATCCACCCACGTCATCATTTCATTCTAGTGGGGATTTTGTCCTCTGTCTTCGCAGAGGGTAAGAAGTGCAGGTGTTCTCAGGTTGGGCTCCCCGGAATGGTTTGCTGTCCACATGGCCGACAAAGGGGCAGCCCTGTTTCCTAGTGCCCAGCGAGCCGTCAGCCGCTCTGTGCTTCTGCGAGATGATCAGGCTGCGCAGGCGAACTTTGCCAGCCTGTTGCTTAAAGAAAGCTTGTGAGCAAGAGAACACTTGCTTGTCTTTCTTTTGAACAGTTTCCCTGATGTCTCTGCTAGGTGAGAAAAAGGAGAGAGGAAAACGGGAGGGAGGAAGTGGGAGTTACCAGCCTGCCCGCCTCGCAAGCCCTCGCTGCCGGTTCTTGCCTTCTAAGAAAGGACTTTGCAATGACCTTGTTTTCTTAGTGCTTTTGATGGCTTCGTGTGACAGCAGTGGCAGCCGGGGTATTCGAGTGGGAAAGCGGGCTGTGCAGTGTGAAAATCAAAGGATGGCCAGGACTGGCCCCGTCCCTGTCCCTGGCCTCCTTCTCTCAACCTGGCTCCGCCAAAAGCCAATAAAGTGGTTAAACATTGACTTTGGAGGCGTCCTTTGGGAATCTGTGTGTTCCAGCCCGCCCCCCCTAGCAGAAGAAGCAGGGGGAGGGAAGCAGGCCCTCACCACGATGCCTGCGATACGTGCAGGCGCTGACTCCTGCTTCCCGGAATGGGACACAGATAAGAAGCCACTGGCTGGGCTCAGGTTTCACGTGAACTTCACCACCATTGGCAAACCCTGTGTCATAACTGCACTTAGCAAGTTTCTAGTGCTGGCTTTCCTGAGCGCTATGGATTTGGAGAGAGGGAGAGAGAGGGAGAGAGGGAGAGAAGGAGAGACAGGGAGAGAAGGAGAGATAGGGAGAGAGGGAGAGAGAGGGAGAGAGGGAGAGAAGGAGAGACAGGGAGAGAAGGAGAGATAGGGAGAGAGGGAGAGAGGGAAAGAAGGAGAGACAGGGAGAGAAGGAGAGACAGGGAGAGAGGGAGAGACAGGGAGAGAGGGAGAGAGAGGGAGAGAAGGAGAGCCAGGGAGAGAAGGAGAGACAGGGAGAGAGGGAGAGAAGGAGAGACAGGGAGAGAGGGAGAGAGGGAGAGAGAGGGAGAGAGGGAGAGAGGGAGAGAGAGGGAGAGAGAGGGAGAGAAGGAGAGACAGGGAGAGAGGGAGAGAGGGAGAGAGAGGGAGAGACAGGGAGAGAGGGAGAGAGAGGGAGAGAGAGAGAGAGAGAGAGAGGGAGAGAGAGAGAGAAGAGAGGAGGAGAGAGAACTCTCACACCCATGATTTCCTGTTGGTAATTATTTTAGAAACCCCTGCTGGTCCATTTTGCCCTAAAGAGGGGCTGTGGTTGGGATGAGTTTATTACCTTGGTAGTAAAAGTTTAACTTAATCTGCAATCTTCCTTGCAGGATTTTTTGACCTGTAGGAGAAAAATGGCATTGAAGACACAGGTGATCCGGCGAGGGAGGAATTAGCTAAGGCTGAGAGAGGGTATGCAGAGCCCCAGCCAGGCCAGGCAAAGCAGGGCAGCACCCCCCCACATCCCCCACTTCACCCCTGCCTGGCCTCCAACCTGGCCTGGGAAGCCCCCAGCTCTCAGCTTCCTGGGTGAGTCCAACCAAATGTCATTTCCAAGCGGGGCCTGTGGGCCAGGCTACTCATATGTCAGATTCCCATTCTCTGTTGTGTATCATGCACCGCCTGCACTTCCACAGAAGTGCGTGAGTCACCCCTCCCCCCCCCCGCCCCTGGGTGGGGGAGGGGGTGCTGTGAGTGAGAGGGAGGGAGCGGCCACCAGCCACCGGAAGGGAGAGGTGGCAGGAGCCTGTTTATAGCTTTCTGAGTAGGCTTTCTTTTCCATAGGTTAATTTTTATCTTAACAACCAAGATAAGCTTGTGTGGCCTTTTAAAAAGAGACCTCTTTAAATACAAGGGACTATTTGAACTTGGTTTTAAAAAGCCAAGGGCATTTTTTTTGTGTGGTTCTCGGTTTATAAATAAAACCTATCCATAGTTGTTTAATGAGCATGTAAAATGCCTGTGACTGTTTTTAATGCATTCCCTGAACGCTGGTGCAGGGCAGCTCCCTCCTCCCTCCTGCCGCCTGGTGATGGGTCAGCTCCATGCCCAGCCTGGGTCAGCTCCATGCCCAGCCTGGGTCGTGTGGAGCCCAGGGCTCCCGACAGATGGGGATTCTCAAGGCAAATGCTATTCTGGTGCACTTACTTAGGAAAAAGATCTAAAAATAGCCTTGAATGAGCAGAACCTGCGAAATAAGTTTTCGGCTTCTTTCTGCTCCTGCCAGCTTGGAAACAAAGCCGTCAGCGGTTTCTGTGAGCGGAGGAATCGGTACTTTCTTAATTTAGAGAAAGCAGCTCCACCAAGCCTGTAATTGGGTACCTTTCAATCTCTAAGTGTCCACAAGCCAGCACCTGTTGCTCCAGAGGCTCTGACTCCGCTGGGACCAGCTTGCCGCCTGGGGCCGGGCTGGGGCTCGGGAGCAGTTGTCTCCCTCCTGGGCCACCTGCTGATGTGCGGGACCCGGGGCCCAGGCGCTCCCAGCCGCAGGCAGCCCAGGCTCCTGGCCCTTTTGCACAGAAGCGCTGCTGGAGACAATTTCTGCTCTCTGAAGGAGTCTGGGCACTGAGGCGGAGAAAAAACCCTCAGCCAGGGAGGGCGGGGCCTCAGGTGAGTGCAGGTTGGCTTGGGTAGCAATGGGCCAGAGCGCTGGGTTTTAGGGGGTCATTCAGCCCTCAGCATCTGGAGGGGTCTGCACCTGCCCACTCAACCAAGCACACCTGGACCCGACGTGCACAGACTTGCTTTCTCGTCGCGTGTCCCCAAGCAGCACAGGATGACAGCTGCTTACGCGGCGTTTGCCTTGCGTTTGGTGTTCTGCGTCATGCAGAGGTGAGCTCATGTGCACAGGAGGATTGCGTGGGCACGCTGCTAATCACCACCATGAATACAAGGGACGGTGCATCCCAACGGGGGGGGGGGGAATCCCGTTACCAGTCTCCCGCGATGCCTAGGTTCGGCTCTACTTGGAGCCACCTTCATGGCGGGAGGGGAACAGCTGAGGGCTGTCGTCCCCAGCCTAGTGCGTCAGCACTGTTTTTGTGAATGGGTGTGTGTGTGTGCGTGCGCGCGGGAACAGGAGAGCCGCCCCCAAGGGCATGGAGCCCAGCAGCTCCAGGTCCTGCCGGCACCACGCACAGCACCCCAGAGGAACAGCCTCTGCCCCCACCCCGACCGCTCACCCACAGCGCTCAGAGTCTGCTGCCTCAGCAACGCTCTCCAGTCACTTTACCGTATTTTACCCTCCTGCGCCTCCTTAGAGTGGGAACAGCTCCCAGTGCCGCCTCGCACGTCTGCACGCACACACGCAGCTGCTTAGGAGAGGGATCCTCCAGGGTCAGGGCTGGTGACCTAGTGACCCAGCTGGGGACCAGAAGGAAGCCAGGAGCCACTCAGGGGTTGGGCTTCCTGGGAGCCAGCCTGGGCTGTGTCTCCTAACTCCATCCCTTCCACGGGAATCAAGTCGGCCTACTGTCCCATGATGCACCTGTGTCTCATTCCAGACCAGGAAGTAGGAGACGCCGTGATCTGGACGCCATGTGGAGGTGCCGTGAACCTCCCAGGGAGCCTCCCGAACACTGAACCCCTCCCCCATTTGTATATTCAGCTGGGGCCCCACCTCCCGTCCCGTAAAGGGGACAGCTGTTGCGTGTGGGTGTGGCCCCTTTGGTCTTTTGGCTTCTGGCTCTTGTTGGTGGGTCTCTGACCTCTCCCGTTCTCTCTCGGGCCACTCATGCGGGCAAGTGTCCTTGTGGGGTGGCCCACCCCCGCAGGCGAGTGTGCGCTCACTCTCTCACTGTTGAACAAGTCCCGCTCCCCCTTGTGTCTCTGCTTTGAAGTCTCCCTTCTGTGGGGGCAAGGATGTGGAATATAATAATTGACATACACACACTCTTAAGGCTTGTTTATTGGGGCCTACATTATAGTGCAGTGGGTCAAGCCACTGCCTGGGTGACGGTTCCTATCCCAGCTGCTCCTCTTCTGATCCAACTCCCTGCTAATGGCCTGGGAAAAGCAGAGAAAAGGTGGCCCAAGTGTTTGGTCTCCTGCCACCCATATGGTAGACCTGGAAGAAGTTCTTGGCTCTTGGCTTTGGCCCGGCTCAGCCCCAGCGGTTGTGGCCATCTGGAGAGTGAACCAGCGGATAGACAACCTCTTGCTCTCTCTGTCTCTCTTTCTCTCTGTGAATCTCTAGCTTTCAAATAAATAAATAAATCTCTTTAAAAAATATTTATTTAGGGACCGGTGCTGTGGCATAGCGGGCAAAGCTGCTGCCTGCAGTGCTGGCATCCCATAGGGACCGGTTAGAGCCCTGGCTGCTCCACTTCCAATCCTGCTCTCTGCTAATGCACCTGGGAAAGCAGTAGAAGATGGCCCAAGTCCCTGGGCCCCTGCACCCACATGGGAGACCCAGAAGAAGCTCCTGGCTCCTGGCTTCAGATCGGCTCAGCTCCGGCCATTGCAGCCAACTGGAGAGTGAACCAGCAGATGAAAGACCTCTCTCTCTTTCTCTCTCTCTCTCTTCCTCTCCTTCTCTCTCTGTGTAACTCTTTCAAATAAATCTTTAGAAAAAATATTTATTAGAAAGAGAGAGTTCTTCCATCTGCTTGTTTGCTCCCTGAATGCCGCAACAGCCAGAGCTGGGCCAGGCCAAAGCCAGCAGCTGGTAACTCCATCTGAGTCTCATACATGGGTGGCAAGGACCCAGGTACTTGGGCTACCACCTGCTGCCTCCCAGGGTGCACATTAGCAGGAAGCTGGATCAGAAGTGGAGCTGGGGCTTGAACTCAGGTGCTCGAATACAGGACATAGGCATCCTGAGGGGCAGCTACCCCAGCTGCCCGCCCCATTTGTTTACATTGTTTATATATAGTCAGATGTCACTGGCTGTGGTCACCGAAAGGCCGCAGGTCCTGAGGCAGCGAAAGCATGGCCTACTTACGTAAGCAGAGGTTCTCTACGGAGTAGCAAGTGTGTCCGGGGACAGCAGAGCAGGGCCAGGGGAGCAGGTGTGCCACAGGGAGCTATGTGCACATTTAGAAGACCGAGGCCAGGCGGTGGTCTTAAAGGCAGTGACAGAGGACCACATCAGATTCTGCCTCAGGGGTCGGTAACCAGGAGCAGATGTCCTCGCAGAAGCATGTTCTGGGCAAGGTTGGGTGTGCCTGTGCAAGGTGCTGGCTCCGGGGGTCTTCAGGGACCACTCTCATCAGGCGGTCGTGTGTGAGGGCCTCTTGGGCACCTCTCGGCTCTATTATTTGTTAGGGTTCACACAAGAGACTCCACTATGAATGACAACTGTCACAGGGTGTTCTGTTCACGTGTGTCCCCAGCGAGTGACGGTGAGGGAGATAGTGGTGATCCTCTGCCCCTGTCTCTGCCCCTGTCTTTTCTTCAGGCCCACAGGCCATGAGCGAACTCCAAGAGTCAAAAGCATCTCACGCTCAGTTAAAAGAGTGCTGTCAACAAGTCTGGGTCCCACAGCATCCTCTTTAGAGGAAATGAAATTCTACAAAGGAATAAAAAGAACATAATACTTTGAAAACAAAACTGGGGGCTGGTGTTGTGGCTCAGCAGATTAAGCAGCCACCTGCGATGCCGGTACCCCATAGGGGTGCCGAGTCCCAGCTGCTCCACTTCTGATCCAGCTCCCTGCTAATGCGCCTGGGAAAGCAGTAGAAGATGGCCCAAGCCCTTGAGCCGCTGCACCCACATGGGAGTTCCAGGCTCTGGTCTTTACGTGGAGAAAGTGGAAGCTCAAGTTCAAAGCCTCTGAAAGCCTGGGCTTTAAAAGACAAGCTCACATCTACCACGTCCTGGTGGTCAAAGGGAAAAGCAAGTTCACAGCAGGCCTCTTGGGCCAGCCTAGGGAGGAAATAAGATATTTGTGGACAAAAAGCTTAGGCCTGCGGTTCGAGATCCGGCTACTCCACTTCTAATCCAGCTCTCTGCTATGACCTGGAAAAGCAGTGGAAGATGGTCCAAGTCCTTGGGCCCCTGCTCCCATGTGGAAGACCTGGAAGAAGCTCCTGGCTTTGGATTGGCGCAGCTCTGGCCATTGGGGCCAATTATGGGTGAACCAGCAGATGGAAGACCTCTCTCTCTCTGCCTCTCCTCTCTCTGCATAACTCTGACTTTCAAATAAATAAATAAATCTTAAAAAAAAAAAAGCTCAGGCCTGGCACATATGAAATAGCCTGTCCACAGCTGCTGATTGCATGGCTGTGAGCCCGTTAGCTGTGGGCTAATATTCGTGGTGCAGCTGCTGTGTGTCTGCCCTGTCCCAGGGAGCAGGGACTCTCACCATACGGAGAGTGCATGTGGGTGCTGGCCAAGGCAGGTGTCGTGCAGGGAATGTGCTATGACCAGACATTAGCAGCCCCTACCCTACCTGCAGGACGAGGTGGATCTCTGCACATTTTTGAGATGGTTCAGGGCCCCTGATTCGTCTGCCTCAGTCAGTCTCTCTGGAGTTGCCACCACTCCTGTCCTGCCCTAGGATGTGCAGCCCAGATCTATCTCCTCTTCTCCTACCTCCTTCAGGCTGGGGTATTTGGGGGCTGGGGGTTTTGCCAAGCTGAGGACCATATCCTGGGCCTACCTGGATTGTGGAGAACATGATGGCTCCTGAATAGTGCATGGGCCACCAGGCCTGGCAAGTGCACAACTGACACATTTGCTTTCGGATGGGCAGATTCTTCAAGTCTCTTGGGCCCCTTCTCCAGGGCGACAGAGCCTCCTGCCTACTCCTGGCCGCCCCGGTGCCTCCATCCTCTTGCTCCCCTCCCCCAGGACCGCTTGTTTTCTGGAGAGAGGCGTTTCCCCTTTCTTGTATGGCCCTGAAGCCCCTTATTTCCCCTCCCCCACCCCCTTTCCCCAGGACTCCCTGTCTGCAAGCATGTCTCAGGACTTACCTGGGCACTCCTCCCCCGAGGGACACTGCCGGTTGCTTGTGACATTGAAAACTGTTGACCCCTGAAACTGGTGGCTGCAGGATTAGGGGTGGGACATGCCAGGAGGGCTCCCTGGAGGAAGTGGATCTGCTCAGGGCTAATGGAGCGGCCGGGAAGACAGTGAGAAAGCCCGTGGGAGGCCAGCCTCTGAGGGCAGAGGTTTGTTCGAGGAACTCCTTGTACAGATCTCAGCCCTAACGGGGTAGTACAACCACCTCGGGGAGGTTTCTAAAAACTCCCCTGCCCAAGCTCCTGCGCCCTAGGCCACTTAATCAGAGTCTCCAGGGATGGGACCCAGGCGTGGGTATTTTTGAAAACTTCCCAAGTTATCATGGGACGGCCATTTATCAAGACACGGTGAGAGTCATGGATTCAGTAAATCCAAGTGTGTTTAGTTTCCATCAACTAGCACTTTGTAGAACCCAAACTGTAGACAGCAAGGGTGTCCCAGCATGTAAAGGCACATTCTGCAGGGCTCACAGCCAAAGCCTCCCTGGGCCTCTGAGCCCTGCTGTCTCCACCAAGGGAGAAGCCAGGCTCCCTACAGGCAGGTGCACGCTTACTCAGCCCACGACATCTTAGATTTATCCGATCAGTGAAATAAACACCCAACCTGAGATCAAAAGTCTGGACTGGACGATGTTTGAGTAACACTGTGAGTGGCTCAGGACCCCCGAGAGACACGGAGCAGCTGCCTGGGCCACTTGTGCAGTGCACGTGTGCGTGTGACACTGGCAGAACACGCATAGTGTGTCCTAGGAACTGTGCAGAATCTGTCTGCATGCTCATTTTGGTAGCAGAACTGAAAAATAGAACCCAAAAACCAAGAGACAGAGAGAGTGAGAGAGAGATGAAGAAGAAGAGGAGGAGGAAGAGGAGGAGAGGGAAGGAAGGAGAGAAGGAGAGGAGGGGAGGGGAGGGGAGGGAAGGGAAAGAGGAGAGCAGGGGGTGAGAAAGGATGGGAGGGGAGGAGGGGAGGAGAGGGGAGGGGAGCTGGAGAGGAGGGGAGGGGAGGCAGAGAGGAGGGGAAGAGAAAGGAGGGGAGGGGAGATGAGGGGAGGGGAGGTGAGGGGAGGGGAGATGAGGGGAGCGGAATGGGATTCTTACAGCGTCACATTCCGGGTGGAAAGCTGGAGTCATGAAACCAGACAGATCTCTCTTTCTTTCCCCTAATTAATTACAGGTTGTAAAGTCAGGGTGTGAGCTGGGTGCAGCCTTTTTGTTTTTCAGAGCGGCGTTTGACAGCTCCGGGATTTCATCACCTTCTCAGGTGTGCTGCAATTGTGCGAAACGCACCCGGCTGCACTTGCGCAACTCCGTGTTGCTGCAGGGACGGTGCCGCCCCGTGGAGCCCATTTACATCATGTCGTGGGCAGAGGAGCCATCCCACTGCACCGCCTCATCTGAAAGACAGGATGTAGCTTCTCCTGTTTTTCTTTCTTTTTTTACAGTAGTAACCTTAGAGATAAAAGCACTAAAGGCCGGCGCCGTGGCTCACTAGGCTAATCCTCTGCCTTGCGGCGCTGGCACACCGGGTTCTAGTCCCAGTCGGGGCGCCGGATTCTGTCCTGGTTGCCCCTCTTCCAGGCCAGCTCTCTGCTGTGGCCAGGGAGTGCAGTGGAGGATGGCCCAAGTGCTTGGGCCCTGCACCCCATGGGAGACCAGGAGAAGCACCTGGCTCCTGGCTTCGGATCAGCGCAATGCGCCGGCGGAGGCGGCCATTGGAGGGTGCACCAACAGTAAAGGAAGACCTTTCTCTCTGTCTCTCTCTCTCTCACTGTCTGCTCTGCCTGTCAAAAATAAAAAAATAAATAAAAAAAATAAAAGCACTAAAAAAGAAACTAAGAAACACCAGAGTCCCCCACTCACCCCGCAGTGTGCCTCCCCCACCTGCAGGACTCTGAGCACCGTGGCGGCATGGAGCTGATCATGGATTTCAGACAGGGTTGCCTGCTTTGTGTGGGTGGGCGCTTCCTGCCTTGCTTTCCTGGTCTGTGAACTGCAGAGCAATGGCAGCTCATGTGACAGACTTGTTCTGAGAATTAGATGCATTCTTTATGTAAAGCGCTTCCAACTGTGCCAGACAAGATGGAACTCCACGCCGCTGACTGCTGTTAATCCCATGGCTCTTTCCGCGTCTTCCTGTGCTTGTAAGAGCTGACAGGCACACATGCATTCCAGCAAGCCCATACTCACAAAAACGTACCTGTATGTAATGTGCACACAACCATGCACACATGTGCACACACATACACGTGTGCACACTTTCCAACAAGCCATATATTTGTGTTTGCACGCACATACGTGCACACGTGTGCACACATAAACATGCATGCGCACACATCTGTGAACACACACACACACGTCTCCCCACAAACGACATAGTATCTGCACAGAGTTTGCGACCTGGGCTTGGCCTCTTCTCAGCCCCCACCCGCGTCACACCTTCCCACAGGGCCACTGTTCCTAAGAGCCCTCTCCCTGCCTTGAGGGACATGTGGTGGCTCTGAGGGCTCACTGTCACCCTCTGTGTTGGGGACACGGAGTTTCCATCTTCTCGACACTGTCAAGCTCTGCAGCATTCACGCCAATTTGCCTTCCCACTGGAGAGCGCCTCTCTCCCTACATCCCAGGAGTGGATGCGTACCTGCACCCTGCCCGTCTGATCACCAGGACGTCTTCTCTTGTTGTTTCCTTTTGCATTTCCGTACTCGCTATTTATGTTAAGCCTTCTCCTTTGCCTTGTGCAATGTGCAAGCACCGTCGTGAGCAATGTCACTATCCAGTTCGTCTTCTAGCTGAACCCCCGTGTAAGTGGAGTGAACGTGTTCAGGCAGTCTCCAGCATGCCCTGACCGGTCATTTGCCAAATGAGCACGCTTAGGTGAAGGTGTTCAAAACTTGAACCCTTCATGTTGCTTGGAGATGGCATTATCCTGGAAGTGCTCACCCTACAAACCGAGATGAAGGTACCCATTCAAAACCTGTTTACGCGGCACCTTCCTTGAGTCAGGCACATGTGTTTTTTAATCTTTTGGGTGACATCAGTAAACATCAACGTTAAAAATTCCTTGCCCATCGTGCTGGCACTGTGGCGTATCAGGTAAAGCTGCCACCTGTGGTGCCGGCATCCCACATGGGCGCCGGTTCTAGACCCGGCTGCTCCACTTCCGATCCAGCTCTCTGCTATGGCCTGAGAAAGCAGTGGAAGATGGCCTTTATGTCGCTGCACAAATGTGGGAGACCCAGAGGAAGCTCCTGGCTCCTGGCTTTGGATCAATGCAGCTCCAGCCATTGTGGCCATCTGAGGAGTGAACCAGCAGATGGAAGATCTCTCTTTCTGTCTCTGCCTCTCCTCTCTCTGTGTAACTCTGACTTTCAAATAAATAAATAAATCTTTTAAAAAATTCCTTTCCCGTGTGGAATTTGGATCTGTCCCTGATGGTATTTGTGTTTGGGTGACACGGATGAAGAGTACATGGCCGGTGGTGGCTGCTGCAGACTGGAATCCTCAAGTGCCAAGGCCACACAGGACTGGTGGGCAGTGATCTGCACTCCTGATATCCCCAGGGGCCAAAGGAAGGACCAACAGGTGGCACTCCAAGGCCCCTGAGCTCTCCTATGTCCACATAGGAAATGAACCCCAAAGGTGCCTGCCTTGGCTGAGCTGCGCTGCAGCTGGTGGTAAAATCAAAGCCACTGCCCGACTTCCCGCAGGGCAGCTCGGGAAGCCCTCAGCACTTGCTCCCTACCACAAAGCATCCACACACTTTGGGGTCCCCCTTGGGGTCCCTGCAGAGTCCAACTAAGGGCAGATGGGTTTGAGACCCATTGGGACCAGCCTTGGGCCCGCATTATCTTCCGTGTCTGGCTCTTGAACAAGCTGATGGTGACAGCCCTTGTCTCCCCAGGCCTTATTTGAAATATCCCAGCAAAGAACTTTAATGGCTTCCCCTCGGCTGAGGCTCGTCCCTCTGGGCCAAGCAGCGGGCCTGGCTGGGTGGCAGGTGTCCCTGGGCTGGCCGGGTGCAGAGGCTCACCTGGGCCGACACACATAGGATTCTAACTCCACAGCAGCTCCCACCAAACAGCGTGGCCCGGAAAGTGAGGCGATTTCCCAAACCCTTAGGGGCTTCTTCTAAAAGAGAGCTAAGTCACTGGTGGCTTTGTAGGTCTGATGTGTGAGTGACAGGGCTGGGCCCAGGCCTGCGCCGTTAGATGGTTCAGGCATGCATCCTATTGCAGCCGCAAGGAGCTCCGGCAGACAGCTGCCCTGTTAGTGGAGTCGGGGGAGTGCCCCGGGGTGCGAGGCCCTGTATGAGTTTCCTGTGATTGCATCCCTAGCTTGTGGCTCAAAGTGACCCAGATCGTGTGTGTGTGTGTGTGTGTGTGTGTGTGTGTGTGTGTGTTGCTGTCGAGTAGTTTGTGCTGCTCGTGTATTCCGGGCGCTGGGTGAATTGTTCGCGGCTGTTTTCCACCATTCTGTCTCTTCACTCTGCGGAGCGTATCCTTTGCAGTGCAGGAGCGTTTCGCTTGGATAAAATCCCGTGTGTCCACTCTGGCTCTCCTTGCCTGTGCACTTGGAGTTCTGTGGCACAGCAAGGTAGCCACAGTCTACAACAATCTAGAATATATTTCAGATAGATGATGGAGGGGAAAAGCTAACCAAGCTGACCTCATCCTCACACGTGGGATGCAGGCATCTGGTTATCCTGCCGTGCCCATGACATACGGACGATTCTTACGGGTCAGCCAAGAAAATAAACCAGTGCACAGATTGCTTTGCTGGCTGCTCTGGGTGCTGAAGTCCACCATGAACCAGACCTGGTGGAAGTCAAGGTGAGGGTGGCAGGCTGCAGGGAGAATCCTTTGCATTGCGAATTTCTAGCTTCCACAGGGGGCTGGATGTTGGTCCCTCCCTCTGCTTCAAAGTGCAAACGTCCCGCCTGCCTCCATCCCCATGTCACCTGTTCTCTCCTGAGCCTTCCTCTGGTGAGGGTCCTCGGAATTACGATGCCCCCCAGTCGGAAACTGACTCACCCGGAAAGTCCCTTTTACCATGTACAGTGGCCTCCCTGAGTTCCAGGGCTGAGGACGGGCATGCATTTGGGGCCCATCGGCCCAGCAGGTGGGAGGTACCTGGAGAGACTCACACTGCTTCTCTGGGCAGGGGTGGAACAGAGTGGGTGCAACAGGGGAGCTGCACACAGCATCTGTGTCCTCCTCCGAGCCAAGGAGTCCAGCTAGGACCAGTTCCTGTGCGTGGCCACGGTCTGGGCTGAGGGGTCCCCAGGTGGTAGCCACTGAACCCCAGCCCTCTCTGTCCAGAGACAATGTGGGTCCTTGTGAGAGAGGATAAAGCAGCCAGGGTGGCTGGAGGGGGGGCACAGGACAGGTGACAGTGACAGAAAGGGCCAGCCTCGCGTATTGCCAGGGAGACATCACTCTCTGGGTAGGGACTGGACAGGTGTCACAGCGGGGCTGGGAACAGGAGGAGGAGGTTCTCATGGGCTGACCGTGAACTCTGTGTGGGGGTGGGGGCAATGAGAGTGCAGGGGAGCCAATGGAGCCAGTACCAGGAGGACAGTAATTACCTCCTAACCCTGGCCCCACGGGATCCGGTCCAGGCCGAGGTCTCTGCAGGCCATGGAGGGGCGAGGCCAGGTTCTCTATTTTGCCTTTCTTACTGCCCTCATTGAGCGATCACCTGTAGAGACGAATTTCCCATTTCAACTCCTTGGGGACCACTGGGACTTTGCAGGGACTTCTTTGCCTGCCCTGACAACTCCCGCCCTCCCTTCTCTGCCTCCTCTGCAGCCTCGGATCCCTCTTACCCATGTTGGAGGGCTCACTGCTGAGTGTCATGGGGTGGGGGCAGCGTACCCTGCCCCCCGTCACAGGTGACTGCCCAGGGCACTGTTTGCAGACACAGCACCAGGGAGGCCTGAGACACCCCAGGGAGCCCCTGGGAGACCTCTTGTCTCCCACTCAGAGCTTATTTTACATCTGTGCCCACTGGACAGTGTGTTTTGTGAGCTGCTTTCAGACAACTGTGATCCTCGGGCTGTGCCCAGCCATTCCTCTGGTGTCACAAGGGAGATGCCCCATGGACTGGTCAGTCCCGCGACCCCAGGCCTTTGGGAGGAGCAGGATTGCACCCACTTCTCCTGAAATGGCATTAAATGGGGTGAGCGAGCACTCCAGCAAGTCCCAGGTGTCGGGTGGGCTTCCTGCACGAGTGGGACCCCCACGGCCTCGCTGTCTGAGCTTTTCTGCCCACCTCACACCCTGCACTGCTAGGCCCTGTCGGGGGGCGGGGGGGCTGCTCAACAAGGATTGATAACGGCAGGGGCGCTGTGGGCCCGGCTGTGCCTGGGTTTTGCACCAAGCACCACGCGGGTGCAGAGTCTGGAATCTACCAGCCAGATTTTGAAGCTGCCACCCTCTGCTGGCTGTGGCTGTCCAGCCCCGGTCAGCAGCCTCAGAGCTGGGAAAAGCTAGGGCCCCCTCCTCTACACCCTTCATGCTCAGCCGGACCCAATTATGGCCTGAGCTACATTTGCCCCTTTCCCAAGTCCATCTGGCTCAGAAACATGCCTGGAAAACCACAGAAATGACACAAGGCCCGCTTCCTGGCAAACACAGCTTCCCGAGCCAGACGTGGCTGGCCACAGATGGGTTTACCGTGAAATCAGCTATGACAGTGACATTCACCGTGTCTCCCAACAGCCCTGCAGAGGTGCGAGAGAGCAGCGCTGGTGCCGTTTCAGGACCTTGTAGGTAGGGTGGTGCCTGCCCGCTCTGTACGAGGAAACCTTCTGGGAAGAAGAGTGAGCCCCAGGCCAGGGGCTGTGCGATCACCGCGCCCTGGGGCTCCCGCCGCGAGATGGAGGCTGCAGAAGAGAAAGACTGTGTCATTTCCAGTTTGCATCTGTAAGTAACCACATGTAAGTGAGGCTGGAAGCTGAGTCAGAGAGACAAAGAAGTTTCAAGCACCCTTGCCGCCCGGGGCTGAGACGAATCCCAGTCTTTCTGCTCCCCTGCCAGGCCTGAGAGCACCATGCAGCCAGGTGTCCCGCTGCACCGGGCTCGCCCACTGGGCCACAAAATCGCTGTCTCCTAGCCACGGGTGAGAATCCCCTCTCCACCTGTTCATCAGTCCTCCAGGGGTCTGGCTGCCCAGGCACACCCCAAACTTCAGCATCTCCTGGCACATTAACTGAAAACCATTTCTTCTTCACTTTGAAAACACAGTGGAAGGTTGGGGGCAGGGGGACCGAGACAAGCACAGGGGCAGCCTTGGAGGCATCAAAAGCTGTTTTCGGTGTCGGCTGTGCCTTTTGGAGGGAGCGATGTCCTTGGGGGCTTGTGACCCGTGATACCCTCCAGACAGGCAGCATCCCGCCACGCGCCCAGCCCCCGCTTCTGGAATGGTGTGCTGTGATCAACCTCGAAGGAAGGGCAGTCCTGGCGGGTGCTCCCTCTCTCCAGGTCCTGGACCAATCTTTCTGCAAGCCAGCAGGGGAGTGAGTCTGCACACACAGTCTCCCCGGGCATGGGGCGGTCACGCGACATCGCTGTGAAGGGTCGCAGTGTGTGTCTCCGCAGCTTGTCGGGGACCTTGTGTCGGAGCAGACAACATTCTGCAGCTCCCAGGGGGGCCACGCTGGGCCAGCGCCCCACCCCAGGTTTTCCACACTCGTTCCCACTTCAGCTGCGAACAATCTTTTTACTGTTCCTATAAACCACTGGTGCTGTCAGACTGCCAGCCAGAAAATCCTTTGTGGGACCACGCATCCTGATTTTCAGCCACCACGGTGGCGGCCGTGGTGCGTGTGGCTCTTGGGGCTTCTGCTGCCCTCCCTCTGTGGGAGACTGGGTGGTGCCTGCCCCTGGACATCACGCAGCCCCTGAAGATGTTCGTAGGGTCAAAGCCACTGGTGGAAGCGACTTGCATCCTCCAGGAAACACGCTTGATTCTTCATTACCAGCTAAAGCCATTCTCATCTCACTCTCACAGACATCTGAGCAGGAAGGTCCCTCAGCTACAGTGCAAACCACAAGGCTTCTTCAAAGAAGTCACACGTACAAGCTTATAAAATTCTGCACCATGCACCTGTTGACATGAGCACAGGCCCACGGATCTCACTGCATTTTCCTTCCATCATTCTTTTTGTACCCATCCCTTCCCCCCTACACATGGTTTTTCCAGGGTCCTAGTTAATAACACTTAGATTTCTGCTAAGCCAGTCATTGGGTTTGCTGGGGTTTCTTACCCACATTTAGTAATTTTTTTTGAGAAAAAATAATTTATTGTCAAATTTGGCAAGCACTTAAAACACATCATGGGATGAACTTGAACGTGATTGACTTGGGAGCTGAATTCATTTTTCCTGGCTTAAAAGAGCCATTTCTGCAGCAGTGGAGCTGGCATCCGCTGTAGGAGTCTCCTGAGAGGGTGAACTTGTGAGTTTCCGTGCTTCGGGAAGTCCTTTTCTTGGGATGCTTTGCTATGTCTTGGTGGGAGGTCATGCTGCTCTGGCAGAACAGGTTGGGACACGTTCCCTCCTGCACAGTCCCTGGAACGCTTTCTGTACCATTGGTGGCGTTGCTTCTTTCAACATCTGCTGCGATTTACTTATGAAACCTTCGGGGCCTGGAGCTTCCTTGGTGTATGACAACAAATCCAATTTCTTTAACGAATAGAGAGCCATTAAGATTTCCCCTTTCATCTGGTGCAAAATTTGATCAAATTTCTCCTTTTAAGGAATTTGTCCATTTCATGAAGTTCCAAATTGACTAGTATAAAGTTGCTCTCCAAATTGGATTACCCCTTTCATATCGATAATATCTGAAGTGATCACTAGTCTTTCACTTCTGATGTTTGTGATTTGTGTTATTACTATTTTTTCTTGATCAACTAATAGTAAGTTTCTCTATTTGTAAATTTAAAAAAAAATTTAATTTCTTTCTTTAATTTATTTGAAAAAGGAGAGAGAGAGAGAGAAAGAGAGAGAGAGAGATATTCTACCATCCTCTGGTTCACCTTTTTTTTAAGATTTATTTTATTTATTTGAAAGAGGGTTACAGAGAGAGGTAGAGGCAGAGAGAGAGAGGTCTTCCATCCACTGGTTCACTCCCCAGGCAGCTGCTGCAATGGCCGGAGCTGCGCCAATCTGAAACCAGGAGCCAGGAGCTTCTTCTGGGTCTCCCACACGGGTGCAGGGGCCCAAGGACTTGGGCCATCTTCCACTGCTTTCCCAGACCATAGCAGAGAGCAGGATTAGGAGTGAAACAGCTGGGACTTGAACCGCTGGATTGGGAGTGGAGCAGCTGGGACTTGAACCACTGCCCATATAGGATTCCAGCGCTTCAGGCCAGGGCGTTGACCCACTGCGCCACAGTGCTGGCCCTGGTTCACTTTTCAAACACTCAAACCAGCCTTGACCTGTGCCAGGCTGAAGCCAGGTGCCAGGAACTCAACGTAGGTCTTCCACCTCCCTCGTGAGTGGCCAAGTACTGGAGTTGCCACCTGTTCCCTCCCAGCATGGGTGTCAGCAGGGAGTTGGAATCGGGAGCACAGCAGGAACTCAAACGCAGGGAGTCCAGGAAGAGATGGGGGTACCCCAAGCAACATCCCAAGCACAGCGGTGCCCGACACTCGCCCCTGTAATTTTGCCCCAGTGTTTACTTTGTGGATTTCTGCTTTCTCTTCACATTGGGTTCACTTTGCACCTCTTTTTTTTTTTTTTTTTCAAGCTTCTTGACTCGGTTGGGATCTCAGACATTTCCTCTTTTCTCACGAACACTTTCAAAAGTGTAAATTTCCCTCCTGGGACTGCTTTAGCTGCCTCCCATCCATTGTGATGTCACATTTTCACTATCAGTCAATTTCAACTATTTACAAAATTTTTTGTGATTTATTTTTTGAAACCTGGATTATTTATAAATGTGTAGTTTAATCTCCAAATAATGGGGGATTTCCTCCATATGTTATTGATTTCTAATTTAATTCTGCTGTGGTCAGAGAATCTACTTTGTGTGACTTCAGATATTTTAAATTTGTTGAGAGTTGTTTTTAAGGTCCAGCTCCGGAGGTGTCTCAGAAAGTTCATAGAAAGTGTATATTATGAAAAAAAAAATGCTAGGAATGCAAATTTTTTGCCCCAAAACAGGCTTATCTTTTAATGCCTTTCTCCTCGAACATCAAAAAGTATGCTTTCTCCATGAACACCGAAAAGTATGCTTACATAGTTTATCCTAGTGGATTTTCTTTTTGAATTTTTTTTTTTGACAGGCAGAGTGGACAGTGAGAGAGACAGAGAGAAAGGTCTTCTTTTTTCCATTGGTTCACCCCCCAAATGGCCGCTGTGGCCAGCGCACCGCGCTGATCCAACACCAGGAGCCAGGTGCTTCTCCTGGTCTCCCATGGGGTGCAGGGCCCAAGGACTTGGGCCATCGTCCACTGCACTCTCTGGCCACAGCAGAGAGCTGGCCTGGAAGAGGGGCAACCGGGACAGAATCCGGTGCCCTGACCGGGACTAGAACCCGGTGTGCTGGGGCCGCAGGTGGAGGATTAGCCTGGTGTGCGTGGCGCCGGCCCCTAGTGGATTTTCTATTTGGATTTGAAAGAATGTGGTGTCACAACAACGGCAGCTGGATCCAGGTCCCCTGTGATGTCAGTGCCTCTGCCCATCTACCCCTGTTCTTTCCAGCTGGTCTGTAAGTTACTAAGAAGGGAGTGGTAAGTCTCACTATGACTGCAGGATTCTTTCTCCAACAAGCTAAGCACAGAGAGGGGCTCCCTTCTTCCATGCGATACTGGGCATTTGTGGAAACCCCAGAGCCAGGCTGATCCTGACTTGAAATTCTGGTCCTTTCTCCTTAGGAGTAAGACAAAGAAGGATGGGCACACATCCTCTCATCTCTTCTGGCCAACACTGTGCTGAGAACCTAGAAATAGCTGTAGATAAAGCAAGAGAAAGATGTAAGAGGCTTAAGTGTTGGGGAAGAAAAGGGAAAACTGTCTCTCTTTGAACATGACAGGATTGTTTATATAGCAAATCTTAAGGAATCTAAAAAATCACTAGTCTAAGTTGCAGGATACAAAAATCAACTTCATATGCATATAGTAATAGCAATAGGAAACTCAATTTAAAAAATTACAGAACATTGCTAAAACAGACATTGAAAAAGGCCTGAATCTATGGAGAGATTGCTCCAAATCACAGTTGAATTGGAGGACTGAACAGTCCTAAGATATCAGTTATCCTGAAAGTGACCCACAGTTTCAATGAACTCCAAATAATAATCCAGACAGATCCTGTTTCCCTAAAGTTTCCCTGAAAATGCAAAGGAGCTAGATTAATCAAATATATTTTTTAAAAAGTTTGAAGGCCTACATCACTTGGTTTCAAGATTTCCTGTATGAAGTAGTGTGGTAATGCCGACAGGAAAATACGAACTCACTGGACCTGACAGATGACCACAGATCGGAGCTGGTCACCGAGAGTCACTTCATGTTCAACCAAGACGCCTGTTCAACAGGGACAGGAAAGTATTTTCCATAACCAAATGTCTATATAGTAAAAAATATCAACAACACTTACCTTGTTCCACATACAAAATTCACTTGAAGTGATCTAAGACACTTTCTTCCTGGAGGAAAGTAGAAGAGAAAATCTTTGTGATCCTGAGTAGGTAAACAGCTTATATAAAATACAAAAATCACAAACCCTAAAAATGTGGATAAACTGGACTTTTCAAAACTGAACACTTTCCCTCATCCAAAGACACCATTAAGAAAACGAAAAGACAAGTCACAGCATGGGAGAAAATTCTAGCAATACTTCTGTCGGCAGCTGACATGTATCCTAATATATAAACAGTCCTTGAAACTCAATGTTCAAAGGACAAACAACACAATTTAGAAATGGGCAAGTTATTTGAACAGACACTTCACCAGAGAAGAGATATAAATAACCAGCTAACACATGGAAAGATGTTAACACTGTCAGTTGTCTGGGAGATGCAAACAAAGCCACAGATAGTCAGCACTGCACACAACTACTAGGGTGGCAGAATTACAGACTGATGATAGCAAAGTGGTCTTGATGGGACTCAAAGCAGAGCAAACGTTTTAGAAAACTGTTGGACAAATCATACACCTGTCACGTGGTCCTATCTTCCCACTTCTAGGCATTGCCCCCAAATAAAACATATGTCCAAACAAAGTTCCCAGCATTTTCATCCATAAATATTCATGGCTACCAGCAGGTGAATGGAAAAATCACTTTGTGTGGTGGAACAGACCATGCACTGCTATGCAGTCATGGAAAGGAGTGAACTCTGTGTGTGTCACAGCAAACAGGAAGCTCAGAACCACTAGACTGAGTGGGGTAGGCTGGATATACAAGAACACACACTTTATGATTCCTTCTATATAAGATCTATTAATACAAACTAAACTAGGTGACGAAAACCAAGTGAGTGATGGCCTGGGGGCTGAGAGTGGAAGGAGAGGCTGCAAAGATTCCCCAGGAATTCTCTGTAGATAAAGAGGATGCTCCACCTCTTGACCATGGCAATACCCTTTTTTTTTTTATAAAGATTATTTATTTAAAAGGGGGAGAGAGAGAGAGAGAGAGAGAGAGAGAGAGAGAGAGATCTTCCATCAACTGGTTCACTCCCCAAATGGCCACAGAAGTCAGGTCTGGGCAAGGCTGAAGCCTGGAGCTAGGAAGTGCATCTGGGTTTCCCACAGGGTGTTGAGCCATCTTCTGCTGCTTTGCCAGGTGCGTTAGCAGGGAGCTCGATCACATGCAGAGCAGTTGGGACTCCAACCACACTCTGGTGTGAGAGGCCAGCATTGCCAGCTGTGGCCTAACCTGCTGTCCACAGTGCCAGTCCCGTAGCAGTGATTTACCACTCCATAAAATGTAAACGGATGCCACTTAAGGGATGTAAGTTATATATTTTTGAAGATTCAGTTATTTATTTGAATTCAGAGTTACGCACACACACGGAAAGAGAGAGAGAGAGAGAGGTCTTCCACCCGATGGTTCACTCCCCGGTTGGCTGCAACAGCTGGAGCTGCGCTGATCCGAAGCCAGGAGCCAGGAGCTTCTTCCGGGTCTCCCACGTGGGTGCAGGAGCCCAAGCACTTGGGCCATCCTCCACTGCTTTCCCAGGCCACAGCAGAGAGCTGGATCGGAAGTGGAGCAGCTGGGTCTTGAATCGGCGCCCATATGGGATGCTGGCACTTCAGGCCAGGGCATTAACCCGCTGTGCCACAGCGCTGGCCCCAAAACTTATTTTCTTTTAAATGAAGATTTCATGCATTGGATCTGTTCAAAATGACACACCCATTAATAAGGGAAGGACATGAAATCCACATCTTCTGAAACTGTCACTTGCTGCATCATGGAATGTTGACATTAAACCATTTCTAGCTTTTTGGGTCACTTTTGTGCTCTAGGAAACTGGTGCTAGACAAAGAAGGAAGTAAGGCTAAATATGAACAGTCCGGATTTTGCCATGGAAGTGCATAATACTTACTAATGTGTTGATGTTGCTGCTAAGATTAAATGCTTTTAAGGAATAGAAGATAAATGCGTCTAGATTTTGTTGTTTGGCATGCTCAGTATGTTCTAGGATTAATGCAAATTATTCTTTGAATGGCTAAATTGCGAGATTTTACCTTTTTGCAGCCTTTTCTGATAAATCCTGTTGGGTGGGACGTTGGTCTCAGGCTTTTTTCTGGTTGTGTGATTAAAGGTCACCACTTGGGGTGGGCAGCCATGTCGGTACTCCTGAGGCACCTGTCTCCAGTTCACGGTGGGCAGAATTCCCAGGTGGGCCTTGTGGATTGAGTCCCGTTCTAGGGTTGTGTGACTGCAATGCACAAGCGATTAGCAGGTCGAATCCACCAGCTGACCTGCAAGTGAGGAGATGATCGGAGAGGTGCAAGCTAATAGTGAGGCCTTTCAAAGCAGCATTTCCTCTGGCCGGCCACAGAATGGGAAGCTGGAGAGATGTGACACAAAGGTCGTTCTGTGTTGCTGGCTTTGGG
Organism: Oryctolagus cuniculus; assembly: GCF_051225735.1. Lineage (NCBI taxonomy): Eukaryota > Metazoa > Chordata > Mammalia > Lagomorpha > Leporidae > Oryctolagus > Oryctolagus cuniculus. The sequence goes on along the minus strand of NC_142867.1, from coordinate 139,600,943 downwards.
ACGGAGGAAGCCATGGGCAAGGACCTGAGAGTGACCTCAATTTGCTGAGGACAACCCCAGGCTGATTTCAGGAACTGTGAGGAACCGGGTTTGGCCAACAACCTGGGAGTGTGTTCTTTCCCTGAGCTTCCAGATAAGAGCACTTGACTTTGGCCTTGGGACAGTCTAAGCAGAGAATCCAGTCAAGCCCGCTTGGACTTTTGACCTCCAGAACTGTGAGATAATAAATGGGTGTTGTGGTAAGCTATAAAGTCTGCTATGCAGTAATAGAAGTTTATTATTTGTTGTGTAGTGATCGAAAACTAATATAGAGCTATGATAATATAATCTGAGTAATAAATCATTTGATCTGCTCCCAGTTTTATTGCCATTGCTTGGAATAATGAGTATGCTTACTTTTGGTTTTGTTTGGTTTTATAGTTGTGGACAAGGTCTCGATTTTCTAAACAATGGAGAAAGTTCAGGTAAATCATGACCTATCTTTGGGGTTGCTCTGCTGAGTTAGTTTTCTGTTGGGGTGGGGGAGAGAGAGAGAGAGAAAGAGAGAGAGAGAGAGAGATTCTATCCACCAACCCACCCCCCAAACACCTGCAACTACCTGGACCAGGCCAAGGCTGGGAGCAGGGAGCTCATCCAGGTCTCCTGCATAGGTGACAGGGACCCCATTACTTGAGCCATCACCACTGCCTCCCAGGGTGCGTGTTAGCAGGAAATTGAAATTGTGAGTAGCATCGGGGCTTGAACCCAGGGCTCCGTATGTGATACTCTAGGGCAAACGGCCATCCTCCCCTGCGTTCTTGCTCCTCAAATGTGGTCTCTGGACCAGGAGCACTGGCAACACCCAGGGACTTCTTAGAAACTGAGAATCTTGGTTCCTGCCTCACACCTCCTGGTACAGAATCTACACCATTGTAAGGTCCCCCCTGCTGTAGATGACCCTAAACTACAGGGAGGCATGTTCCAAGCTGCCCTGAGGGTTGCATAGTGTCTGCTTATGGATTTTAAACCAGAAGCGTCACCTCTGAGACTGCATCTGGAGCTGAGACCTCCTGCCCTGAGTGCTGGGTCCCTCACGGCCCCAGTGCCGGATGCCTGGCCAGACCAGGGACCTATGTTCTCACCGAGTCTCCTCTTGGGTCCTGAAGCAGCTTGGAACACGCCCACCACCCTCCAAGTTTCGTGTATTTAAGGAGGTCCTCAGAAGAGAGTGGCAGGTGGGGCTTAGCAGGTGTGACCCATCGTATGCACAAGTCAGAGAGCAGCAGACCCCCTGCGACTGCTCCCCAGCCTCTGGGCGTTTCCTTCTGCTGTCCTGGTGGAGGGCTTGGAGATGGTGCGGGTGTAAGGGTTTGTGCCCATAGCTAGGCTAGTGGTAGGGGCAGAATTGACCCAAGTGTGGGCCAGCTGTCAGTCTGAGCTCCTGAGTGAAAAAGCCCCATGGACTGCCCTTAGTGGGAGGGGCTGCCTGGATATCAGGGACAGTGGGATGCAGAGGGGTATGACACATTCCACCCTGAACATGGCACTGGGTCTGCCCACTGTCTACTGGGGAGAAGATTCTCCAAGCTCAAACCCTTGGGAGCATCCCCTTGCCAAAGACGCACGCAAGCTCCCAGTATCGAGGGCATCTCTGAACCAAGGGTCCCCCCGAGTTCTTGTGGCAAATGGCTGTCCTGCCACCACACAGGCCAAACAAGCTTTGGCAGCCCCCAGTTAACCCCCTTGTCTGCAGAATTTTATTTAGTGCAAAATGCTGGTTGACCCACAAACATCCTGTTTTGCTAAATACATCAACCACTCCTGGAAGCGGGCTGTGGTTTTCAAGCGTGGGTTATGCCTTCCCTCCTACACACTGGCGTTTTGTTCCGGCTCTCTTCTAGGGCCGACATACTTGGTTCCGGTCTCTCTGAACACAGGTATGTCACAGCACGACCACCGCAGACAGGCAGACCCTCATCAGGTAGCTCTGAGCACGAAGAAGGGTTGGGTGCAGGGGGCAAGGGGCCTGCCTCTTGAGTAGTGAGTCCCCTTGAGAGGTGCAAGGGCTTGTGGGGTCCACCAGGTGGGACTTGCACTGCCAAGTATCTCTGATGGAACAAAAGATTGGGGGTGCTGAGGTCAGAGAGGACAACCCTCCACCGCAGCTTCTAGAAGCAGGGGCCAGAAGACACAGCCACTATGAGCTGGAAGGTGGCCAGCTGGGCCCCTGCACAGTCTCTGTGCAAAGGGAGGCGTGGGGCCAGGCGGAGAATGCCATGAGGGAGCTGTGCAGGCGCAACAGGCACTCACACAGTTCTGCTGGTCTGCTTGGGCTGGTCTAGAGTTAAACTCCAGGACATCTCACAGGCAAGAGTGTCTCTTTTCGTTGTACAAACGGATGGAGCCTCAGATGGGAAGGATGCCTCCTGGGGGGTGTTTAGCCGTTTAGACGTCGGTTAGGATGGCATCCTATATCAGAGTGCAGGTGCAAGTGCTGGCTGCACTCTCCCCGATAGCTTCCTATCATGCACCCTGGGAGGCCGCAGGGGATGGCTTAAGTTCTCGAGTCCCTGCCACTGATATGGGAGACCCAGGTTGAGTACCTGGCTCCCAGCTTTGGCCTGGCTCAGCCAGTTCCTGGCTGTTGTGGACATTTGGGGGAGTGAATCAACAGATGGGAGATCTCTGTCTCTCGGTTTGTCTATCTCTCTGCCTCTCAAAAAAATTAAGTTTATAAAGGGGGCTGGCACTGTGGTGCAGCAGGATGCCATTCGTGACATGGCATCCTATATTGGAGGGCTGGCTTGAGTCTCGGCTGTTCTGATTCCCACCCAACTCCCTGCTAATGCTCCGGGGAATGCAGAGAAAGATGGCCCGGGTGCTTGGGCTCCTGCCACCCAGGTGGGAGACCCAGGTGGAGTTCCAGTCTCCTGGCTTTATCCTGGCCCAGCCCCAGCTGCTGCAGCCGTTCGGGAAGTAAATCAATGGAGGGGAGGTCTCCTTGCTTGTCTGTTTCTGTCTCTGTGCTTTTCAAATACAGAAATAAATAACAAATGGCTCCTGGCCAATGAGAGCTGCAGGGCCACAGCTCTGCTCTGGTGTTGGCTCTGGCTGAGACACCTCTGCGCAGAGGAACCATGTCTCTCCCAGTCTCCCTGCCTCTCTCTGTAGGGTTTTATGAGGGTCAGATTTGTGATGTTGCCCATGAAGCCCGTAGCACAGCGCTCAGTACAGAGCGCCTGGTCTTTCTTATTCTATGGTTTCGGTAACAAACAGCATCAACAAGTGATTAATTTCCATGTCTGTCTGAAGGCGGAAATCTCCTAGCGCCCCACGTGAGGGGCTTCCCAGCTGTCACTCATCAGTGACAGCGGCTTTGCCTCATGGCCTGATTTGCCACAAAGAAGTCTGGACGGGGAGCCTGGCCCTGGGGCTGGCTCCCACCACGCATCGTCCTCTTGCAGTCCCATAAATGCCACACCAGCCTTTCAGCATCTTGGGGCCTAGCTGATCCTTCCCAGAGCCGCGATCTGTGGCTTTCATGGAGTTGTCTTGGATCCGAATCCTCCACACCCGGGGTATCGTATGGCCACTTCTTTTCTTTGGCCCACGAGGAAGGCCTGAGTCACCGGTGGTGCAGAGTGATGGGCGGCCATCACTTTGTAGTCCGCTGAAATGATGTCATTGCGCAGGGTGCTGAGTTAAGGTTACTTTTGAGAAGAGCCAGTTTCCAGTAGTTGAGGAAATAAACCCACAAGAATTCTTTAACACCCAGCAACTCTGTGAACTTGAGTTGTCCTGAGTGAGGTGTGGCCAGCAAGGTCTTCCCCCAAGGCACAGGACTATTGTCTTCTCTCATCTCCTGGGAGCCAAGAGTTAAACATTCTGGAATTTTCTGCCACCTGCTCACTGCAGGCTTTGTAGCCTACAGAGGAGTCCAGGAGAGGATTCTACAGCCCTTGTCACTGCCCTGTGGAGCGTACCTTGTGGTTCTGAATTTCTCCCGTCAACCCAGGGGGTCCTGGGGGGATGGCAAAGAGGTCTACACCATCCTAGAAAGTCACCCTGCCAGCCATGTTTCTCACCTACAAATGCAGTGCATGGTGGGGGCGCCCTCTGAGTGCGGGAATGCACCTCGCACCTGTTCAGCTCACAAAGGCTCCCTCTGGATGCCTGGGAGCCGGAGACCCTTAGTTCAGCTGCAGATGGAGGAGCAAGAGACGCCACGTGCAGGAACAAGATCAGTGAATGAACATGTGGGGACTGAAGTGACCTGGGGTGGAGATGGACATGGGGGCCCAGCCCAGGAGCAGAGCAACCATGGCGGCACCCGAGTCAGGGAATCCCCGGGGTCCTTGGGCCCCACCCCAGGCAGGGGCAGCGCTAGCTCCCCATGCACACTGTCCCATCATCCCCCACTTGGCATCCCTCATGCTTGCGTGACATCTCAGGGTTTCTGCAACTTCCAGGAGGAGAGTCTGATTCTTTTCACCGAGATAAAGAGATGCTTGAAGATAAAAGGCCACGCGCGCTCAGGGCACACTGCAGAGGGTGCTGAGAGGAGGGCTTTGATGTCGGTGTCACCTCGCCCCTGCTGAGCCGCACAATGCAGGGCAGGGAAGGCACAGCCGCAGCCCTGCAGGCACCCCTTGGGCGTGAGCTCCCCTGCTCCACGAAGAGCCAGTGGGGCCTCGTGCTGCCAACGCCAAGTTTCCTGCCCTGCCGGACTCCACCTTTCGGCTCATCCATCCTGATAGGTGGCCTTCCCAGCAGGGGCCAGGGACATGGGCACCCCCAACAGAAGCAGGGTTGTTTAAGACCAGTCTGGCCAGGGCCCCTGGAAGTCCGAGCAGACCCTGAGCTCTGCTCTCTGTCCACTTCCATTCATACCACACTTGGTCATTGCCTCTGGCTTCTGGAAGGGTCAGCGGCCTCAGGATGTCGTCTTCCTACCTCCCAGACACCTGCTAAGCATCCCTGAGCAGCTGTCCCATGGCCCTCCCCACCCGCTGGGTACCGCTGTGGCCACTGACCATCACCGACTGTCCATAATGGGAGAACTGGTGCCTGGTTTTGCCCGCTGCGCTGACTTTGGAGGTCTGGATGAGAATCCGAGGTGCACGGCACGCAGACGTCGTAAACGGCTTCCGTGAGATGGCGTGGTTCTCCAGAACCACACGTATGCCCAAGAGAGGACACCAAGGGTCACCAAAACCCACTTGCAAATGCCCATAGCTCAGGGAAGTGTTGCCTGCAAGGCCAGCTGGTAAATGCCTGTCCCTTCTGCCCCCAGGTCCCCTGAGGCCGGGACCACCATCCCTGGGGCTGGGGGGCTGCGGTGAGCAGTGACTGTGTTAAGAGCCTCTTAGAGACAGTTTAGAATGAGTGTGAGCCTCAGTTTGGGACAAGGGCCAGAGGTGTTTGGAGATACGGCAGGTTCAGCTGGCCGATTTCTTTTTCTCACCGGTACTTTAGTGCAGGGGCTGGGAAATGAGAATGTCCGGGTAAATGACAGAATTTTTTCAATTAATTTTTTCCCCAGAAACCTCTTGCTTGAGGCATACCAACTTCATGCATTTCTTAAACACAACTTAAGGAATATAGCGATTCTTCCTACCCATACCCACTTTCCCACCTGCTCTCCCACCCTTCTTCCTCCTCCCTCTCCTATTCCCATTCTGATTTTTTACTAACATCTATTTTCAATTAACTTTATATACAGAACATTAACTCTATACTAAGAGTTTAACAAATAGTATGAGAAAAAAATAAACTGTTCCTCGATAGTTTTTTGACTTCCCATTTGATTTCTTCGATGACCAATGTTCGTTCGGGAGCATGTTGTTGAGTCTCCACGTGTTTGCATCTCTTCTGGAGATTCTTGAGTTGTTGATCTGCAGCTTCATTCTACAGTGGGCTGAGAAGATGCATGGTATGATTTTGATTTTTTTTTAATTTGCTGAGACTTGCTTTATGGCCTAGCGTGTGGTCAGTCCTAGAGAAGGCTCCATGCACTGCTGAGAAGGTGTGTATTCTTTACATGTAGGATGAGAAGTTCTGTAGATATCCATTAGGTCCATTTGGTCAATAGTGCCAATTGACTCTGCTGTTTCCTTGCTGATTTTCTCTCTGGTTGATCTGTCCACTGCTGAAAGTGGGGTATTGAAGTTCTCTGTTACTATTGTATGGGAGTCTGTGTCTCCCTTTAGATACATCAACATTTCTTTTGAATAGCCAGGTGCCCTATAATTAGGTGCATATACGTTTATAATAGTCACTTCTTCCTGTTATCATGGAGTGATATGATTTCTCATCAGAAATCTCCTCTGTGTCTCTGCCTACTTGTTCTGTTTTTCTGGAGGACCCTGATCAACAGAGAATGGACGGGCAGGGAAGATGAGCCAGATGTCTTGTTGGGCTCCTGCCTCCGTCAATTTGTGTGGTCCTGTGCCCTTCCCGGGATCTTGGGGAACAGTGAGGAGGGAGGGACAGAGATGCACAAGTGGAAGAGGCTGGTGGGGGGCCAAGAGGGGCCTGGGGCCCGCTGAAAAGTGTTGAAGATGGTGATTTGGAGAGCAAAAAGGCAAGAAGGGGCGGAACGTGGTCAGCACACAAACCTTCATGTGGTTGGAGAGCCGCAGAGCAGACTAGAGCTACCCTGAAGTCCCCGTTCATTGGCTGGGCAACGACTCCCCAGGGCTGTGGGATTCTGCACCCAGCGTGCAAAAAAATGGCCAATTCCAACAGACCATGGCGCAGTGGGCACCCCACACACCCCATGCTGAAGCTTTTATCCTTAAAAAATGTAGAAAATTCTAGACTGGGGGACAAAATGGAAAATTCTGCAACAGGGAACAGGTAAGCAGCTGTGTGTGGGCAGGCCACATCTCAAGGAGTGAGTTAGGAAACGGGGTGCGCTCTCTCTCTCTCTCTCTCTCTCTGTGTGTGTAATCGATGGATTTTTCCTGAAAGAACTCACTCAGCCCTTAGACACAGCTTCTTGAGAAACTGAGACTTGGGTATTTCCCAAGAGTCCTGTGCTGGTTTTATTCGGAAGAACAGAATGGGATTGTAAACCCTGGTGGTTTTGCCACAATCTGACTTGGGGGTGGGGGGACTTTGCCCTCTGAGAGAAGAACCGGCCCCTCCCACCTCTGCTCAGTGCAGCCAGGAAGAGCCCTGGGATCCCTGAGCCGCCCCGCTCCGGGGGTGGGGGGGGCAGCACTTCTCCAGTGCTGGCTACCAGCGGGGGCCGGTCTGGGCCCCTTCCTCACCACGTGCACAGCCGTGATCTCTGGAGCCTGCTGGGTCTGCATGTTTGTGACTCTCAGAATCCGTTCGGCAGAGTCCCAGCGATAATGGGGTTCACGCCCCGCTCAGAGAAGACCCTGTGAGCCGTTCCCTCTGTGGGTCAGGAGAGAAGGCCACCTAAGAATCAGGGGGAGCGCTTCAGGCCCAGAATCTGAGCCTCCTGCCCCCAGAGCTGGGAGGAATCCGCGTCACACCGAGTCACCGCCTTTGCCGAGTCTCTCAATGGCTCCAGCCAGGGACAGTCGGTGCTCCCCTGGGTTCCTGTGATTCGATGGCACTTGCTGGGGTCACCCAGGGCAAGGATCTCTGCACAGTCCTCTTGCAACTCAGCCTCACACACACACACACACACACACACACAGGTCCTGGATTTAAGGGGTTGTCCTGCCTGCCATGCGCAGTCTGGGGAAACGGATCTCTTGACTTGGGAGCCACCGCCTGAGAGCCGCACACCTCCCCCAGGGAGGCTGCCTCCGGCCCTCTCTGAGCAGAGCCTCTGCCGCCGGGGAAAAGATGGCACTTGGCTGGGCCTTCCTCTCAAGCAGGCGCAGCTGAACAAATGGGACAGACGGCACTGGTTCTGATGGTCCCTTTCCCTAACGCACCAATAGATGGCCTCACAACGAGGCAAGCACTAACAGCACAGCTGGATCCGCAGCCCTCCTTGTCTGAAAAATGGAGGTCTTTTGAAAGGACAAATTTCTTTCTTTCTTTTTCTTTCTTTCTTTCTTTCTTTCTTTCTTTCTTTCTTTCTTTCTTTCTTTCTTTCTTTCTTTCTTCCTTCCTTCCTTCCTTCCTTCCTTCCTTCCTTCCTTCCTTCCTTCCTTCCTCTCTCTCTCTCTCTCTTTTAAAGATTTTATTTATTAATATGAGAGGTAGGGTCACAATCAGAGAGAGGGAGAGACCAAGAGAGGTCTTCCATCCACTGGTTCACTCCCCAAATGGCCGCAATAGCTGGAGCTGGGCCAATCCGAAGCCAGGAGTTTTTTTCAGGTCTCCCATGTGGGTGCAGGGGCCCAAGGACTTGGGCCATCTTCTACTGCTTTCCCAGGCCACAGCAGAGAGCTGGATCGGAAGTGGAGCAGCCGGGACAAGAACCGGTGCCCATATGGGATGTTGGTGCCATAGGTGGGGGCTTAGCCCACTACACCACAGCGCCGGCCCTGACAGTGGTGTTACTTTGAGAAGATGACCCAGGCAATCAGGACTAAGCCCCCCCACACTGAGAGAAAGCCCAAGAGCCCGACCTCCGTGAAGTGGCTGAGATGTTCCCGCCCTGGGGGTCCGCTCGGGTACTCCGCTGTGTTGTAATGATAAGAGTCATTTAAAAGGCAAGCCCCCACAAGCCCAAATGTGGTCAAACTGTTGCAAGGAGTAGGGGTGACGCACACGGGGAAGGAAGCAGAGGCTTGTGGTGCAGAGTGGGTTTCATGATGAGTTGTGCCGTTTCTCCAGAAAAAGCTCTGCTGACGGTCACGCCGTACTGTTGGGCAGCCGGGGGCGCTGATCCGACAGTGGCTTCAGGTCAGGGTTGCAGGGACGCTCTGTCTCCACAGTCACAGGCAGTGAGGGCTTTCTGGGAGGAGGCGGGGAGTGGGCCTCCGCGTCTGCTGTGTGCTGTGCGTGGTCCATCACCCAGAACTTCAGAGCTTGAAGTACTGTCTCTCTTCCTAGGGGATCAGGAGGCCAATGCTTCTGCAGGGGTCCCGTGGGGGTCTTCCCTGCTGGCAGTTAAACACGACAGGGCTGAATCACTGGGACTTGGGACCTGCCCAGGGCCAGGTGGGCCTCTCTCTGTGGCTTCTGGGTCTCTCACCTTGTCTCTCTAGTGGGTAGATGGACATTTTTTTTTTAAGAAGATTTACTTTATTTATTTGAAAGGCAGAGAGAGAGAGAGAGAGAGAGAGATATCTTTTTTTTTTTTTTAAATATTTATTTGAAAGGTAGAGTTACAGAGAGGTAGAGGCAGAGAGACTAGAGAGAGACACAGAGGTCTTCCATCTGCTGGTTCACTCCCCAAAATGCCACAATGGCTGGAGCTGGGCCGATCCAGAGCCAGGAGCCAGGAGCTTCTTCTGGGTCTCCTGTGCAGGTGCAGGGGCCCAAGGACTTCAGCCGTTTTCTGCTTTCCCAGGCTATAGCAGGAATCCAGATGGGAAATGGAGTAGCTCGAACTCAAACCAGTGCCCATATGGGATGCTGGTGTTGCAGATGACAGCTTTCCCCTGCCATGCCACAGCACCGGCCCCTAGTTGGACTTTTAAAATCAGAGGTTGGCGGCGGGTGCCGCGGCTCACTAGGCTAATCCTCCGCCTTGCGGCACCGGCACACCAGGTCCTAGTCCCGGTCGGGGCTCCGGATTCTGTCCCGGTTGCCCCTCTTCCAGGCCAGCTCTCTGCTGTGGCCAGGGAGTGCAGTGGAGGATGGCCCAAGTGCTTGGGCCCTGCACCCCATGGGAGACCAGGAGAAGCACCTGGCTCCTGCCTTCGGATCGGTGTGGTGCGCCGGCTGCGGCGGCCATTGGAGGGTAAACCAACGGCAAAAGGAAGACCTTTCTCTCTGTCTCTCTCTCTCACTGTCCACTCTGCCTGTCAAAAAAAATAATAAAATATAAAAAAAACCTCAGAGGTTGGCGGGTTTTTTTTGGAAAGGGCTGAATATTTGAGGTTTTACAGACCATTGCAGTCTGCTTCATAATTTCTCCACTCTCCCTCTGTAATGCAAAAATGGCCACAGACAGTACATGACGGGGGCTTACGGGCCACGGTTTGCTCAGTCCTGTCTTACCTGGAGGTGCAAGGCCCCAGGAGCACGACAGTGACACTGGTGACCCTTTGCAGGAGTTAGATCCACAGGAGCACAGGGTCACCTGTCACACTCCGTTTGTCCGAGTCAGTCCAGAGCAGCTCTGCTCCTGTCCCCTCTGAACTCCATTGTCTGTGGCACCACTAATCAAACTGACAAAGCACAGAGCCACAGGAGAACACACAGCAGATTCTCAGTGGTGTTAACATAGTTTTCACACGTGCACGGCAGTCCACCAAAAAAGGAAGTGAACACCCGAAAGGGTGCTTAAGGCCAGAGCTTCTCTACCGTTTTAACAGAAAGTGATACATTTATGGAGACGCGACAAGGCCCAGGAAATGGACTTGGGTTGCTAGCAGTAATAAATTGTGGGAAAAAATGTGTTAGGGAGATTATGAAAGATCAAGTTATTTCTTAAACATCTATTTTCACTTATTTGAAAGGTAGAGAGAGTGAAAGAAGAGAGTGGGAGAGAGAGTGAGAGAGGAACCTTCCTCTGGGATTGGGCCAGGCTGATGTCAGGATCCCAGAATTCCAGCTGATTCTCCCATGTGGGTGGCAGGTGTTAGGTTTAAGATTTTTTAGGGCTCTAAGAAGGCGAGAAGTGAAGAGCTAGAGCGAAGACTTCTATTGAAGACAGGACAGCATGGGAAGGGGGTCAGGCTTATGCTCAGATAGCAAGCCCACCAGGCAGTGGGCAGCCTCCGATTTATGCTTTTTTGTTGGGATGGGGCCATGTGCACATGCAGACACCCACGCGCACTGTGATAAGGTGGCTGTGAATGGGCAGAAGAACCCCTTGATAGGCGTTAACCAAAGCCAACGGTTTCCAGTGTATGGTCCTATCAGCTTGGGATGTCCAGGGCAAGCGCGTGGCTGTAAGAGCCAGCAGAATCGTAGGCCATAAGATTCCATCATGACATTCCCAGGGTCATTCTCGCTCAGTTTGCCAGGTCAGCCTGTGACACTGGCCTCCATATTGGAGCACAAGTTCGAGTCCTGGCTGCTCCGCTTCTGGTCCAGCTTCCCACTAACGCACCTGCCAGGTGTGTCATTCAATCTTGCCTAACAGCAGCCTAGCAGGTAGCAGCAGGGATCCAAGTACCTGAGCTAGCACCTGCTGCCTCTCAGGGTGTGCATTAGCAGGAAGGAAGCCGGAACTGGAAGCAGAGCCTGGCCCCGAACCACACCCTCCACTACGGGGTGCTGCACCAAGTGCTCACCCCACGGGGTTACTGAGTAAGGTTTGTCTGTGCAGACTGAAGTCAGTGCCATGTCCTCTTCCCAGCTGAGATGGACACTTTGACAAGGAAAGCAAGTGCCGGTAGACAGACAGGGGCAGGGGGACAGACTCCCTGGCTCTGTAGTTTCTCAGTTGCCTTCAGCTTCAAAGAGCCCTTGGGGCATGTTTTGGGGAGGCGTGTCTTAACTGCAGAAGGGCAGACATGAGGAGTTAGGATTCACGGGGCTGTCTTAGGAGAGGCGCTCCCACTGGAGTGCGGGGTATAAGCTTACACTTTGGTGTTGGAGTCACAGGAAACATCGGTCTACGCCATCCTCCTGGTGAAAGAAAGCAATGGTGTTTACCTGCAGAAATCAAAGTTGTGTGGGCCTTCGCTTACTGTGAGTTCCTGGAACAAGAACAGGAGGGCTTGGCCATTTTCTGTAAGTGCTGCTCCTCCAGGGTTAACGACAGGACCTAGGGCGAGGATTTCGTGGTGGGAACAGGCGTCTTCTCTGCCTGTGTCCCCTCATTCTGTGCTTTTGCACCTGGATACAGGAAACAGAAATGTCACCTGGTGCGTGCTCACTCTCAGCTGGAAGAGAAAGGTGTGGGCCGGCGCCATAGCTCAATAGGCTAATCCTCTGCCTGTGGCGCCGGCACACCAGGTTCTAGTCCCGGTCGGGGCACCAGATTCTGCCCTGGTTGCTCCTCTTCCAGTCCAGCTCTCTGCTATGGCCCGGGAGTGCAGTGGAGGATGGCCCAAGTGCTTGGGCTCTGCACCGGCTTGGGAGACCAGGAGAAGCACCTGGCTCCTGGCTTCAGATCAATGCGGTGCGCTGGCCGTAGTGCGCCGGCCGCGGCGGCCATTGGAGGGTGAACCAACGGCAAAGGAAGACCTTTCTCTCTGTCTCTCTCTCACTGTCCACTCTGCCTGTCAAAAAAAAAAAAAAGAGAGAAAGGTGTGTGCGTGTTCTCAGTAGTTTCCCAAAACATGGCCCGCGAGTGCATTTGTACATAAAGTTGGTAGAACATGCTTACCTTTACACAGTGCAAGAGAGAAAACTGAAAATTGAAAATGATTATTTCCGACCCTTCATGGTTCACTTTTTCCCTGGTGAGCAAACCTCTGCCTGTAGAAGAGTTTCTGGAATGTATTCCCAAAGTGCTTCATTTCTATGCAGAGCGTGTGTGTGCGTGAGTGTGCCTGTGTGTAGTGTGTGTGAGTGTGCCTGTGTGTAGTGTGTATGTATTGAATGTGTCCGTGGTGTACGTGTGTTTGCATTGTAGATGCACATGTGTATGTGTTGTAGCTATGTGTGCTTGTGTGTGATGTGCATGTATTGTATATATGTCTGCATGTGCTCTTGTGGTATATGTGTGCACATGTGCATATATGGTATATATATGTGTAGTGTACCCGTGTAGGTGTGTGTGCACGCATGCTCTGTAGATGTGCGTGTGTGGGGGAGGTACCTGTGTGTGCATGCATGTGTCTCTGTGTATAGCGTACGTGTGTGCATGGTGTGTGTGTGTTTGTGTGCATTATAGGCGTGCATGTGTGTGTGAGTGCGTGTACATGTGTGAGTGTGATGCAGCAACAAGAAATCAGCACCCCAGCTTCTGTGCTGCTCTTCCACTGCCCCAGAACTCTCCTGGGGGTCATTTAGAACCCCGATGATGCCGGCGCCGCGGCTCACTAGGCTAATCCTCCACCTTGCGGCGCCGGCACACCGGGTTCTAGTCCCGGTCGGGGCGCCGGATTCTGTCCCGGTTGCCCCTCTTGCAGGCCAGCTCTCTGCTGTGGCCAGGGAGTGCAGTGGAGGATGGCCCAAGTGCTTGGGCCCTGCACCCCATGGGAGACCAGGAGAAGCACCTGGCTCCTGCCTTTGGATCAGCGCGGTGCACCGGCTGCGGTGGCCATTGGAGGGTGAACCAACGGCAAAAGGAAGACCTTTCTCTCTGTCTCTTTCTCTCTCACCGTCCACTCTGCCTGTCAAAAAATAAAAAAATAAAAAATAAAGAACCCCGATGATCTCTAGCGACAAAACCCAGACAGGCGGCTATGGAGGAGCAGCGAGGCCTTCCTTGTGTGTGGTGAGAAGACCTCTTTGCCTGGAGCTGGGGAGGGCATGGGCTTTATTTTGTCTGTTTGTTTTTGTTTGTATAGAGTGAAGTTTGGCCAGAGCTGCTTCCCTGGTGGCGCTGGTGCCTGATGGAGGCCGTGGTGACACGGGTGCAGAAAAGGAATCAGGGTCCTTGGGCACAGGAGGAACCTCTGCACTCTGCGTCCAGGCTCTCAGAGTGGGCCGGGGCTGGGGGATCGTGGCCCAGGTGCCAATGTGCCTCCCCCATGCGAGCCCGGGCACGCTTTGGGGATGTAGGACACCTGCAGACCTCAGCAGCCGGAGCAACTTGACAGCGCACCTGCACTTAGGGGCAGCCTGGATGCTGGCTGTGCACCGCCCTTTCCGTGTGGCTGTCCCCCTCCGCGGCACACCCTCCCCCTGCCGTGGCCACTCGCCTTCCCCATCCTCCCTTCTTTTCCTCGCTGGGGCCCAGGCAGAGGGCTTGCCTGCTTCTGTCCATTCACCTGCGGGTGAAGACGGGGCCTGCAGAAGCCTCTGGTCACGAAGAGAGCAGCAGAAATGGTTTGGGGACATGGGAGCCACCTGGTGTTTTTCAGACTGTGGATTGGGACTCATGAATGAACGGTGAAATGAACGTAAGAGGATGCGACTGATGGTTTTTAGAAATGAATGGAGGGGCTGGTTTTTGGGCAGTGTTGGAGACGACTGCATCCTATACTTTGGTGCCTGATTTGAGTCCCAAATCCTTCATGTCTGGTCCAGCTTCCTCCTAAGGCACACTCGGGGAGGGAGTATACTGGGACCTGGAGGGAGTTCTGGGCTCCTGGCTTTGGTCTGGCCCAGTCGCAGGCATTTGAGGGGTGAAGTAGCAGATGGATCTCTGTCTCTCTGCCTTTCAAATAAAAAGAAAAAAAAAAACGGAAGCAAGAGCAAACATCAAATTTAAAAATGAATAGGATAGTGCAACAGAGTGCATCTTGGTAAGTTTTTTTTTAAAGATTTATTTATTCATTTGAGAGGCAGAGTTACAGAGAGAGAGGGGGGCGGGGGGAAGGTCTTCCATCTGCTGGTTCACTCTCCAAATGGTTGCAGCAGCCAGAGCTGAGCAGATCTGGAGCCAGGAGCCTGGAGCTTCTCTCACGTCTCCCCTGTGGGTGCAGGGGCCCAAGCACTTGGGCCATCTTCCACTGCTTCCTCAGGCCACGAGCAGAGAGCTGGATGGGAATTAGAGCAGCCAGGACTGAAACCGGTGCCTATATGGGATGGCGGTGACACAGGCAGAGGCTTAACCTACCACAGTGCTGGCCTCTCTTGGTACGTTTTTTGCATTGACTTTTCTACTTTTTTCTATCTTTGTACTTCTCATGTTGTATCAGAATCCATGTTTCAGAACAATGCATACAGTGTGTGCGTTGACATGTTCCCTTGTTTTCCTTTCTGTATTACTATTCCCTCTTGGGTTTCCTCTTCCGAGTATTGAAAACAAGCAAGTTTTGATTTCCCACTTCCCTGCTGAGAGGCTAGGTTCCCAGTGCCCCTTCCTGGGCTCTGTCCTTCGCCTGGTGACCCTGGTGACCTGAGCTGACCACCTCGCCTCCCCCAGACCCTATCCGGGACTCCCTTGGGTGTCCTGCAGGAGCCCGGCCCCGAGCTCCATCCCTTTGTTGCCGCTCTGCTCAGCAAGGCTGGGTGCATCCTCTGAGTGCCCGTGTCCCTCACACTCTGCGCAGGCAGCCCTCCCCAGGGGTTGCCGTTCCTGGGCCTTTGGTGTCCCTTAGTAAGAGCCTCTGCTCCAGTCCGGCCCCAGCCTGGGCCAACATCCGTGTCCCAGGGCTGCCACACAGCTCTTCCCTCCTGTCTCATCCCTCCACACCCTGCGGCATGCTCACGGAATCGGGGCGGCCACTCTGGCGTAAGGTTTATTTTGAGCCAGAAGTAATAATGATAATAATAATAATGATAATGATAATAACAATAATAATAATACATAGCAGACACGGGACAAGCTCTCTGCCAACCTCTCTCTGCCAGGAAGGGCAGGAAGAGCCTTCATCACCAAAGACAACACCAGACCCTTATTAGCCCAGGGATGGTACAGAGGAACCTGCATAACAGACGTTCCATCAGTGTCTTCCCACCATTTGCCTTCCCACAATTTGCCACCCCCAGAAAGCCAAAGTTCATCTCTTTTGTCTTCCCATTCCCCTACACATTTATTATTCTGTGTTACAGTGCTACCCAAGGGGCTGATATGGAGTAAGCCACCGCCTGTGATGCCGGCATCCTACCTGGGTGCTGGTTTGATCCTGGCTGCTCCACTTCTGATCCAGCTCCCTGCTAATATGCTTGGGAAAGCAACAGAGGATGGTCCACGTTGCCTTTATTTATTCAAAATAAATGAAAAAAAATCCTTTAGAGAGAGAGAGAAGAGAGAGAAGAGAGAGAAACAAGCCAGATGACACACCAGAAAGCCATCAGAAGAATCCAGGATGCAGGGCATTCTTCAAGACAAGGCAGCTGAGCTCTTCAAAAGTCATCCTGGTAGGAACAAAAGCTTGTCTTGCTTGCAAGGGGCTCTAGACACCTGCTGTCCACATGCAGTGGTGGCGGCGGTGGTGGGACTTGGGTGTCATTCGAGAAACACACAGCCCCCCTGCCAGGGAGAGCTGGGGGGATTTGGAAGAGAATTGGGCATTGGTGGTTGGTAGGGGAAGACCGTCAGTTTTCTCAGGTGTGTAAGTCTGCGTGGGCGACTGTCCTTACTCTGCGGTGATGCCCACTGAGGGTTGAGTAGAAGATTGTCACGATATCTGCTTCTTCAAAATGATTCAGCAACCAAACAGACGTGCTCACACACAGAGATGCTGCAACATGGAAACAGTGGCTGAATCTGACTTGCAGTCTTTTTGGGTGCTGATCATTCTATTTGTTTTCAACTTTTGGATAAGCCTGAAATGTCCTAACAATTAAATACGGGGGATGGGGTAGAAATAAAATGCAAAACTAATTCTGCTGCTTCTAGAACTGAAAGTGTTCAAAGGCGTCAGGATAAATCCAGACGTTTTAGGCTTGCTGGCGCTATGGACGGGGCCCCTCCCCTATGCCCTTCTGATTTCTCCCACAGTCCCTGTCCTGGTCCCATAAGTACACTAGCCTGCTCTATTTCTTCCGGACTCTTGTCTGCACTGTGCTCTTGACTGGAAGGCCAATTTTTAAAAAATTTTCTTTCTTTCTATTCTTTAAAGATTGATTTATTTATTTGGAAGTCAGAGTTGCAGAGAGAAAGGAGAGAGAGAACTTCCATCTGTGAGTTTACTCCCCAAGTGGCTACAATCACCAGTGGTGGGCCAGGCCAAGGCCAGGAGCCACGACCTTCATCCATGTCTCCTACGTGAGTGGCAGATTGGGAGGAGGGAGCAAGGGAGTGAGGGAAGTGTGGCTTCCTTTTGGAACTGTACCCATGAAATGCATAAAATCTGTTCTCTTTATATTAATAAAAATTTCTGTAAAAAGGCACTAGAGAAAAGTTAAAAAAAAAAAAAAAAAGGAAACAGAAGCAATTTATCTGTATGGCCAGAGCTCCTAGCAATATCTGTTACTTAAGGAATGCTCCGTAAGTTGTTGAATAATTGAATGAGAGTGAATGCAAACTTAACTTTTTTTTTTTTTTTTTTTTTGACAGGCAGAGTGGACAGTGAGAGAGAGAGACAGAGAGAAAGGTCTTCCTTTGCCATTGGTTCACCCTCCAATGGCCGCCACGGCCAGCGCGCTGCGGCCGGCGCACCGCGTTGATCTGAAGCCAGGAGCCAGGTGCTTCTCCTGGTCTCCCATGGGGTGCAGGGCCCAAGTACTTGGGCCATCCTCCACTGCACTCCCTGGCCACAGCAGAGAGCTGGCCTGGAAGAGGGGCAACCGGGACAGAATCCGGCGCCCCGGCCGGGACTAGAACCCAGTGTGCTGGCACCGCAAGGCAGAGGATTAGCCTAGTGAGCCGCGGTGCCGACTGCAAACTTAACTTTTTAGCAATAGTGTTATTTTAAGTGACCACTGGTAGTAGGCTGTGGTTTGCATGCTGTTTGTCGCCTAAGGGTTTGTATGTTGGAAGCTTGGTTTCCAGTGTGGCAGTATTAGGAGGTAGTTGGACCTTTAAGAGGTCAGGCCTAGGCGCTGGCCTGAGAGGGAATTAAGACAGCTTTTGTGGGACCCACCCTGAGTTAGCTCCTGCAAGAGGCACTGTTGCCGCAGAGCGAGCTTGCTCTGACTTCCTGTCTTGCCTGGGGTCTTCCACTCTCGCACTCACTCCCACCATCATGATGCCATTAACACGAAGCTCACCAGCGGTGAACTGCACTGATCCTAGCACTGTGCCCTGAACCCGCCAGACCTGTGAGCTGAGGAAACCTCTTTTCTTTGTAAAATACTCAGCCTCAAACATTTCATTATAGTTACCGAAGACAAACTGACACAAGAAACAGAGAGAGATCGGAAGTTCCCATCAGCCGCTTCACTTCCCAGGTAGCCGTAATGGCTGAGACTGGGCTGCGCCGTAGCTGCGAGCCAGGAACTCGGTCACGGGTGGCAGGGATCCAAGTGCTTGAGCCGTCACCACGGCCTCCAGGGTCTGCATTAGCAGGAGGCTGGAGTCAGGAGCCAGAGCTGGTACTGAACACAGGTACTCTGATATGAGATGCATTTGCCTTTCCCATTAGGCCAAATGCCTTCCCCACACACAGTCTTTGAGTGTGCCGATGTAACACGACAGTTGGACCTATATTGCTACCACATGTTTTAAGAGACAGTGAAGCCAGGATAAAATATTTATTTTACATTGCACTTCTGCCCTTTCTACCTGTGGGGCTCTGATGAACTACGAAGCTCTCTGAAGCTTGCTTTTTACATGGAAGAAGGGGGGAATTGCCAAAACTGAGAAGCCACTGCTGCCCTGGACTGATGGCTGCAGACTTGTACTGCTTGCTGATTGGCTGGAGTCATCCTGAGCTGCAGCGGCGGCTGCTGTCGCCAGGGCCACAGTCTGGTGTACGTAACAGTTTGAACATTGTAGAGGGGGCATCCAGCAGCCAAGGCTATATGTGCACACACTACAGAAACCTAAAGTAAAGCATACCCTGGGCGCCCTGACCCTAGCACATCTTTATGATGAAAGTGTTCCCAGAGAAAGATATCATTATTGTTCCTGGTAGCAAAAAACTGGAACTGATATAAACACTTGTCAGTAGAAGAATGGTGGACCAAGCCAACGCACAATCATTGTATAGAGTATTGAACTAGAACCTCAGGTAGACTTTTGTAGGTCTACATCTAAGAAATAGTCTTGATGAGCTCTTAAGGGAACAAAGCAAGTTTCAGAACAGTACCTGTGATACGATTCCGTTTCTTTATACAGACGGGAAAGCAAGCCAGGCATCGCTGTGACCCTGGGTTGGATGAGCGGGGACGGGTGCTGGGCAGGCTGCCTGCCAATAGCTGCTAACAACGGTTGCCTCGGGGGTGTGAGTGTGATTCAAGTCTTGCTTTTTCTTTATGAGAATGTTCTTTCTTTGACTTGTTACCATAAGCACATACTACTTCAGTTTTTTAATAAAATGCAGAATGGAAAAACCCCACAAGTCCCTCCTCTCCCACAGAACAAAAACAAAAAAAACTCAAGCGTCTTAGTCCTCCCCCAAAGTGGAACTGCAATGATTTATGTTTCCCTACTGGAGGCTGTGGGCAGGACCCCCTGGGGGTGGTGGTGGGGGTGGAGGGGAGGCAAGTAGGGAAGAGGAAGCAGGAGCCAAGGTCCAGACTCCTCCCGCAAGACGAGAGAGCCCACCCTAGTCACGGCACTGCACACTTCATTCAGGTCTCCCCGTCTCCCCATCTCTGTCTTCTCATCTGTCTGGGGACGCGATCCAGGGTCCCACACGGCAGTGGGCTAGGCTGTGACTCCTCGGCTGCCTCCAGCCTGTGAGCGTTTCTCAGTCTTTCTTGGACTTTCTCGACTTGGACAGTTTTGACGAGCACTGGTCTATAATTTTGCAGGATGTCCCTCAGTTTTGGTTTGTCTGATGCGCACTTACAGTAACAATGAGCGTATTCGTTTCGGGCAAGAATATCTTGGAAATGGTCTTGTGTTCTTGTAGCATGCTTGTCTGTGTAAGGGGTCTTAGGAGAACGCATGGAAAACGTGCATTATGAAAAGATATGCCTGGATTTCAAAAATCATTCACAACAAATAAGCATTAAATTTTAATTTGAGAGGCAGAGGGACAGAGGGAGCTTCTGCCCACTGGTTCACTCCCCAGATGCTTGCAATGGCCCCCAGCAGGGGCTGAAGCCTGGAGCCTGAGGAACTGAATCCAAGTCTCCTACATGAGTTGTGGGGAACCCCATTACTTGAGCCATCAGCAGTGCTTCCTGGGGTCGGCATTAGTGGGGAGCTGGAGGCAAGAGTTGGAGCTGGGTGTGAAATCCAGGCACTGTGATGTGGGGTGTGGACATGCTAACTGGTGTCGTCTCGGCTAGACTGAATGCCCACTGCTAAACTTCTCTTTTCATCCCATTTTCCACAAATTTCTTGAAGCTCCTTATACGATAGGTGCATCTTACCAAGGAGACATGCTGGCATGTGTGTTTTTATTGCTTTGGTTAACCTTGGTCATTTGGCTAAGGTAGTGCCTGCTTCATTCCTTAGTGCAGAAGTAGGAAATATTATAAAGTAAATATAGATCAGAAATATAAGACGTAAAAGCAAATATAAATAAGAACTAGTAAAGTTATGACTTTTCCCTTGGTGGAGGTACTTTGAGTCTACATAAACAACTGTTGTCTCCGCAAATATTTAATCTTGCCTGCCACCATCATTACCGTGGGATTTGCCCAATGTTGATTTTGTGCTTCCTGATTCCTTTTGCATTTATTAGTAGAATTCTTCTCTAAGGGTGAGCTATCTCTTCACCTACTTATTTACTTATCTCTTTACCTATTATTTACTTATTAGTATGGATTCATGATATTTGTTTTTTTTTTCTATGTGACCTAGATGTGTATGACCAGTTTAAAGAAAGGAATCATGGATTATATTCAATTGTGTGTGTGTGTGTCTGTGAGAGAGAGAGAGAGAGAGAGAGAGAGAGAGAAGGGAAGGAGAGAAGGAGAGAAAGAGAATATATAAATGGCATGCCATGTAAGTTTTTATACTGAATCTCATTGTGATGGACATACAAAATTTACTTTCAAACCAGAAAAAATCTTTAAAATGATCACAACTTTCTTATCATAAAATAGGAGTTTTTAAACATAGACAATTATATTCCATCAACCTGGGGCGTATCTATTCAAGACCGTTTCATTAGGTTCAATATCAGAAAGCCCTGAAAGTGACAGGTGGAAGGGGCAGTGCCTCCCCAGCAGGGAGGAAACAGCACAGTGAGGACGGAGCCAGGCCAGCTCCGTGAGATGGCGAAAGTCCTAGGACCTGCTGCTAGCGATGCTGTGTGCTAGGATGAGCGTTGCTGCCTCCTAGGGACCCACGAGAGCACCCAGCAGTGGCAGGCGCCCAGCAAAAGGTGGCTGGTAACCCTGGAAGGATCAGAACTCCCACCCCCGGGCCGATGGTGGCCTTGTCCTCTGGGCTCTGCTCCCTTGGTTTTCGGGATCCCCCAACTGTTCCCTGCCTGTCCTCGCCCAGCTCCCTTTTCTTCACATGTGCCTGTGTGGATTTCCTCTCGCATGTGGGTCTCCTGTGGGGCAGGTGCAGGGATGGGAGAACACTGGGGGCGAGGAGGGGCTCTTCTCTCAAGGTGTCCAGCAAGGCAGGCACCTGCCTCCTGGCATTTTGTATTCTTGATTCTAGTTTGTGGCATTTGATCCCTCCCCACACACACAGGGACACACACGTGTCCCCTTGGGTGCTCCAGGTGCCTCACGGGAGTGCAGTCACACAATACATGGTCTTAGGGCACCGGCTTCTTTCACACCGCCCAGTGGCCTCAAGGGTCCTCTGTGTGATAGCACGTGTCAGCTTTCCTTTCCTTTGTCAGACTGAATAATAGCCTGCTGCATGTATGTGCTACATTTTGTTTATCCAGTTCTTCTGTTGATGTAAAATTGATTTTTAATAATACATTTACCTTAATCCATGTATCCCACTTATTGTAATTTCAACTGTAATCAACATAAAATTATTCGATCTGTTTTATTTGAGAGACAGACATGCACATGTGTGCACACACACACACAAAGAGCGAGCAAGCGAGCGAGAGAAAGAGAGACTTTCTGCAGGTTCACTTCTCAAATGCCCACAATATCCAGAACTGGCCTGGAAAGAAACTGGGTCCCAGAAACTCAGTCTTGGTCTCCCACATGGAAGGGACCCAAGCACTTGAGCCATGACCGCGGCCTCCCAGGGTGTGCATTAGCTAGGAGTTGGAGTCAGGAGCTCCTACCCACAGCAGGAGTCAGGAACAGGATATCGAGCCCAGGGACTCTGCCTGGGTTAGTGCCCTACCTCTGCCTGGGTTAGTGCCCTACCTCTGACTGGCCGGTGTCCAAGGCAATATCTTACCCACCAGTCTAAATGCCTGCTCCAGTGTAAAAATCATGGATGAGATATTTTACATTCTTCGTTTTGTACTCACACTGTGGTCTACTGTGTACCTTATACCTGAGAGCACACCTCACTTCAAACTCACCCCATTCAGGTGTATGGAAGCCACACGTGGCTGAGTGAGCGCTGCCTTCTACAGGAGATCTCGGTGGGCAATCCCTGCCTTCACAACCTTTCCGTGCGGCTCCTGGATTTGCCCTGTGGGAAGCGTGGGTCAGCATTCAGCCTCCATTCTCTTTCCTCCTGTGCCCGGCAGAGAGGCAGAGGCTGCATGTGAGGCTGCCTCCTGCACTACGTCCTTGTGCACCTGCAGCTCAAAGGCCCCCCAGCAGCACTTGTGAGGCTGTGGTTCTTGCTGCCAGCACGGGAGTTTGGTTTTCTGTGCATTGTGGACACAGGTCACCTTGTCTATGCACTGGCTTCATGGAGGGGCAGGACAGAAGAAGCTCTCTTGCAGAAATGGTCACACACCTGAAAGTGATTGCCTGGCTCTGTCCATCTCTGGATAGCCATCATATAGCCCTGCCTGCTTGACGGGGTGCAGGTGAATTCCATGCTAAGCAGGTGAACTTGGACAGACACCATGGTGGCCTTGGCATCTTCCAGTGGCAGTAAGGAGCGTGTATGTACACCAGATGTGCTGTACCATTAAAATACTGACAAGTCAATGGCATTTCACACAACCTGCCCATTGTGTACAAGGATCCTGGTTGCATTTACAATTCCAATGGGCCTCCTTGGCCGAGGAAGCCCCGTGTCATCAAATAGCTAATAAATGTAATACTCAGGTTTCTCTCTGACTTCCCATAGGCAGCATCTCCAATTACACAAAGTACTGAATATTAGGTCATAATTGAATTTTATAATAAGTGAGGAGGAAAGAAGAGCTTGGAGAAAGAGTCCATAACTCATGCCAACTTGGAAAATGATACACTAGATGGGAAGAAAGTTGATTAAGACTTTAAAAGGACATTAATATTGTGGGTGATGTTTAAACGACAATTTCCTCTACGGATTATAAAGCAATTTAGGAAAGTGATATGTAAATATTTCAGGGATAACTTTTTTCTTTAAGAAGAAATTAGACTCAGAGCCTCCCCCCAACCC
Organism: Oryctolagus cuniculus; assembly: GCF_051225735.1. Lineage (NCBI taxonomy): Eukaryota > Metazoa > Chordata > Mammalia > Lagomorpha > Leporidae > Oryctolagus > Oryctolagus cuniculus. The sequence continues at coordinate 139,577,821 of NC_142867.1, read as the reverse complement.
CCCGCCCCTAGCTGTCAGTCACTTAACTGAGTTGTCTCGGTTTTCCATTTAAATGTGATCCACATTTGTCAGACTTGAGTGTTTCCAGAATTGTGTTGCAGAGTCTCTTGAGAGAGAAGCACATTCCAAACAGTCACACTCATGTAATATTTATGCTAATGCAAGCCCTGTAAAGACTGCTGGAGCGTCCCTCTGGGCACCGTGTGAATGAGTATCAGCATAGCTCTACTTGACAATGATTGTTAGAGATTTCTGTAAACTGGAAATGAGATACTCTGCTGGTGCCCTGACACCCGTACTATCCCCTCAGGACACACGCATGAGCACGCCTGTGGCCTTTCGCATTTACACACGTACACATTCATATACACCTGCACACATGGACATCTGAAACATGGACATGCACACACAGAGAGACATACACGTGCACACACAGGTAGATGCTCCTTGACTTACATTGCAATGGAGTTGCATCCCGATAGACCCAGTGTAAGTTGGAAAGATTGCAAGTTGAAGACGCATCGACTGCGCCTCATCTACTGAAGCTTGGCCTTGCCTACCTGAAATGAGCCCAAAACACGGGCGTCAGCCTGCATCTGGGCGTCGTGGCCCACAGAGCCTGCTGTGCAGAGAAGTGCTGAATGTGCCGTGTCATTTATCTCTAATTTTTAAAAAAGACTTATTTTATGTATTTGAAAGGCAGAGGTATAGATTACAAGGAGAGAGAAAGAGAGAGAGAGAGAGAAAGAGATCTTCATCTGCTGGTTCATTCTGTAAATGGCTACAATGGTCAAGGCTGGGCCAGAATGAAGCCAGGAGCCAGGAGCTACTTCTGGGTCTCCCATGTGGGTACAGGGGCCCAAGGACGTGGGCCATCTTCTGCTGCTTTCCCAGGCCATAGCAGAGAGCCTGGGACATGCTGAGTGCCAGCCTCGGCTCTGAGCACCGAGCGTGTGACTTGGTCGTCACCAGGAACTAAGACACAGATGCTGCTGTCTCCCCAGCCAGGGAGAGAGTTTGGAGAGGTCATCTGCTTGCCCTTGGTCACACAGAGAGGGTGACATCGGCGCTGACCTCACGACTCATTAAGCAAGGCCCCTTTAGAGCCCCAACCCCTTAGAATGTGGCGTTTCATGCTTACAGCCCATGGACAGGTCTCATCTCTGTGGGGCCAGAGCCGGGGGCACATGTTCCTGTGGCCCTGTCACCTACTCTGCTACCTTGGTACTTTAAACAAAAGCTGCCTGATGTGTGCCTGGGGGACCACATTTTAATTTGAGGAAGATACTGCCTGGGGCCGGGATGAGGTTGCTCTGTGGATAGAGGATCCCTGTGTAGATCTGCAAGTCTAAATTGCACGGCTCTTGGACACCAGGCCTGGCCCATTTTCTGGGTGTGCCGCGCATTTACTCTGAGACTGGGAATGTGCTGAGAAGAAAGTGTATGTTCTAAATGGTGCCCAAAAAGGATCCCCATAAAAAGGAGTGCACGACACAGCCTTGCGGAGGGAAAAACCCAAACCTGCAGTCAGTGCATCCCTGCACCGAAACGGAATCATTGGAAAACCATCACTGCCTTACATTCTAGAGAATGCAGTACTGAGTTCATGTTGACAAGTTTTAATATTGAAGTAGGATGACTGACCAAGCCCCTCTACAACCATTTCAGCCCCAGTGTCCACAGAATGGTAAAAAAAAATAGAGAAAAATTTAGAAGAATAATATCTTAATGATAATGAGGGCTATAGAGTTTTCTACATAAAAATGAGAAGCAAATTAGCACGTAAAATGGGTAAAGATGCCCAATGACCAGAAAGTGGCTGCCACAGCTCCACATCCTAGGTTCTTACATGGTGTCTGCCATGGTAGTCAAAAAATCACAAAGGAAGTAGAAGACTGGCATTTGGTACTGAACAAGCTTGTTACATGAGTATATGCATGTTAATATATACACGCAGAAATGGCTCAGTTACGCCAACAGAAACCACGCCTTCTTTTCAAGCACAAGCAGACCATTCCCAAACATTACAGCTAAAATGAAATGCAAGGAACATCTCAGAAAATTCCCAAAATGTAAAAATTATACAGCCTATAGTCTCTGAAAAGATTGCAAAAACATTTAAGCATTCATATCCAAGGGTTGGCAAAATGGGTCTATTCTCAGATTTTCAAACACTCCTTAAAATAAAAAAAAAAAGCAAAGAAAGATTTAATTTCCATGTTGGGGGTTGGGAAATGAATGTGCATAGGATGCTCTTTCACTCTGTCGTGATGGATGTGGACCGAGTGCCCGCCAGTGAGTGCCGAAGCAGACACGTCTCAGTGCACTGTCTGAAGCTAAGATTATGGAATACCAATATAAGCTTATTTTGGTGCAAAAGAATTTTGACACCCACATCGTTCTTTATAATGCACATTTCCCATGAACTCTGAAGGGACCTCTTGCATTGTGGATTTCAAAATGATTTGCACCAAAAGAAACTTCTCTTTCAATTCCATTTTCCATGAACTTTTTGAAATGCCTTCGTGTAATTTTTACTAAGTATCAGTGAGAGAAAAAGATCTCAGACTCATTTAATGTGTGAGCCTAAAATAATGGTTCACTAGTTCTATTTGTATATTAAAGAAGCAAAATATGGTGAACAATTAGAGTTCCTAATATAGAGTTCCTAGTCTATATGAGAATGGTTTGGCCCGCGCCGCAGCTCACTAGGCTAATCTTCCACCTGCGGCGCCGGCACACCGGGTTCTAGTCCTGGTCAGGGTGCCAGATTCTGTCCTGGTTGCCCCTCTTCCAGGCCAGCTCTCTGCTGTGGCCCAGGAGTGCAGTGGAGGATGGCCCAAGTGCTTGGGCCCTGCACCCCATGGGAGACCAGGAGAAGTACCTGGCTCCTGCCTTCGGATCAGCGCGGTGTGCTGGCCGCAGCGCACCGGCTGTGGCGGCCAGACCTTGCGGTGCAGCCAGTTAAGCTGCAGCGTGCGACACCAGCATCCCGTACTGGAGCACCAGTCTGAATCCTGGCTGCTCTGCTTCCAAGTTTACATGCAAAAGGGCATAGACAAGGACAGCTGTTCCAAAACATTTCCCAAAGACAAGTAACAGATGGGAGGAAGCTATTTAGCAAAGAAATAGGATCCAGAGCGTAGGAAGAGTGCACAACCACAAAAACCATGCAAACCGGAGGATAGAACACAGGGCAGAACAAACAGTAACCCACAGACCATGGACAATAAACATATCTAAAGCCGGCGCTGCGGCTCACTAGGCTAATCCTCCGCCTAGCGGCACTGGCACACCGGGTTCTAGTCCCGGTCGGGGCGCCGGTCGGGGTGCCGGATTCTGTCCCGGTTGCCCCTCTTCCAGGCCAGCCCTCTGCTGTGGCCAGGGAGTGCAGTGGAGGATGGCCCAGGTGCTTGGGCCCTGCACCCCATGGGAGACCAGGAGAAGCACCTGGCTCCTGGCTCCTGCCATCGGATCAGCGCGGTGCGCCGGCCGCGGTGCACCGGCCGCAGCGCGCGGGCCGCGGCGGCCATCGGAGGGTGAACCAACGGCAAAGGAAGACCTTTCTCTCTGTCTCTCTCTCTCACTGTCCACTCTGCCTGTCAAAAAAAAAATAAATAAAAAAAAAAACATATCTAAAAACGCCCCTCCCGGGGAACTGCAACTTCAGGTGAGGGTTTCTTGACTTGGCCTTCTGGCTGTTGGGCTGGACACAAGGGGAGGAGTCGTTAATGAAACTGTATTCCATGCACTTGAGGGAACAGACCCGTGCCCAGATGTAGTGACCGGTAAGACAGAAAGCTAACCGCAGCAAGCACTAGGAAGCACCGGTAGGTGTAACTCATTGCATCTACTTAAGCCAGGCCGGAAGTGTGTGAGCGCCACCAGCCAGCACTGGGGCTCAGAGGGCGGAGGGGTGGGCCACTCACTGTGCCTCTCAAGCATTTGCTCTGGATACCAGGGTCTCTTCCTCAAAAGTCAGACATGAGGACCACTGATAGAAGTTTTTTTTTTTTTTTTTAATTGCCCTAGGCACTTAACTTAGGTCTTCCAGAAAAATGTTACTCTCAATGTTTCTTCAGTGAGCTACTCAGCGTAGTGTATAGACGGTTTGTTCTAAAACCAACCCCAGAACTGTTCAAGGATGGAATTTAGCATTCTGGCTCCCAAGAACAATAACTAGGCTATATTAAGTTGCCATTGCCATGCAGGTGGCCGAATTGCATATGCGGCTCTCTTTGTTTTTTCAATAAATAATGCCTGAGGCACATTTTCTCAATGTGTCTTTCAACATCAAAGCAGGAACCAACTATCCATGAAATGTTCATTCCCAGAATCGCACAAGACCCAGACCCCTGCCCCCAAGTGTGCAACATCTTCTAGGAGACTTGGTCCTGTCCGGGACCCCGTGTGTCACCCACACAAAGAAGGAATAGTGCAAGTCAACGTTCAGGGCCTGTCTAGAATTAATAAAGTAGGAGCCGATGCTGTGGCGTAGAAGGTTAAGCCACCGCCTGTAGCGCCGGCATCCCATATGGGCACCAGTTCGAGTCCCGGTTGCTCCACTTCCAATCCAGCTCTCTGCTGTGGTCTGGGAAAGCAGTAGAAGATGGCCCAAGTCCTTGGGCCCCTGCACCCATGTGGGAGACCCGGAGGAAGCTCCTGGCTCCTGGCTTTGGATCAGTGCAGCTGCAACCATTGCAGCCATTTGGGAAGTGAACCAGCAGATGGAAGACCTCTCTCTCTCTCTCTCTCTCTTTGTAACTCTGCCTTTCAAATAAAGAAATGAATCTTTTTTTAAAAAAAGAATCAATAAAATATATTTAAAACAAAGTCTTGATCCAACATTAAAGCTCATTGTAGCAACTGGTTTGGATGTCCTTGACTTTCTCCATCTTCTAATTTTAGAATGGAACGAAATTATTTTTGAGTGCATGCTTATGAATTTCCTGGCCACTTTTAAGCCCTTAAAAATTTAGCACTTTCTCTCGAGAGAAAAAAAAGAGACTGTAGTAGTAGGGAAATTCATGTGCTAAGTATACACCAGCCAGTGACTTTTTATAGCGAGGAAGGCACTTCAAGAAGTTCACGGAAAAAATGCAATTAAAAGACCAGTTTGTTTCGGTGCTGAAAAAACTTTGCAATCCAAGCAGATTTTTTTTTTTTTTTTTTTTTTTTTTTTTTTTTTTTTTGCCTCACGTGCAGTTGACATCAACTTTTTGAAGCCCCCTCAGAGAATATGACTTCAAAATCAATTTTGGCACCTAAGTAAACTTTGAAGTTCATTTTTTTTTTTCTACAGAGTTTTTGGAGTGCCCTTGGATTCCAAGAGTAGAAACTGCCAATCTGAACCCTGCCAGCCGCGCCCTCTCGTCAGGGAAATGAAATCCAATCGTTGCTAATTCTTGTTGTGTCATCAACATACAGTCCCCTTGAGGAGAAACTCCCTTTCTCCCTGCCTGAGCGCCTTCCCAGGTCTCTCCATTGTCGGGAGCCAACAGCAGACAACACAAATGATCACGCACACCCAGACACACTCACGACGCCCGGAGTGGCTTCCATTTGCCCCTCTCGGCTGTGGTTCCCGACCAAGGCAACCCAGAACACCAGCAGCGAATCAAGTCAGCTTTCCTGCTTGTCCCGAACCCAAGAAAGCGCAAGACGGCATCTTCCTGGCTGCTCTGTTCTGTTCTAACTCGCTGATTTCCTCCCGCAGCCTGGCAGGGTCCCCCCGCCCGCGATGGAGACTTGAAAAGGCTCTCGTGACCAGCTAAGGGATGACGAAGAAGGCAGAGCCACCCCGCACAGAGCCTCGTGGGGAGATTTTTGAGAAAACATGCCGGACGCCTCTGAACAGGCGGAGCATGCCAAGGAGTCACTGTGTGTAGCAGAAGTCGGAAGGTTTCCCTGTCCACCTGTGGCCGGGCGGAGGGAGGTGAGCTGGGGCGCCTCCCAGGGTGCTGCTGAGCCACAGGTAGACACCCGCTCAGTGCAGCCGGCCATCACTGATCAGTCAGCCCCCCTGTCTCCCCTTCTCCGTCCTTTCTTTCCCTGGCTGCACGGGTTTTCTTCGTCCCTCTCCAGCCTGCCTTCTCATTTGCTCTCTCTCCCAAATGAAATCCAATTCTCGCAGCTAAGCTGTGTTTTGTGGCTCTATGGGCGATCCAGACCACACTCCCTTTCCACTTGCAGGGCTGCCTGGTCCACAGATGCCTTCCCATCACTTAACCTTGTTTCACAGGCCCGCTGTCCTCTGCCTAACAAGGTTGCTCAAAGCCTCCTCAATAGCCGCATGCAGCCGCTCTCCGGCCGCCCACGAGCCTCTCCCTGGCCCCGGCCCCTCCAAGCTTTTGTTCAAAGGTGGACAGGCACTTCCTGATGGTGATTTGTTTCCGTGACAGCACGCCTGACCCAGCCAGCGCGACCGCTCCGTACTCAGGGCTTCGCGACTGGCATGTCTCAACATTCCTAAAGTCCCAGAGAGGATCTCAAAATAGAATAAGAAACAAGAATTTAAATTAGAAGCAAAGGCCCTTGCAGGGCTGCCGGCTTCGGGGAGGAGGGTCTTGCACCGGATCCCCCCACCCCAATTCCCTCGCCGCATGGTGCTTGTATCCCAGCATGCTTTTGGTTTTGCGATGCCGGAGTCGTCCACCCAGGCCGGCGATGGGAGCTCCCGGTTGGAAAGGAAAGCAGGTGTCCAGCCGGCTGGGGCTGCTGAAAGTGAGCCCAGGGCCTTTTCAGAGCCGAGGGGTACCCCTGGGCTCCCCAGAAACCCACGGTGCAATGGCTAAGGGTCCTTTTTGTTAGCAGCCAAATACAAGGAGGGTAGGCATGAGAAAGGAAAACTGAGTTTGACTGGAAGTTTGAGCATCTGTCCTTGGTCTTTGGCTTGGGTTGTGATGCTGTGACCCGAGCCCATCAGATAGAAGCCCCAGGGGCTGCACCACAGGGCAGAGTTCTGTATGGCTGGGGATGTGGCCTGTGGGACAGGGTGACAAGGGTTGTGCGTGGCCTGGCGAGAGGCCGTGTGTGCTCAAGAGAGGTGCAGCACATCGCCCTGGAGAAGGGAGACCAGCAAGACCCTGTTCTTCCCAGCCTGGAGTGTGGCCCCTTCTGGAGCCCTGATTCCAGTGGCTGCTGTTGGCATGCTGGACTTGGCTTCCCGGGACTTCATGGGGAGGCGGGCTCTGTTTCTCATGCTGGTGCCTGGCCCACTGCTGCAACACACCCTTGGTGTAAGCTGCCTGGATAGGCTACACATTTCCCCCTTCAGCTCAGATTCTCACTGCAACAACACCCTGAGCCGCTCTCCTTAAACACACCGGCAAGGGCTGGCAGCTCTCAGGACAATGGCCCGAGTGGGGCTCCCTCTCGTGCTACAGTCTGAACATCTCCCCCTACTTCCTGAAGCATAGTTGCCAACATGGTGGCGTTAAGAGCTGGGGCCCACAGGGAGTGGTTAGGCACGAGTTTGGAGCCCTTGTGGATGGGATACAGGGCTGTGCAGAGGAATCTTCGCTTGCATTCACACCTTTTGCCTCTTTCCCTTCTGCCAGGTGAGGACGCGACAGCCAAGGCATCACCTCGGAAGCAGACAGCAGCTGTCCCGGACACTGAGCCTGTCCAAGCTGTGACCTTGCACTTCTGCCTGCACACCTGTCTGTTCTTCGTAAGTCCTGCAGTCTCAGCTATTCTGTGACAGAATCCCCCGTGGATGGCAACACCTCTCCTTCCTTTATCTCCAGTTTCCTGAGGATCAGTCCCCAGCTGGTGTGAGGATGCATGGAATGAGCGCACTGGAAAACCAGACCTGCGTTGTCTCTTGTGGGTTTGCTGTTCGTCCCTCTCTGTGCCCGGGGGGAAAGGGGGTCATGGCCATGACTGTCCTGACCCTCCTCCCCCTTAGCTCCCTTAACACTGGCTCTCCGTGATTGCTTTTCCAAAACACGGGCACGATTCCCGATGACGCGAGAGGGTTCCTGCTGGGAGACGCTGCGGGGTCCTTGCATTCCTGGGTGAAGCTGCAGGGGCATCCCCACTGAACCTGTGGCTCCTTGGATCAGAGGCTGAGAACTGACCCCCAGACCCACTGAGCACAGGGTCAGTATGCATTTCCCAACCAGCCACAGGACGGTGTGCCATAGCTACAGCCGCTGCTTGCTGCGTGTTTTCTTCTAGATTGTCTTCAAAACTTTGCAAGATACCAAAGGGGCACAAGTTGTCCATACTGGAGTGCCTGGGTTCAAGTCCGGGCTCTGCCTCGGAGTCTAGCTTCCTATTAATGTGCATGCTGGTGAGCCAGCAACAATGGCTCAAGTGGTTGGGTCCCTGAAGCCTATGTGGGAGGCCCGAATTGAGTTCCTGGCTCCGAACATCAACCTAGACAGCCTTGGTTGTTGCAGGCATTTGGAGTGTGGACCAGCAGCTGGAAGCTATCTCGGTCTCTGTGCATCTGTCTGTCTGCCTTTCAAACAAAGGGGAAATAAATAATTAAAAATATTTTTAAATATTTATTTGTTGGAAAGGGTTACACAGAGAGGGGAAGAGTGCGCGTGCGCATGAGAGAGCACTTCTATCTGACTTTGTCCACTGATTTACTCCCCAAATGGCCACATAAACCGGGACTAGACCAGGCCAAAGCCAGGAGCCAGGAGCTTCTTCCAGGTCTCCCACATGGGTGCAAGGGCCCAAGATCTTGGGCCATTTTCTGCTGCTTTCCCAGGCACATTAGCCAGGAGCTGGATCAGAAGTAGAACAACCAGGTCACGAAGCGGCTCCCACATGGGATGCCAGTGTCACAGGCAGCAGCTTAACCTGCTGCTCCACAGTGCTAACCCCTATTAAAAATTTTTTTTTAAAGAACTACAAAACCACATGCACACTCCGTGGGCCACCTGAGAAGCAACCTTGTGATTTCTTGCAGTGGGTGGGACAAGCGGGCCCTGGCTTTGGGGCTAAGTCATCATTACTTTGAGGAGGGAAGGTGCTGAGGGACCCTCCCTTGGTACAGCTGTTACACCACAGCCTCTTGGAAAACAACAGCAGGAGAAAGTGCTTAACATTTACGACAGAACAGCGTATGTGAATTTTGATTGTAAGATTCACACTGTTACAAGCAACCTTAATACGGTGAAGATTTTGCACTTTTTCTGGGCTGATGCTAACTATTCCAGTCCTTTCACGGGCATTGAAACAAGTGGATCTTTGCCCATAACTTAGAAGCAGTGGAGCCATTGCAAGATCCAAGTTGCCCAGGGACTTCACTGTGTTTTCAACCTTTCTGGGTGGGCCTTCAGTTTTTGGAGATTTGTGGGTGGTGTGGACATGGAGTGTGGACCCCATAAGACAGGCCTGCGTTCAAACGCTGGCATTTGTTTGGGTGACCCATCGGGTGAACGCTCCAAGACCTAATTCCTCAGCAGTCAGACTGGGAATTATGGTAGCCCCTACTGGCTGGAATTCTGGCAATTAAATCGCCCAGCCCACAGCTCCATGGTGAGCAAGTCTTCAACAAATGCCAGTCTTTATTATCAGGTATTTAACTTTCTCGTTCACCCATTTGGAGCTTTCGTGCTATTCTGTGCAGAGGGAAACCGGTCCTGTGCTTAGTTGAAAAGTGTCTTGGTTATCACAGTGCCTGTTGCTGTCCAGACATCAGTGCTCTTTCCTGGGAGCAGGCAGGCAGTTCCCCAACCCCTGAGAGCAGGGAAAGAGGCAGGAAGGTTGGGGGTCTCCCCAGTGGAGTGTGGGCTTGAGCGGGTGCAGGCATCTCCACTCACTCACTCTGTCTTCCAAGATGAGCTGTGCAGTTCATATTTTATCAAGACCCAGCAGGGAGTATCCTCCAGGGTGTGCTCAGGGAATATTTGCCAAGAAAAGGGATGAATGGAGGAGAGTGGGTGGGTGAATGATCTCCTTTGTTTTTCTCTGGGGGGAGATGTACTTGATGGCAGAGCAGGTGCTAGGAGCTGTGTGAGCTACATCCCAGCCCTGCCACTGACCTTAGGGTTACTACATGGCCCATCTCTGTTTTCCCTTCTTCATTCACCCACCTGGTGGGACACCCAGCTTATAGCAATCAGGTGGGTAGTAAATGAGCTAACGCAAGGTGCTCAGTGCAGGACTTGGCAGAGAACTAACAATACCACCAACAGCATCCGAGTCACCAAGAACCATTCTTCTGGGCTTATACCTCTCCAGCTGAGGCACCTCTTGGGTAAGAAAGGTGGAGAGGGGGGTTAGAGCCAGCCTCGGTCAATTTGATATTTCCACTGCCTGACACCATCACAGCCAATCAATAATAGACCACATACATGATGGTGGCGCCATTAGACTATGGTGGACCTGGACACTCCTGTCACCTAGTGACACTGTGACTGTCATGACCTCGTGGTGCAACAATTACTCACATGTTGCTGGTGAGGTTGTTGTGGGAGCAGCTAGTGCACTACCAGTTGTGTTAAGTATACCACATGCAATGACGCACAGCACACAGCATTAGATAATGACAATGAATGACAATGGTACTGTGTCATGTCCTTACCACACTACACTTTTATTGTTATTTTAGCATACACTCCTACTTATAGACATGTTTCCCTTAAATCTGCTACATGGGCAGCAGCTTCACGCATCTCGGCTCTTGATTGCATCATCTTTTGCGCTTGATTTGATCTTGTGTTGGTTTGTGCATCACGGCTCCTGAGCTTGTGGAATTCATGGCTAATATTGCTAATACAAGGGCGCCTCTTGTGACTGACCTGGAAATGAAACGCAAGAGAACGAGGCTCATGGAGGTGAAAACAGTGCTGATTTCCATTTGCCACGCAGGCACGTTCCACTGCACCATAGCTGTGACCTTGAAGAACCAGAACGGAGTGAGGAATGCTGCACGCTGGGTGACGTGCACCCACGAACAGCCCATTCCAGGAAAAGGAGTAGTCTTGAGATGATGAGTTTAGCTGTTGTGCAGCTGTTAGGTGGGCTTCATACATCTGTGTGTGTGCTGCTGGGGAAGCAGGGGGAAGGAAGCTAGGAGGGGAGGCAGCCTGCAGCACACGCACAGGGAGGGAGAGGTCCATGCAGCCAACAGCTGTCCCAGAGCAATGGAGCATCAGCCACACAGCAGGGTACTGCAAAAGTCCATGGAAGGGGCCGGCGCTGTGGCGTAGCGGGTAAAGCTGCCGCCTGCAGGGCCGCCATCCCATATGGGCGCTGGGTCCAGCCCTGGCTGCTCCACTTCCCATCCAGCTCTCTGCTATGGTCTGGGAAAGCAGTGGAAGATGGCCCAAGTCCTTGGGTCCCTGCACCCACATGGGAGACCTGGAAGAAGATCCTGGTTCCTGGCTTTGGATCCGTGCAGCTCTGGCCATTGTGGTCAATTGGGGAGCGAACCAGTGGATGGAAGGCCTCTCTCTCTCTCTTTCTCTCTCTCTCTCCTTATCTCTCTATGTAACTCTGACTTTCAAATAAATAAATACATCTTTAAAAAAATAAGTTCATGGAAAATAGAATGCAAAAGCAAGTTTAGATTGGTATAAAGGCATTTTGAAACCCATACATACTAATTTTTTAGCATTTATTTTATTAATTTGAAAGGCAGAGTTACAGAGAGAGAGAGAGGTCGGTCTTCCATCCGCTGGTTCACTCTCCAAATGACCACAATGGCCAGAGCTGAGCTGATCTGAAGGCAGGAGCCAGGAGTGTCTTCCGGGTCTCCCACACAGGTGCAGGGACTCAAGGATTTGGGCATCTTCTACTGGAAGTGGAGCAGCCGGGACTCAAACCAGCACCCATATGGAATGCCGGCATTGCAAGCTGAGGCTTTAATCCACTGCACCACAGCACCTGTCCCGTGTAGTATTTTTCTAGCATGCATTTCCCTGTGAACTTTTGAAGACCTGCTCTCTATACTTGACAGTTTGTAGTAGTCATAGCAACTAAAAAAGAGACAGGTGAAATATATTCTATTTAACCTAAGATATCTAAAATATTACTGTTTCAACATGTCATCGATATAAACGTTTGCCATTGAGCTAGTTCACAGGTCTTTCTGTATTGGATCTTCAACACTGGTAGGCATTGTGCATGGACAGCACATCCCTGTGCTGCCCTGCCACAGTTCAAGTGTGCCTAGTGGCCACTTAAGGGTGTCAGGACCTTACTGAGAAGAGCTGAGACAGTGGCATGGAGGAGGTGTGCAATGAAGGTTGGACCACAGGGCTTCTTCCGTGTCCAGCAGGGCCATGCTTCTAGCGGTCATGGAGGGGAGGGAGCCCCCTGAGCCGACCTGGAGATGGCATGGAGCGTGTGAGAAGCAGGACCTGTGCCTTCTGCCTCCGGAGCCCACCTCCTTTCCTCACAGTGTCCCCGTGCACAGGAGGCCAACACTGGCAGCCAGTGCAGAGTGTCTGTGGCTAGACATGTCCCATCCCTTGAGCCCTCAGCCCTGTGGGGCCTCTTCTGGTTTCTCGGCATAGCATGCCCTCCGGCTACGCCGGTGAGGTTCCTTCTTGCCTGCCTGTACCTCCAGGCTGACCAGGGTCGTCTTTTGATGCACCATGGCCGCTCTGCAGCCGCAACTTGCAGGAGACTGTGCTATCAAGGACTGGCTGTCACACTCTGCCCCTCTCAGTACTGTTTCTTTCTTTCTTTTCTTTCTATTTGACTGATAGAGTTAGACAGTGAGAGAGAGTGAGACAGAGAGAAAGGTCTTCCTTCCGTTGGTTCACTCCACAAATAGCCACCACGGCCGGTGCTGCACCAATCCGAAGTCAGGAGCCAGGCGCTTCTCCTGGTCTCCCATGGGGTGCAGGGCCCAAGCACTTGGGCCATCCTCCACTGCACTCCCTGGCCACAGCAGAGAGCTGGCCTGGAAGAGGAGCAACCGGGACAGAATCCGGCGCCCATATGGGATGCCGGCGCCGCAGGCGGAGGTCAAGTGAACCACGGCACCACCGCCGCCGCCCCCCCCCAGTACTGTTTCTATAGCATGATATTGGCCCTGCTCCTCTCTGGCGCAGGGGTCTGTGTCTGTTCCCTTGAATTTGGGCCAGCCTTGCTAACGGCCAACACAGGTAGACATTGGAAGTGATGCTATCTTGTTGCTAAGGCCCAATCCTACTTCTGTCTTAGCCTGTTTCCTGCTGCTGTAACAGAGTACCTGAGGCTGAGAAATGTCTTGGCCTACAGTTCTGCCACACCCTGGACATAACAACACCTTCCTCAAACATTGACAGAGTTACAGGCCTCAGGGTCTGAGCGCCTGCACCTGTTTTGCTTCTTTCCTCCATAAATGTGAGGTTGCTTCTGTATGGGGAGACAACTCCCGGTTACTAATTCCACACACTTGTTACACCTGTTACACCTCCTCTTCCCCTGAGTTCTGGATCCCAGCACGGCCCACTGGCTCCATGCTTCCCACTTATCATTTCTCTCTCTGTTGCAGGCAAGGCCTCTGCATGTTAGCTGCATCTTTGCATTTTAAGGGTGTTCTGGTCTCTTCCATCTTAACAGGTCCTCCTGTGAGTCCATGCTCCTCTTGGCCCAATTCTCCTTCCATTATGAGTCCAGCTTCTCCGGAGTTGACATCACTTGACTTCCTGCCTGGGTATCCCACCCACTCCCTGTTGTCACCACTGCCTTCTGCCATGACGGCGAGGCATGTCATTGGTAAGGCCACAGAGGCCCCATGCGTCAGAGCCGTGGTGTTTTCCAGCCCTCTGTTTGCCTTGATCAGCCTCACTGCAGGGCTCCTCGTGGCCGGCCACTTTTCCCTCTTTGGCTTCTGGGGAACCATTCCCTTGGCACTAACTTCCTTAGTACTCAATTGAGAGCTCATGAATGAAACACCATAACTCAGGATGCTTAATATGGAAAATAAGCTGTTCACAAAGTCAGAGACTTAATTAGCAAAAATAGGCATGTTCCTGGAACTTTTAGTGGGAATATGTGATTATTTTAGGCCAGATATGTAAGAATGATGTGTGGGGCCAGCATGGTGGTGCAGTCAGTTAAGACACCTCCTGCAGTGCTGGCATCCCATATGGGTGCCAGTTCAAGTCCTGGCTGTTCCATTTATAATGCAGCTCCCTGCTGATGTGCTGGGAAAGCAATGGAATATGGACCAAATCCTTGGGCCCCTGCACCCACAGGGGAGACCCGGATGAAGCTCCTGGCTCCAGCCTGGCCCAGCCCTAGCTGTTGGTGCCATTGGAGGAATGAAACAGCAGATGGAAGATCTCTTTGTATCTCTCTCTCTCTCTCTTTCTCTCTGTAACTCTGCCTTTTAAATAAATAAAATAAATCTTTTTGAAAAAAAGAAGTATGTTTGCTGTGTCATTAAGCCCTCTGTTAACCGTGTTAGTGATGGCAGCTCCTGCAATGCAGGTCACCAGGCCAGCTGCAGGGCCCGTGATCTGGTCAGCGTCTCAGGCCCCACACTCAGAAGCGACCTGTGGCCGGCGCCGCGGCTCACTAGGCTAATCCTCCGCTCGAGGCGCTGGCACACCGGGTTCTAGTCCCAGTCGGGGCGCCGGATTCTGTCCCGGTTGCCCTTCTTCCAGGCCAGCTCTCTGCTGTGGCCAGGGAGTGCAGTGGAGGATGGCCCAAGTGCTTGGGCCCTGCACCCCATGGGAGACCAGGAGAAGCACCTGGCTCCTGCCATCGGATCAGCGCGGTGCGCCGGCCGTGACGGCCGTTGGAGGGTGAACCAACGGCAAAGGAAGACCTTTCTCTCTGTCTCTCTCTCTCAATGTCCACTCTGCCTGTCAAAAAAAAAAAAAAAGCGACCTGTGCTGCTTTCATCCTCTGCGGTCACTATCTTGAAATTCTTAATACTTTTTGAACAAGAGGCCCCGCATTTTTACTTTGCACCTACCCCCCTAAAATAGACCACCGGTCCTGTGGTTGTCATAGGACAAGAACATACATCCAGCAGTTTCTTTCCTTTTGCAACTTTCCCAGAGCCTCTGCCACAGGCCCTTTGGAGCAGCCTGTACATTTCCTGGGGACTCTTCGCCCAGTGCAGTCCACGGGGCACTGACTCACCTGCGGGGCTCCCAGGCTGCGTGCTGTCTGCTTGCAGCAGCCGCCTCGAAACCCTCCCAGTGAGACTTTCTGCTGCTCTGGAGGGAGCTGACCCGGCTGCGAGCCCCGTGGTCGTGTCGGGCTTGCAGCTGTTGTTCCGATCCAGCTGCTGCCGGTTCCAGCGGCGAGGCAGAGCCGTGCCTGGTTACGCTGAGATAGCCTTCCCCAAGGTGACTTCTCCCTGGTGTCTCTCAAGAGTCCTCTGGAGATGGCTGCAAATGCAGAGCCCCACCCCTCTGGGGTGGGCCTGGGTGGGGCTCTGGACTCTTGCTGTTGAACAAGCCCCCTGGGTCAGCTAAAGACCATGCATGAAGGGTGCTCAGCCACAGGTATTCTTGCTGATGTTTTATGATGAAAAATTCAAAATACACAGAAAAAGTAACGGAATTCTACAGGGACTACCAATATCCATACCACCCAGGTTTTACAGTTAACATTTTGCTATATCCAACTTATTATATGTCAATCCATCCATCCCTACATCCATCTACCCATTCTTCTATCTGTCATCTATCTATACACATCTATCCATTCATGTCTTCATCCATCCTCCTACCCACCCATTCATCCATATGTAGATCTTATTCCATCTCCTAAATGCTTCCTGCTTGGATCTATGATTTTCCATGAACAACAACAGAAAAAAAAAACATTGCCAGGCAGAAAATGTTTGAAAAAGCACAACACAACACAAGGCTTGTGGGCTACCACCTGTCTCTTTCTATGTGTTGTGGCCTAGTGTGGAATAAGCAGTCTATCTCCCTTTTGAGTGGTTATCAACCTCTGAATTTGGTTTCTTTTTATATTCATTTAACATAAATACCTTCAATATGTACATGTACACATATGTAAGTAAATATAAAAAGAAGCAAGGTTCTTTTTAAACAAGAATCGCAACACACATATGTACTTTAAAAATAACCTCTCTTTTTTTTTTTTTTTGAGAATGTTTTGCCTCGTTCTTCCCAGGATGTTTTTCTGAGATGCAGGACAGGTTAGGGTAAGCCTCCCTGGGAAAAAGAAGCGAGGAAAAATGGGAACAAAACAACACACACACACACACACACACACACAATTAGTTCCCAGGGGAGCTACAGATGCCCTTGGTCCAGTCTGTGTTTGGCTGCTGAGGGTACCCCACGGCCAGCTCTCTGGAATGCATTTCAAGCTGTCTCATTTGCAAAGGTCTGTTGCTACCGCCCAGTCTCTGGAGCCCCAGAGCTCTTCTGCCTGATACTCTTCAGATAACACAGGAGGAAGATAGGTCACCCGACAATCAGGGCTGTGCCAGCCTTGGTCAACACAGGCTCGGAGCCAGTCCGTCTGTTCTCAGAAAGCTCTTGTTGGGATGTGGCATGAGTTTACTGAGCTAGCAAAGCTCAGCAAAGAAAGGTTTGCAAAAGGGCTTTGCAAGGACGGGTGAGATGAAACCTCACCCAGAGAGACAAGAGAGGGAAGGGCATCGAAACAAAAACTCTAAACCCAGGACGTGCATTAGCTCCGGACTGGCTCCTTCCCAACCTTTGGTCCTGCCTGGAGCCCTGGACCTTGTGTGCTGCCTGCATCAGTCATGGGTTAGCACAGAGCACAGCAGCCTCTCAGTTTAACACCGACACCCCTTGGCAAGCGTGGCCACGGATCCACCTGCACACATACGAATCCGAAGTCTGGGTCTGGCTGGACAGTCAAGGGAAGAAGGACTTCAGATCTGAACTGAGTTTCTCAGAGCAGCCCTGGAACCCTGCATTTGGGTGGCAGAAAGCTGAACACACACACTCACGTCTCCACATGGGTAGGTCCACGTAGAATAGAGTTCGAGCAGCATTAAATGTCATTTAAGAATTAAGTGTGTGGGGGGTGAATGTTTATAAGCCATCTTCTATTTTATCTTCCCACCTTAACACGTTTTCTGAAGACAACTTGACCTTTTCAGAATGACTTAGCATCACTTCCCAGGAGAGGTGCCAGCTAGACTCCAGGTCCCATAGCTCAGGGTGGGAAATGGAAACTCACAGATTCCTCAGACATCACTGTTCTTTAAAAGCGTTCAAAAATTAGGCTGGCGCCGCGGCTCACTGGGCTAATCCTCTGCCTTGCGGCGCCAGCACACCGGGTTCTAGTCCCAGTCAGGGCGCCGGATTCTGTCCCGGTTGCCCCTCTTCCAGGCCAGCTCTCTGCTGTGGCCTGGGACTACAGTGGAGGATGGCCCAAGTGCTTGGGTCCTGCACGCCATGGGAGACCAGGAGAAGCACCTGGCTCCTGGCTTCGGATCAGCGCCGTGCGCCAGCCGTGGCAGCCATTGGAGGGTGAACCAACGGCAAGGGAAGACCTTTCTCTGTCTCTCTCTCTCTCACTGTCCACTCTGCCTGTCAAAAATAAAATAAAAGCGTTCAAAAATTAATTTATTTGAGAGGCTAAGAGACACAGAAAGAGATAGACAGATACATGCACACATAGAGTGTGCATTTCATTTACTCACCAAATGCCTGCAGTGGCCAGGGCTAGGCATGAGCCAAATCCAGGAGCTGGAAACTCAACCTAGACCTCCCACATGGGTGGCAGGAAGCCAATCACTGTCTCGCTGGGTGTGTAAGAGCAGGAAGCTGGAGTCAGGAGCCTGATCCAGGCGTGCAGCCCAGGCACTCTGAGATGGGGTGTGGGTGTCTTCACCCCTGGCTAAATGCCTGCTCCTATTATTCTTCAAGGCCCAGCATGCTCTTCCCCAGAACTCTGCCCACCAGAGCGATGAGGTGGCAAACCCCAATATCACAGGCGTCAGGAGCAGCAAAGCCGGGCGAGAAGGCATTCCCACTGAGCACAGAACACGTGCGGTGGTGACAGATTGGCATGGGCACCGGTGAAGGAAGGCGAGGGAGGAAGTGACAAGATGAGGCCCTGTACCCTGGGATAGCAGACCCCCAACAGGTTAGCAAGAGGGGCTGGCTTGTTGAGAACAGCAGCTACCTCCTGCCCAGGGATTCAGTGGGCCCCTCACTGGGATCCCCTTGGATGAGAACATGGTAGCCTCATCAGATCACACCCGATGAGCACGTGTGTCCCGTCTGAGATGACAGCAGGGAAGAACACAGAATCCACCTGAGGTCTAACCAAATGGGGACATGCCAAGGGGCTGGAGGAGCCAACGTGAAGAATAAGTAACAGAAGGACGCCTGCAGAGCTATCTACTGGTGCATAACTAACCCTGCCAAAGCTGAGCGCTTGAACACCAGACCCTCACTGCCTCACGGGTTCTGTGAGTCAGGAATCTGGGGGTGTCTCAGCTGTGTCCATGGGCTCAGGGGTGCCCTTCCAAACCCATGCATGACTTCGATAGCCCTTGCCAGGCGGGCCTCTCCGGGGAGGCGGCTTCTCTCACAGGGGCTGGCTTCCTTCAGAGCCAGCCAGCTAAGGAAGAGTGAGCATGGAAACTGAAGCCACCGTCTTAAGACCAAAACCCAGGACCCTGCTTTCTGTGCACCGACACCTGTCTCCCACGTTGGTGACAACTTCTTCTGACCCTCAGTCCTCAGTTCAAGGGTCAGGCCCTCCGACCCTTTCCGTAGAATACCCCCGCTTTGTTGCATCACAGCCGTTGATTGCCTTCCCATTTGTGATGTTTTTCCTTTATCTACAGTGAAGACGGCAACATCATCGTATAATAGACAATCGTAACATGCATTCGGAGGGAGGAGCATATCTGATCTTGAATAGTCGCTGTGCAGTTGCTCTGTTCCTAAATAGCCCAAGGTGCAAAGGGAAAATCAGAATCAACCTGGACCCCAGGGTCTCCCTGCACACCTGGGCCAACGTGAGGGCGTGGGGACTGCGGCTCCCCACGGGACATCGTTTGGGAAGGTCCTGGCCTCACCTAAACTTTTTGCATAAGGAGCTCTGGAACAGAGCCCCAGGAATGCTTATTACTTTAAGCTCCTAGGGTTAGTCCAGAGGAGCCAAACTTGAGTGCCCCTTTGGGGAGAAAACACGTGGGCACCTTGAGGACAAGATCTTTTTGCCTCTGACTTGTTGGCACCTGGGATTGAAAGGGGGTGGGTAGGTTTGACTCTGCTTGAATTTCCTCTAAAAAAATCACTCTGGGAAGAAAGAAGACTCCAACTGCCAACCAGAGACCCCCCGTGCTAATCTCAACCCAGGTCCTTGCTGGAGAACCTGCGGGAGTTGTGCAATCCCAGCATCCTTCCCTCCCGCCTGGGATCTTGCTGCAATTGTCTGGGGGGTGCCCGGTGCCCTGTGGGGCGGATGCACAGCCAGGGCCAGAGCTGCAGGTCTTCACACAGCACACGCATCCCTCATTGCTCCGCGCAAGTCACTGTCTCATGCAATTTGCATACACTCAGGCTAGGTTTCTACCCAAGGTTAATCTTTTTAATTAGCTTAGCTGCTATATTATAGGAAACAAACATTGACCCTTAAGTAGATAATTGGCATAATTGAAACTATTAAATGATTTTCCCTGGGAGATCATTCAGCAAAGTCATTCTTGCTGGAGGAAGGAGAAGGAATGGCACGCACACACACGCACACACACACAGCACAATGCATTCGTGGCACATGTGAATGATAATAAAATTGTCCAGGCTTGCATCTACTCTGATGGCAGTATTTTCATTTGCTCCTTGGTCAACTCTCTGAGTTACTGGCCAGCCTTGGCCCTCCTCTGTTGCCCAGAATCTAGGACAATTGACAGGGAGGGGTCGGTGTGGTGAGCACAAGGAGGGGCTCCCTGGAGCGGGGAGGGGGTTCTGCTGCGGGGTGGTGCTGTGGGTGGGTTTAGAGGCTGAGAGAGCAGCAGAGGTCTTTGGGAAGGGGTGAGCATCTATGGGATCTGCGAGGTTACGTTTATGTAAGGACTCTCGCTGAGGGGTCTCAGTGGACTCTTATACCATCCTTAGAGCCTGATAAAGGTCTGAACAGCTTCATTGGCCATTACACTGGCAATTTTTTTGACAGGCAGAGTGGACAGTGAGAGAGAGAGACAGAGAGAAAGGTCTTCCTTTTGCCGTTGGTTCACCCTCCAATGGCCGCCACGGCTGGTGCACTGCGGCCGGCACATCGCGCTGATCCGAAGGCAGGAGCCAGGTGCTTCTCCTGGTCTCCCATGGGGTGCAGAGCCCAAGCACTTGGGCCATCCTCCACTGCACTCCCTGGCCACAGCAGAGAGCTGGCCTGGAAGAGGGGCAACCGGGACAGAATCCGGCGCCCCGACTGGGACTAGAACCCGGTGTGCCGGCGCCGCCAGGCGGAGGATTAGCCTAGTGAGCCACGGTGCTGGCCTACACTGGCATTTCTAACGCCGCTGTGACATTGGTCGCTCAGCCCAAGACCTGAATAAAAGAAGCCTGACTACATTTGTGAGCAAAAGCTAAAGAGTATCCTTTATGCCTCAGTCTTTTTCTTCCTACAAGAACACGTTAAAAAAAAAGATTTATTTATTTATTTGACAGGAGGAGTGATGGAGGCAGTGGGGAGAAATCTGCCATCTGCTGGTTCACTCCCCAAATGGCCACAATGGCTGGGGCTGGGCCACACTGATGCCAGGAGCTTGGAGCTCCATCTGGATCTCCCCAGGTGGGCGCAGGGGTGCAGTGGCCCAGGGACTTGGGCCATCCTCTGCTGCTTTCCCAGCACATCAGCAGGGAGTTGGACAAGATGCTGGTGTCCCAGGTGGCGGTTTAACGTGCAGTACTATAACACTGGCCCCAAGAATACATATATATATTATGGCAGCTAGTTGTGTGTGTGTGTGCGTGTGTGTGTGTGTGTGTGTGAGAGAGAGAGAGAGAGAGAGGGAGAGGGAGAGGGAGAGGGAGAGAGAGAGAGAGAGAGAGAGAGAGAAGCTATGCATGGATGCAGAAATAAAGAGTTCTAACTATAGGTCAGGGTTTATAGAGAATATGAATCTATGTTTGGATACATGAGTACCGACCACTGCGCTACAGTTGCCCCCAGTATTGAGAGCAGTAACAGGTGTGTAGCCTGGGGGCAAAGCAGGCCACGGCACACAGCCCAGGCATGCAGCAGGTTTGTGTAAGGACCCAATGGCAAAACCACCTCACGATGCACCTCCATGTGCCAGGGTGACTTACTCTTTCACAGCAGCGCAGTTTCATACCTGCACACGGCCCTAGATGGTGTTTATGCATCCCTGGATCTCCCATGTACAATGAGGCATCGGCCATCGTGTCTAAGGCCCAGGACACCCACGTGGTTCACAAGCAGCCATCCCCAGGGAACACGCCAGAGGACGTGGGAACTGTGAAGGGGAACGGGGTGAGTTCAAGTGTGGAAGAGTTCCCCACCTGTCCCTCCACCCAGCACCCCCACAGCTGTGCCCCCGGTCAGAGATGCCTCAGGGTGTGCCGGCCTGGACCAGCGGGGGCTTTCCCTAGGAGACTCCGTCTTGAGCTGCCAGGCCCCACGTCCTTCCTCCCCTTGCTCCTGCTCCCCTGGGTTTTCTCACGATGAGTGGTCAGATCCCGAGTCGGCCGGGGATGTTCGAGGCAGAGGCACACAAGGTCAATCTGTTACCTGCAAAGAGAAGGCTCTTCCAGAAAAGCAGAGTGAGTCTGTCTTCTTCCGGCGCCTCTGCTTAGTGACCTGAGCTATTTCACCACAGATGGTTCCCTCCTTGCACGTGGTTCGACTTAAGGATGATTCGACTTACGATGGTGCCAAAGCAAACCCATAAAGCCAAGTTTCTTTTTATTCTTCAAACTTCCAGTATAGTGCTCAATAATTTGCATAGGGCATTCAACATTCTGTTATAAAATAGGCTCTGTGTTAGGTTCGCTCAACTGTTGGCTAATGTGAGTGTTCTGAGTGTGTTTAAAGTAGTTAAGGCTAAGCTAGGGTGTTAGCTGAAGTGCTTTCAATGTACTTTCCATTATGATTTTTTTTTTTGACAGGCAGAGTTAGACAGTGAGAGAAGAGAGACAGAGAGAAAGGTCTTCCTTTGCCATTGGTTCACCCCCCAAATGGCTGCCACAGCCGGCGCTGCGCCGAACTGAAGCCAGGAGCCAGGTGCTTCCTTCTGGTCTCCCATGCGGGTGCAGGGCCCAAGCACTTGGGCCATCCTCCACTGCACTCCCAGGCCACAGCAGAGAGCTGGCCTGGAAGAGGAGCAACCGGGACAGAACCAGTGTCCCAACCGGGACTAGAACCTGGAGTGCCGGCGCTGCAGGCGGAGGATTAGCCTAGTGAGCCACGGCGCCGGCCCCATTTTGATATTTTCAACTTGCAATGAGTTCTGGGGACTGGCCCCTTTGTAGGTTGAGGGGCATTTGTAATTTGAGCCCATGTGTGGCTTTTCACGATAGCTTTACCATGTGGGGAAGGTCACATCTGCCCAGCCCGTTGGAGGTTGCCAGTGAAAGAATGGGGTCCTGAATCCATCTTGGCACCATGCACTGTCTGTGGGTCTCCTGAATATTTTTCACACAGAGATAAACTACTATAAGTGTGGACTTGCTGTTGTGATGTGCAGTATAGAACTGGGGGGGGGGCGGCGCTGTGGCGCAGCGGGGGGTTAAAGCCCTAGCCTGCAGTGCCGGCATCCCACCTGCGTGCCGGTTCTAGTACCGGCTGCTCCTCTTCCGATCCAGCTCTCTGCTATGGCCTGGGAAAGCAGTGGAAGATGGCCCAAGTCCTTGGGCCCCAGGCCTGCTTGGGAGACCTGGAAGAAGCTCCTGGTTCCTGTTTCCTGGCTTCGGATCAGTACAGCTCCGGCCATTGTGGCCATTCGGAGAGTGAACCAGCGGATGGAAAATCTCTCTCTCTGTCTCTACCTCTCTCTGTAACTCTTTCAAATAAATAAAAAATAAATCTTAAAAAAAAGAACTGGGTTCACTGAAGTCGTTGGTCGAAGCCTGGGGTGATAGAAGTTCCCAAGATCTGTTTCTAAAGCCACAGCAGGGTTCAGACAGCTGTGCTGGCAGCTGATGTCACGTGTTCATTTACCAGAAAAGCTCTGGTCTGCACGTGTGCATCCAGCAACCCCAGAATTGGCCTCGACTCCTCCTTTGCATTTTCAGTGGCTTGTTGGTTGTGCTGCACCCCTGGACTGCCTCTGTGGGAGCTCATGCCCACAGCACCCTGGTACTCACGTATAGGAGATGGCAATGCTCGCGGACACACAGCATCCACAGTCATACTCCAATGCTGACACCCTGCTGGCACGAGGCTTGCAGAGAAATTCAGGGGTGCAGTTGGCCTGGCCAAAGTAGAAGTGGGGTGATGCAGAGAGCATGTGAACCTGAGCCCCACAGGTGTGAGCTTCAACAAGGACCATACGGGACTTGCAGTTTGCAGGATGTGTGTCCAGAGTCCCTGCTGCCATAGCGATTCACAGGGCAAGGGCAATCTGGCTCATAAGGACGCCCCAAGGGCCTCACTTAATCTTGGCTCTTTAAGGACTCTGTCTTCAAAGGCAGTCACAGTGCAAGGTATTAGGGGGTTAGGACTTCAACATAGCAACCTCAAGGGGCCCGATTTAGCCCATACCAGGAGGCAATCTAGATCTCACCTCTTGCTGTAAGAAAGGCGATGGGATGGCTTCTACCATCATCATTTTCTTGGAAAATACAACTGGCCACTGATGTGACTTACAGGACGATGCTGATTTGATCTCGGTGATGTTGGTGAATAATGGCACAGCACTGGGCTGGCGCAGGGTACGGGGCAGGGACTTACTGCTCAGGGATGGCCCACACAGGCCAGGGCACGTCCCACTAAGGCGATCGGAGTGCCTGCTGCATGTAGAATGCAAATGGCTAGATTTTAGACCATGAATAGAAATGACCTTGAAATTAGCCTTGAACACAACTCCTGACTCTAATCAGGGTTTTTGCTGCCATCCCTCATGAGGTAGGGTTCATATATATTTCTAAGATTTATTTACTTATTTGAAAGGCAGAGTTATAGAGATGGAGAGAGAGAGAGGGAGAGAGAGAGAGAGAGAGAGAGAATATCTTCCACTCACTGGTTCAGTCCCCAAATGGTGGCAACAGCCAGGGCTGGGCCACACTGAAGCCAGGAGTCAGGAGCTTCATCTAGGTCTCCCACACAGAGGCAGGGGCACAAGCTCCTGGGCCATCTCCTACTGCTTTTCCCAGGTATGTTAGCAGGGAGCTGGATGGGAAGTGGAGCAGCCGGACTTGAGCTGGTGTCCACATGGGATGTCGGCATCACAGGCCATGGCTTAACCTGCTGCACCACGGCGCTGACTCCCAGACCTCTGTTTCCAAAGAGCATGTCTTGCACTCAGAGCCTAGGATGTTGGAGCAAGTGCTGTGCCCGTGCCCTGCCTCATGTCCCACCCTTCCCAGGCCAGTGCGTGACTGTCAGCTGCCAAACCCCAGCACCCGCAGCTCTGTCTGGCCATCACAGCCTGCTTTGCCTGACTCTTCAGCACATGGGAATGCTCAAGGATGAATGCCCCAGCTGTACCCGGCATGCTTCCACCAGCGGCTACCTCCTCCTGGTTCCACACTGGGATCCAGACATCCACGGGGACAACTAACTGTACAGCACCGAGCACGGAGCCCAGCCTTCCCCCCCCTCCCCCAATCTGGGCTCTGCTCCAGCCAGCCTCGCCACGTCACAGGAAGCTAGGAACACAAAGGGAGGGGACTGTGGAGCACCTGCCCCACACAATGTGAGCTCCCTGATTAGACTTTATCTTCTCCACACAGCCCCAGTCCCACACAACTGTTCCAGGCAATAGGAAGCAGGGGGAGTGGGATTTGCATATGAAAAGCCATTCCTGCCTATGTTGTGTGTCTGTCAGGCTGGGACCCTGTCATCTGCACATCTGTTCTCTGCTCAGCTGGGACCTGAGGGTGCTGTGTGGGCACCCTCTGTGCCTCTCCTGGGAGCAGGTGGGAACGGATTGTCTTTCTTGATGCTAGGTTCTGATGGCTCTCAGGCCACTGGTGCCCCAGGACTGTCCTGTAGCCCGGGATTCCCAGGGGTGGTCATCTGGGGCCGCTCTGGGGTCGGCCCACTCCCTGGGGGTGCTGATGGATTCAGGCTGCCTTGGGCTGTGAAAAGCAGATACCCCGAAGTCCCCCTCCTGAGTGTTAAAGCGCATGCCCTGGCTCTGCTTGGAGCCTGGACAAGTCCTCCTGGAGCGAGGGGCCCTGCTTGGCTGGAGCCATCTCCTCTCCCGAGATGGCCTTGTCCCCTGGCCTTTCCCAACCTCAACCCTTGGCTACCTGGCTTCCTCTTGTTCCACTGGGACATCCTCGGCTCGCAAGGCTGCGTTTAGTGCTATGTGTTTTGCTTTGGACTTGGTCTCTTCCTTCCTGGTTCCCTGTTCTTAACAAATCCCCAACTTAACTATTCTGGGAGCTGCCGGCCTAAGTAACCACAGAAAAGGAGAGAGAGGGGCTCTTGAAAATGCAATGATTTTGTTCGTGGACGTGCGGAAGATCACAACCCCAAATATGCGTGCCGTGACAGATCAGAGGCAGAGAGAGCCTAGGGCTTTCAAAGGTAAAACCAGGAAGGTTACGCAAGTTGTTTTAAAACAATTACCCTTGGCTCCGGGGATCAATAACAAGAGTGGCATCAGTCCAGGGCCGAGCCGGCAGGCGCTGGGGAGCTGTTCTCACAGGCGCGTTCTTCACGCTGGGGTGCGGTGGCCCTGGTGCCAGGTTAGAGTGCTTGTAATCATTTCTGTGGCCACAGGGCTCCGGTTTGTTAGGGTCTGACGCAACTGACTTCAGTCTGGTTCTGGAACTGACAACTTTCCCGGAGCAAAAACAAACCCAAAGAAGGGAGAGGCGGGTGTGACTCTGAACTTGACAGGACTGGGGGGAGAAATGAGGCCACTAGGCCGAGTTGAGGGATGCTGCGTCTGTTCAAAGTCGCTGAAGAATGCTGAAACCCGGAGTGGGGTCAGGACTTGGAGGCTGAACCGTGTGACGGAATGCTTTTAAAAGTGATTAAAATAACTCGGGAAAGGCTCTGCCAGGCGCTGGATGTGGGAAATGAAATGCACTCACTGGCCTGGCCCGAGAGCCGCGCCGGCTCTGAGGACCGTCAGCTGGGCACACAGCGATGATGGCACATTTAATCAGCCCTGCGATCCTGCGTTGTGTGCTCACTGTGGCTGCAGGAAAGGGTGCTGTAACCGATCTTTAAATAGCAAACCCGCGGCTAAATTTCACTTCATCCATCAAAAGCCACTGCTATGCAATGACCTAATTTTAGCTCCTTATCAATTCCCCAGCGCTTGTGAGTTGATGTAACTTTGATCCGCTGATGCGAGATGACTTTTGTGCTGAATATAGCTAGAATTTAATATGAATCATTTGGATGGCTGCCCAGCTGAGCTCAACTGTGTGTGTGTGTGTGTGTGTGTGTGTGAGAGAGAGAGAGAGAGAGAGAGAGAACAAACACACAGATTTAGGCCACTAAAGTGGATAACAACACAGCAAAGGCTTCCTTACTCCTGGGGCAATTGACTTCGTGTGGCCAAGGCCAAGTTTGCACAATATCCTTGGGCTTTTATTTTATTTTCCCTCCCAAACAAGGAGAATCTTCCCGGCAAACACACACACAGGCAATACCACTCTACTACTGCCGAGATCTGATGATAGTGTCAATAATTGCAAGGCGTTTTAAATGAATGTTTTCTAAGCAAATCCTTGCCTTTTCAAAGGGCTTTCATTTCCACTTCCCAAGAGAGAGCAGCTGAGAGGCTATGCAGGAGGAGAGGGCGTTTGGGAGAGAGTTCCTTCCACCTTCCTGGCTCCAGGGAACAGCCGTCTGTGTCCCGGGCAGCAGTCCCGGGTGTGTGTGTGGCTGCCGACCGGCCCCTGTTTACTTGCCCTACTTGGCACTGTTTCTAGCCACAGGAGAGTCACATGGTTAGTGATCTCCACCTTCTGAGCATTGCAGGTAAAGTCAAGACAGAAGGATCCTGAAGATTCCCTGAGACGCACTGCCCCAGGGCTGTTGACCCAGCCCCTCTGCCACGCCCACCCAGGCCTTTCCTATACAAGGTAGGGGAGGGGCCTCTTTGCATATTTTTTCTACTTTTCCTTCCGGGGTTAACCACCGCTTGCTTGTAACCTCTTCCAAACCAGTTAGGGAGGGAATGGGAGGACTTAAAGTTTCAGTCTGGTTGGTTATTAGTTTGCAGTTTGGCGGAGAGAAAGTCAGGACTGGCAGTGTGCAGGGAGTCTGGGCATCGGTGGGCTTGGATCTCTCTGCTCTTTCTGTCGCTTGTACCCAACGGTGCACCCTAAGAGTGCGTGCGCGTGGTGGCGCGTGGTGCAGATCTTTTCAATGGGTATACGATGATGTCTTTAGATCCCCAGCAAAAGTTTCCTTTAAAGAAGCCATAAGTTGTTATAATAAAGTGTCTAGAATGAAATGGACTTAAACTGACACATGAGTGTTCCAATCAGCTTCTACATAGCTTGAAAAATGTTAGCACTTTTCTCCAGACCAGACTGGAGGGGGCGGGGAGAACCCCCACAGCTAGCTAGAACACCATGGTCCCTTCCATGCACTCGCTCAGCTCTGCTTAAAATGCTGCTTCTGCAACTTGTCGGACCCACACGCTTCTGCCGTGACCAGGGCAGTGGAGGAAGCGGCAGAGCTCGACATAGACCTGCAGGAAATGCAGCCTCGGGGTTGGAGGAGGAAGGCACCTGCCGAGTCCCTGCACAGGGGTGAGACCCTGTCCTGGGCAAAACACACAGTGGCAGCGTTCGGGGGGGAGGCAGGCAGAACCATTTTAGATCAGAGGAGAGAACTGTCCGTGTGAACGCCTCCCATCCCAGCTGGTATTTGTGCTAACCCATTGCTTACGGTTTATCCATGCCTGCAACAGGGCGGAAGCACTTTGCTTTGCACCCGTCAAAACAGAAGAAGGGAGCGCAATTTGAGGGGCGAGGAATAAACTCCCCAGAGACTATTCAATAACGGTGGAGGCACCATCAGAGTGGCAATTTGAGGAAGTGTTTACAGATCGCTCCCTGTGCCCTGGGCTCTCTCCAAATGCTGCCTGCTCCTAACGCTGCTTATCAATTCAAACTCAGAAGCTGGAACGGCAAACAAGCTTTATGTGGGGTCTTAAGAACCGCCACTGGGGAGACACAGGTCTGCATTCCCAAGAATGCAGGGAAAGGGGAGGATTATATGGGCAAGCAGTGTAGATTTAGTACAAAGCTGTAAAAATTCTTTGGCGGGAATCTTCTCTGAGAAAGGACAGGGCCCGTGTGACTCACAGAGATAAAGAAACAATGTAGATCCTTAGTAAAAATGCCCATAAAATAAGAAGCGATAGCCTTTGACACACATCTGGAGCCCCTGGACACAAAGCAGTTACGGCTCATTCTGGTTGCTCTGGTCCTTGCAATCTAGGGGGGAGATGACCGAAGTTCATGTTCCTGGGAGCCATTTTACAAGTGCATGGGGCTTGCTCCCTTCATGGCCTCCCTCTTGTACGTTTTGAAAAACTCTTTCCCTGTTGCTTGCATTGTGGTGCTTCCTTTTGTTTTCACAATTCCACTTAATCCAATTACCGAAGAAGACAGGAGCTGCTGGCTCTCTGCACCTGCAGTTTTTGCATCCATGGATTCAACCAATCGTAGGTCAAAAACATTTAGGAAAAAATTGCGATTATACTGAACATATAAACACTTTTTCTCAATCTTATTCCCCAAAGAATATAGTAGAACAACTATTTACATAGCATTAACGTTGTGTTAGCTACCATAAGTAATCTGGAAAAGACTTAAAGTATACGGGAGGATGTGCATAGGTTGTACAAGGTACTTCAAAATGCCTGTGAAAAACTGGACCAAGGAGACAAATGTAGGGGCCGGCGACGTGCCACAGGGTGTTAAATAGTGTAGTATAGCATCAATTTGAATCCTCTTTGCTCCACTTCTCGTCCAGCTTCCTGCTGACAAACCTGAGAGAGCAGCAGAAAGTGGTCCAAGTACCTGGGTTCCTGCCACCATGTGGGAGAGACCTGGCTGGAGTTCTGGGTACTTGGCTTCAGCCTGACCCAGGCCTGGCCATTGCGGCCATCTGCAGAGCGAACCAGCAGATGGAAGACCTCTTTCTCTCACTCTCAATCTCTTCCTCCCTCTGTCTCTATCATTCTGCCTTTTAAATACATGAAAGAAATCTTTTTTGTAAAAAAAATATGTAATTTTATTTTTGGGCAAAAAAATTGAAACCTTACATAGTTTTTTCATACGACACATTTTCCGTGAACTTTTTGAAGATCTCACACATGCTTGAATTTTGAAGTTTCTTGTACCAAAATAAACTTATCTTTTAATTTCATTTTCTACAAACTTTTGGGAGGATGCTTATATGCAAATATTATACAATTTCACATGCAAGATTAAGCATCTGTGAATTTTAGTATCTGCAAGAATTCCTGGAACAAATCCCCTGAGGATATGGAGAAATGACTGTTGTTTTGTTTGAATATTTGTCCCCCTCAACTCAGGCGTTTTGAAGCCACAGTACTATGAGGTTGACAAGTTAGAGCTGAGGGTAGAAAATGATTGGATTGGAGTAGGTCACGAGGGCAGAATCGTCCTGACTGAGTCGTCTGGCTTTTTTTTTTTTTTAAAGATTTATTTACTTATTTGAGAGGCAGAGTTACAGATGGAGAGAGGGAGAGAGAGAGAGAGAGAGAGAGAGAGGTCTTCCATCCGCTGGTTCACTCCCCAGATGGCTGCAATGGCTGGAGCTGCACTGATCTGAAGCCAAGAAGCATGAACTTCTGGGTCTCCCACATGGGTGCAGGGGCTACTGCTTTTCCAAGCCAGAGAATTGGGTCAGAAGTGGAGCAGCTGGGACTTGAACCGGCACCCATATGGGATGCTAGCACTGCAGGCAGCTGCTTTACCCGCTACGCCACAGCGCCTACTCCCCTGGTGGCTTTCTAAGGAGAGATGGAGACAGACCCATGGGCCCCCAGTCTCTCACCATGTGGTCCCTTGTGTTACGCTGGGACTCCACCAGCAAGGATGCCATCGTCAGAGGCAGAACCGTTCAGACCCCCTGATGTTGGAATCTCCAGAACACTGAGCTAAGATAAGCCCCTCTTTCCATCCTAAGTAGCTTGTCTTAGGTGTTTCATGATAGTGTTGAAAAGCCTGATGTGGGACGTGAGCAATCGAGGCTGGCCTCCCAGGCAGTGAAAACAATTCATCACAGGACAGAGGGCAGAGCCGCTCGATTTGTTGACTACTGCAGAGAGGACCCAGGGAAGCAAGTCGGGTAGGTGCCGAGGACGGCTGCGACAAGGCCTCTAATATGAAGGCTGCACCTGTAGCAGCCGCTCCCTCTTAGCTATGGTGACGGGTGTCGTGTGCTTCCAGGAGAGCAGCAGGCAGGACAAGCAGAGGCTGTCCATTACAATATGGGCTACAACCCAGAAGTATGCTTGGGAACTGCAGTAGGTCCTCAGGCAGGGGGTGTTCTAAGGTCTAGAAAGTTTTCCCAGGTAGGTGATTTCCGTCTCTGGGTAGACCTGAGGACCCTACACCCTCTTTATTTTAAGGGACTCCCTCCATGCCCTTGGGCCTCCTTTCACAAAGCTGAGATGTGCAGCTGCACTATTGTTGATCCTACTTTAGGAAAGAATAAACAGAGGTCCAGAGAGATGCAGCAAGGATCCAAGGTCACACAGCTCGAATCCGGGAGTCAGAATTCCAAGTCAGGCCAAGTCTCAGAATTTGCTTTTGGACCACTGACCTAAATTGCCTTTAAGCAACTAGAAACCTCCAATAATCATTCTGTATTTGAAAGGCAGAGTTAGAGAGAGGCAGAGGGGGAGAGAGAGAGAAAGAGAGGGAGAAGTCTTCCATCTGCTAACTTACTCTCCAAACAGCCACAATGGCCAGAGCTGAACTGATCTGATCCGAAGCCAGGAGCTAGGAGCTTCTTCCGGGTCTCCCACACAGGTGCAGGGGCCCAAGCACTTGGGCCATCTTCTGCTGCTTTCCCAGGCCATAGCAGCAAGCTGGGTCAGAAGTGGAGCAGCTGGGACTTGAACCGGAGCCCATATGGGATGGCAACACTGCAGGTGGAGGTTTTACCCGCTATGCCACAGCGCCGGCCCCAATAATTACTCTTCAGATCCTTCAACACTGATCTGCTGTGTCCCAGTAACAGTAGTCAGTGACTCTTGTTCTGTGTTAGGACCCTGTTCAGGTCAGTGCCTGTTCTTGGTCAGTCATGAAGGCAGCTTTTTGATGTGGTCCCTGAGTGTCCCCAGATTTGTCAAAATCCAGGCTGAATCCTGGTCCAATACAAAGCAGGGCGTTTCCAGCTGAGTGCTTTCAGGCCATGGGTTTGTCCCTAGGGACGCTGCTAGTGCACACATGGATAATATGGCTGTGAATATCTGGCGTGAGTCGGCGTGATGTCATGAGATACAGCTTGTGTTTTCATTCAGTTTCCTGGCACACAACTCCTGAATTCTTTGGAGTCTTCAGCATGAGAGGTGTCTTTTGTGTGCTAATGAGATGACTATAGCTGGAGACCCCTGGGTAGTTTCAGATTGCAGACTGGTCACTAGAAATGCCAAGACTGAATTAGAGGGCTAAGACTTTCAGCCCCACCCCCAACCTCTGTGCAACAGAGGCTGAAGGGTGACTTGATCTTCAATGGCCAGTAATGTAATTGGTGGTACCTAAGCAGTGAAGCCACCCTAGAACCCCAAAAGGACAGGGCTCAGAGAACTTCCAGATGGCTGGACACCTGCAGGTTCCTGTAGGCCAGTGCTGAGAGAGGCCATGGAAGCTCAGAGGCCCTGTCCACCTGCCCTACCTGACGCAGCTCTTCATCTGTATCCTTTGTAATAGCCTTGATAGTAAACCAGCAGACACAGCGTTTCCCGGAGTGGCCAGAGCTGTTGTAGCAAACCAGTCCAACGCAGGGAAGGGGTTGCAGGAATCCCGGTTTTCAGCAGATTGGTTAGAAGCACAGACAAAACACCTGGGACTCGCAATTGGGATCTAACGTGGGGAGGGGAGCAGTCTTGGGCACCGAGCCCTTCCACCTGTGGGATCTGATGCCACCTCTAGGTAGATAGTGCTGGAACCGAGTTGGGTTAGAAGACGCCCTGCTGGCACCCACTGCAGAGCTGCTTGCTTGCTGTGTGCAGGGGTAAAAGACTTCGGTCACAGACATCTGCTGTGTGGATGGTTGCTGCATTGTGACAGCAGAGGGAAACCTTTTTTTTTTTTTTTTTTCTGCAGAGTTGGTGATTTCCTGTTGACCATCATTGTCAAGGTCAGCTTAGATTTTCGGGAAGGCACGCTCAGGGTAGGTGGTCTGGCCTGGGGCTTCCTGCCCCGTGGAGCAGTCCACAGCCTGGAATTCCATGGGAAGCACTGGATTAATCTGTGTCCCAAGTAGCACAGACGGATATCAGCAGCAGGCAGTCTTTGCAGCACAGGGCAGCCCAAGGCAGGTTGCAGATGTGACTGTGTCTGGCTCACAGGGGACAATACGTCCTCAAGGTGCCCACACCATAGGCCAGAGACAGAGTTTGTGAAAGGAAAATGAGCAAGTGCCAGGAATAAAAGATGTGAATGCAAAGAACACACAGAATGTGTCAAAAAACAAAATCACAACACATTTCAAGAAATCTTAATTGGCTTTATTTGTGAGCCTGGAATCTGGGCAAGATTTCATCCATAAAAAAGTCAGGGTTCCTATGAGCTGAGCAGAGGAGGTTTTTTTTTTGTTTGTTTTGTTTTGTTTTTAAAGATTGATTGATTTATTTGTATGTCAGAGTTACAGAGAGAGAGAGAAGAGAGACCAAGAGAGAGAATTTTTCATCTGTTGGTTCACTCCCCAAATGTCTACAATGGCCATGGCTGGGCCAGGCCGAAGCCAGGAGCCAGGAGCTTCTTCCAGGTCTCCCATGTGGGTGCAGGGGCCCAAACACCTGGGCCATCTTCTACTGCTTTCCCAGGTGCATTAGCAGGGAGCTGGATCAGAGT
The DNA here is from genome assembly GCF_051225735.1 of Oryctolagus cuniculus. Classification (NCBI taxonomy): domain Eukaryota; kingdom Metazoa; phylum Chordata; class Mammalia; order Lagomorpha; family Leporidae; genus Oryctolagus; species Oryctolagus cuniculus. Next base: position 139,544,723 of record NC_142867.1, on the reverse strand, counting down.
GGAGCAGCCAGGACTCGAACTAGTGCCCATATGGGATGCCAGCACTGCAGACCATGGCGTAACCCATTGTGCCAGAAGTACTGACCCCATAGTTTTTTTTTTTAAGATTTATTTATTTATTTGAAAGTTGGAGTTATGCAGAGAGAGAAGGAAAGGCAAAGAGAGAGCGTGAGAACAAGAGAGAGAGAGAGAGAGAGAGAGAGAGAAAGGTCTTCCATCCGCTGGTCCACTCCCCAGTTGGCCGCAACAGCTGGAGCTTAGCCAATCTGAAGCCAGGAGCCAGGAGCTTCTTCCAGGTCTCCTGCGTGGGTGCAGGGGCCCAAGGACCTGGGCCATCCTGCACAGCTTCCCCAGGCCATAGTAGAGAGCTGGTTTGGAAGCGGAGCAGCCAGAACTTGAACCTGCACTCATATGGGATGCCAGCACTGCAGGCGGCAGCTTTAACTGCTATGCCATAGCGTGGGCCCCAGTAAATAAATCTTTTTTAAAAAAACCCAGAGGTTGAAGTCCCAGCTCCTGGTACCTGAGAATGACAATTGTCTTCATAGACAGGCATGGTTAATTACCTTCCAAGAAGCAGTTCAGGTAACGTAAGGTCACAGGAATGGGCCCCGGTCCAGTCTGACCTGGGTCTTTGGAGGAAGAGGAGGTTAGGACACAGAGACCATGTGAGTTGGCAGCGAGAAGACCGGGTCTACAAGTCAAAGAGGGAAGTCTCAGGAGAGACCCACACCCACACCTCCATCTCAGCCTTCCAGCCTCCCACACTGTGACTCCACAGATGTGAGCTTCCACCTACGTGAAGCCCCGATCTGCGGCACCAGGTGGGGCAGCCTGAGTTACTACACCACCCTTCTCGCCTCTCCCGTACCAGCTGCAGTACTGTGGAGCCCCCCCGCCCCACCCCGACGTGCCTGACTTACATGACTCACAGGTACGAACTCCGCTTGCTGTGTCAATCACGCTCCTGGGACCTTGCCAGCTTCTTTGAAAAGAGGAGCTTCTAAATAAATAAGTAGTGTAATCTCGAAGTGCTTGTTCATTGGCTCATCCATTCACCAAGTTCCCTGTAGTGGTGACCTCCACCCACGTAGTAATAAAGCACTGTTGATCACGGCTGGGCCTGCGCTCATCGCCCAAAGAGGGGTAACTGGAGAGCTAGGACAGGAAGTGAGGTGTGCACAGGGTAACGTGGGACACAAAGAGAGATCGCAGAAGGAGCTGGGTGGAGTTGGCCTTACTGGCAAGTCTGGGTTTGGTTCAGAACATCCAAGGAGGAAGGCTGGTGGTCATGGCTGAGAAGGAAGAAGACACAGCCAAGTTGGTTCACCACGAGCAGGTTAGGACGGGACTTCAAGTCCTGACTACCTTCACCCCATGTGTGGGAGCGAGGGCAGGCATCAGGCCTGGGATCTGCAGGCACGTGAGGGCCCCGGGCTCAGCAAGACGCCCAGCACCCTGCTGGTGTAGATGGGGCCGGGAGTGGGGAAGGAGCTGGCACTGTTTGCCTGGTGGGAGACCCTGGGTTCCAGAGAGCTCAGCAGCGATGGGGGGGGGGGGGGCAGAGTGGGCTTTAGCTCACAGCAGGGTCTCAACCCTGCAGGCTGGAGTGAGGAGACAAGAGCGGAGACTGAGGGCAGGGCTCCCTCCTCTCTGGATTCTGAGCTGTTCCCAGGGTGGAAACCACACCCTTTAGACAAAGAGAATTTAGCAGAGTGTAACCAGGCGAAGGATGGTACTCAAATCGGGCAGCCCTCAGAGCCAGAGACATTCCACCTTACAGGGGACCAGGCAGCATTTTAAGGTGGAAAACAGAAATGAGGCACAGAGAACAGAGCCAAGGCACCGAGACAGCTTGGTTGCCAAGACGCACGTTAGTCTTGTGTGAGCACGGTGTGAGCAGCTGGTCGCCTGCGATTGAGTGACGCGCCACCGCTGGCATTGGCTGAGACTCAGGTGCTCCTTGACTTACTGTCCCCAGAAACCCATTGCAAGTGCATGATATTGTCAATGGCAGGTGTGCTGAAGCCTTGAGCCTCCTACACTTCCTTGCTCAACAGCACAGAGCCTTGGGTATTCCAGTCACGCTGGGGTTGATTCACTGCCACCCAGCGTCCCCAGGGACTGCACAGTGCTGGCTTGGGGAAAGACCCAAGTTTAGCCAAGTTCAGCATTCATTTTTTAAAAAATATTTATTTATTTATATATTTGAAAGTCAAAGTGACACAGAGAGAGGAGAGGCAGAGAGAGAGAGAGAGAGAGAGAGAGAGAGGTCTTCCATCCGATGGTTCACTCCCCAGATGGCTGCAAGGGCCAGAGCTGCGCTGATCCAAAGCCAGGAGCCAGGAGCTTTTTCCAGGTCTCCCACCCGGGTGCAGGGGCCCATGGACTTGGGCCATTTTCTACTGCTTTCCCAGGCCACAGCAGAGAGCTGGACAAGAGGGGGAGCAGCCAGGTCTCGAACCGGTGCCCATATGGGACACCTGCGCTTCAGGTCAGGGCGTTAACCCACTGCACCACAGCGTCGCCCCCCAAGTTCAGCATTCTGAGGACGGTTTCTAACTGAATGCAGGTGGCTTTTGCATTGCCGTAGGATCATAAGTTGAGGCACTGAAGTCAGACAGTCTGTGTATTCCTGAGTGAGACTTCAGTTAGTTCACGCTCTAAGGAGTCCAGTATGGAGGCATCTCCAGGCCAGGGGGAGTTTAATTCAACAGCATCTCCCTTCCTGCGTGAGTTCTGCTGGCCTGCATTGTTGCTGCCCGAGACCCGGAAATCACTGTGTCCTGCACTCCTCCACCAGACTGGGGAGGAAGCCTGCTGGGAGAGTCCTTGGCACCCTACATCCCAGTGGCAGAGGGCCCGCCCACTGGGCCACAGGCTCCGGCTGCCTCTCCCTCCCCTTCTTCTGGTCTGTGCACATGCAGACGAGGTAACTCAGGAGTGCCGTCAGCCACACAGCAGCCCAGTTTGGAGTCCTGCCGCCTGCCTGCCCCTGAGCCTTGCACATGCCCTCCCTCCATGCACACACGCGTGCACAGGTGAGTCCTGAGGCTCACATACCACCCAGATGCACCAGCCCCTGGTGGACATGGCCGTGTGCTAGACCCGAGCTCCTGGAGAGAGAGGCGAGTCTGTGTACCTGTCCATCCCAAGTGTACCTGTCTATCCCAACAAGTAACACGAGTGCACCAGGAATTGAAGATGTGCCTATGTGCAGTGCTGAACTGTTGAAGTGTCAGAGAAGCTCCTAATTCATTTGAGGGAAGCCAAAGAGCCTTCAGGGCTGCTGCATGAGCTCCAGGAGGTTCACAATGGCGGGCAGCAGGGGAGGGCTGGGTCCCAAGGCATTTCAGAGTCCCTGTTGCAAGTGGGGTGTCTAACCTGGGATGTGCGTCTACTGTCTCCAGCGCCGGGGGCATCTGAGTAATGTGCACTTTGTGGTCAGCTTCCTGAAGCCCCCAGTGGGCTGTCTAAGTGGCCACAGCCTTCTTGATGTCCAGTGGTTTTTGATGCCATCTTACAACTTGCTTATAGATGCTGACTGACCAACCCAACAGCCAGGCAGGCCCCTGAATGCCTGAGCCAGGACCACTGCCTCTCCTAGGCTCCCCCTATGCTTGGCTGATCTCTGCTCCATGTTGGTACTGGGACTTCCAGAAAATCTTCCCCACTCCATGTTAACAAAGGCAGAAGTGATGACTGACAGCCCGTTGGCCTCTTGGTCTTGGTTTGAACATGGTTTGACTCCTCAAACTCATGGAGGTGGTTAAACCCCAAAATCCTTTCATACAAATTATTAATTTGTTTGAGATCCAGACACAGAGAGTGACATAGATAGATAGAGAGAACTCTCATCTACCGATTCACTCCCCAAATGCCTGGAATGACCAGTGCTGGGACAGGCCAAAGCTTGGTGCCAGGAACTCCATCTGAATCTTCTATGTGGGTGGCAGGAGCCCACGTACCTGAGCCATCACTACTGCTTCCCAGGGTCTGCATTAGCAGGAAGATGGAGTCAGACGTAGGAGCCACGGCATTGAACTCAGGCACTCCAACCTGGGAAGAGAGTGTCTTCACTGTTGCTTAACTGCGGGACCACATGTTGGCCCCTAAGCGCCAAAGCCTTGGGTAGCTGGTTAAATGGTCGATGAATTAAGGTAGAGCTTGATCCAACTGTGGTGTCTCAAAAAGTGGGAGCTTTGGGAAGTGATTGGTTTGGATTAGGTTGCCAAGGTGGAGCCCTGTGATGCAGTCAGTGACTTTATAGGGATCAAGTGGAGGGCGGGTGAAGAGAGTGCTGCCTGGCTCTCTGCTTCCTGGCACATCACCCCTGCCTCTACACGCAGTCCACCCTCAGCAGGTGCCAGACTAATGGGGCCTCCGATCTTGGACTGTGAACCTCCAAAACCATGAGCCTAAATAAACCTTCTTCCTCCCTAAGTGGCTTCTCTCAGGTGTTTGAGGTCAGGTGCAGCCTCCACAGGGTGCCCGCTGTCCTTGGAGACCCACAGCAGTTTGTAGCCTGTAGGGACACCCTGGCTCTCTATAGCTGTCTCCCGCGCATGGTGTCCCCCTCCTGTGTGACATAGCTGCTGGTTGGTTTGAAAGCAAGAGGCTAGGACAGCGCTGCTTCGAGTGCCATTGGAGTCTTAGCAAACCTGATGGGTACAGTCACAGTGCTGTCTTCAGCAGGGGCCGTGTGGCTTTCTCCAGCTAGGCTCTGGAGTTGCCTGTGTTTTGTTTCTCTTTGGAAAGAGGTCAAAGGAGACGTCCCTGTGCCCCCACGAAGCGTGAGGGCTCCTGCGGTGCTCACTGCCTGTGCAAGTACACCCTCTCTTGGGGATGACACACTCTGAGCTGTAACGCAGCTGGGGGTGCTGAGAAGGACCGCCACTCCTTGGCAAGCGCCGAAAGGGCCCCCCCTTCTCCTGTGGGCTCCAGTTTCTCAGAAGGACCGCCTCCCTCAGTGACATTTTCCCTCCTTGCGTAATCAGAGCCCTGCGGGAGGCTAATTCCAAGGAGAGAGGATTATACTCAACTGCACTAATTCACTTGGCTTCTGCAGCTGGAGGCCCTCTTAAAGCTGCAATATTGGGGGAACAAGAGCAAAACTGAGATTTGTGGCCTTTTCCTTCTGAAGGCTGAGTTTACGGGGTCACTGCAAGTACAGACACTTTAAAGAGTGGACAGCTTGTGTTTCCACAAACGCAGTCTCACACAGCGCTTCCCACTGCAATCTCAGTGGCCTGTGGACCCCAGTGCCCATTTGCAGGACACTTGAATGGGCTGGCCTTGTGTGCCGCCAAGTAGGAAAAGGCCCTCCCTGCTCCCGGTCCCAGCTTCAGCCTTGAAGATGCCAGGGGACGGCGTGGTCTCCTGGTCACACTGACCTGGGTCTTGCAAGAGTCCCCTCTGCATTCTCCTGCTCTGAGTAGGCGGAGAGAATTGTGGTCCCTTGTGGGGGGGGAGTTGGGACTGAGGGAGGAAGACTCAAGTGAGCAATTAAAACAGGGTCTGGGGAGCAGGTGTTTCATGGAGAGGCTAGAACATTGCATTTCACAGCAGAGTGCCTGAATTCCCTTCTTGGTTCCTGCTCCAGACTCCAGCTTCCTGCTAGTGC